>NW_026652278.1:171098322-171572248 GCF_009828535.3 Hylobates moloch | reverse complement strand
GCCATTGCACTCCAGCCTGGAGGACAGAGCAAGACTCCGTCAAAAAAAAAAAAAAAAAAAAAAAAGAATGTGGAAGAGCTGGAACTCTGCTTTATCACTTTGAAAATTCTCTATCCTTCATAATCAGTTCAACTTGTCTCGAAAAGGGAGGGGATATGCAGAAGTGCAGGTGGTGTAAGTGGCACATTTGAAAAGGAGATGGTTCCACAGAAGCCTAGATTGGGAAAAGCTGCGGGACGACACCAAACTGTTTTCAGAACCAGAGACAGGACAAGAATGAAGAGGATTTACAGCATATAGATCTCAGCCTCTAAAAGAACTGAAAACACTGGAACAAGGCAGAAATGACAGAATCAAATTAGGATTTATTTGAGCAACTAATATCCACAAGACATTGTACTGGGTATCCTGTTAGGCAGGATAAATAAATAATATTGTGCATGATTTAACTAAACAGAGCCTATAACCTAATTTGGGAAAATAAAAAATAAATTCTGAAAAAAGTAATAGTTTAATTCAAGGAATCAAAATACAGTACACATGTAGTTTTAATACAGATGCTAAAAACAGGTAGCATAAGAATTAAGCACTGGAAGATTATGTGTGGCTAAGTTGTTAAGGCAAACTTTAAGTGATGAAACTTCAGCTAAATCCTGAAGGTGGCTATATCTTCCAAAGCCAGGGAGGAGGCCAAAGGCCCTTCCTAGCAGTAACCAAAGGCAGTATCTTGTTAGATGCACAGCTTGGAAGTCAGACAGACACGCTTGAGTTCTGCCACCACTTAACAGCTTTGTGCCCTTAGACAAGTCACTTAAACCCTTAAGTCTCAGTTTCCTAAAATGGGAATAATAATGGTACCTATCAAAGTTTTATTCAATAGTTACTAAGAGCTTGCACAAAGCTGAGCATTGGAATACAATAGTGAACAAGACAGACACAATACCTGCCCTCATGAAGCTTGAGATAAATATATGAAGGGCTCTTCACATAACTTATGGTACTTGTCATCATCATCATCTTTAGCACAGTGGTGAAAAGTATAAGATACGTTCCAATAAATGGTGCAAAAACAGACACATACACCAATGGAACAGGTTAGAAAAACCAGAAATAAAGTCGCACACTTACCACCATCTGGTCTTTGACAAAGCTGACAAAAATAAGCAATGGGGAGGGTACTCCCTATTCAATAAAAGGTGCTGGGATAACTGGCCAGCCATATGCAGAAGACCGAAACTGGACCCCTTTCTATACCATATACAAAAATCAACTAAAGCTGGATTAAAGACTTAAATGTAAAACCTAAAACTATAAAAACCCTAGAAGAAAACCTAGGAAAAACCATTCTGGACGTAGGCCCTGGCAAAGATTTCACGACAAAGATGCCAAAAGCAACTGCAACCAAAAAGAAAACCGACAAATGGGACCTAATTAAACTAAAGAGCTTCTGAACAGCAAAAGAAACTATCAACAGAGTAACCTACAGAATTGGAGAAAATATATACAAACTATGCATCTGACCAAGGTCTGAAATCCAGAATCTATAAGGAACATAAATCAACAAGCAAAAAACAAACAACCCCATAAAAAATGGGCAATGGACATGAACAGACATTTCTCAAAAGAAGGCATATGAAAAAATTCTCAACATCACTGATTATTAGAGAAATGCAAATCAAAACCACAACAAGATACCATCTCACACCAGTCAAAATGGCTATTAGAAAAAAGTCAAAAAATGCTGGCCAGGTTACAGAGGAAAGGGAATGCTTAAACACTGCTGGTAGGAATGTAAACTAGTTCAGCCACTGTGGAAAGCAGTTTGGAGATTTCTCAAAGAACTTAAAACAGAACTGCCATCCAACCGAGCAATCCCTTTACTGGGTATATACCCACAGGAATACAAATCATTCTGCCATAAAGACACATGCACATTTATGTTCACTGCAGCACTAATCACAATAGCAAAGACATAGAATCAACCTAAAGGCCCATCAAGGGTAGACTGGATAAAGAAAATGTGGTACGTGTACACTACGGAATACTATGCACCATAAAAAAGAATGAAATCATGATCTCTGCAACAACATGGATGGAACTGTAGGCCATTATGCTAAGCAAATTAACACAGGAATAGAAAACCAAATACCGCATGTTCTCATTTATAAGTGGGAACTAAACAATGAGTACACATGGAAGCTAAAAGGGAACAACAGACATCACAGCCTATTTGAGAGTGGAAGGTGGGAGGAGGGTGAAGATCAAAAAACTACCTATGGGGATTAGCTGGGTGTGGTGGTGCCTGCCTGTATTCCCAGCTACTTAGGAGGCTGAGGCATGACAATCGCTTGATCCTGGGAGGCAGAGGTTGCAGTGAGCAGAGATCTTGCCACTGCACTCTAGCCTAGGCGATAGAATGAGACTCTGTCTCAAAAATAAATAAATAAATAAATAAACAACCTATGGGGTACTATGTTTATTACCTGGGTGATGAAATAATTTGTACACCGAACCCCCCGCAACACGCTATCTACCCACATAACAAATCCACGTGTGTACTCTGAACCTGAAATAAAAGTTGGAAGAAAAAAAAAAGGTACGTTCCAGTGAAAACAAATAAACCATCTTAGCTGAAACAAGATTTCACAAAAAATATTGCCATGTCTCAAGGCTCAATCCTGGAACCTCTTCTTTTCCTCTCTTCCAGTAATCTCATCCCATCCCACGACTTCAAATACTACCTATGTATAAACCAAATTTAGTATCTCTAGCTCTGAGCTGTCTTCTGAACAAAAGATTCTATATCTGGGTATCTACTAGATTTCTCTATTTGTATGTCTTCATAGGGGTCTCACATTTTGTATTTCTTGCATTGCTATAAGCACCTGAAATGGGGTGATTTATAAGGAAAAGAGGTTTAATTGGACCTATGACTTCTGCAGGCTATACAGAAAGCATGGCCCCAGTCACCTGCTCAGCTTCTGGGAAGAGCTTCAGGAAGCTTACAATTATGGTGGAAGGCAAAAGAGGAGCAGGCACATCACATGGCCAGAGCAGGAACAAGAGAGAAGGTGGCGGGGGGGCGGGGGAGGAGAGGTGGTGCCGTACACTGAAACAACCAAATACTGCAAGAACTCACCCACTACCCGACCTCCTACCAGGCCCTACCTCCAACTAGGAATTACAAATTACAATAGTGGGGACACATATTCAAACTCTATCACACCTATACATCGGAAACAGAACTTTGGATTAGCAATCCAAATGGATACCAACCAACCACATTCTCCCTCGGTCTTTCCCTAACAGTAACTCTTTTATTCTCTCTTTTCCTCAAGCCTCATGTACCCACATCATGAGCAAGTTCTTTCATTTTTACCAAAAAAAATAGGTTTTTTAAGTAAAAACAAATCCACTCACTGCTTCCTACTGCCAAAGCCATCATTCTAGTGCAAGCTCTGATTGTTTCTCATCCAGATTATCTCACTAAAAAAACAAAATCTGTAATTCCTTCTCCATAGAGCAGTGATCTCTTTTTTAAAATAACATCTTAAAAAAAAAAAAAAAGAAAGGCCAGGCACAGTGGCTCACACCTGTAAATTCCAGCACTTTGGGAAGCTGCAGAGGGAGGACTGCTTGAAGCCAGGAGTTTGAGACCAGCCTGGCAACATACGGAGGCTGTCTCTACAAACAAACAAAAATGAGTAGGATCATTTTGCATGCACCTGCGCGCGCGCGCGCACACACACACACACACACACACACACACACACACACACGGGCCCCACCTTACCTCAGTTCAACTTAAAACTCTCCAGTAGCTCCCAAACAACCTTAAAATCTTGATGGTCTACAAGGCATACATGATAGGACCCCTTTCTATAGGTTGGTGCAAAAGTAATTGTGGTTTTTGCATTGAAAGCAATTACTTTTGCACCAACCTAATACTTCTCTGCCTCATTTCATAAGACCCTCCTCCCTCTGTTTTTACAGCAATCTGTGCTGATGGAAATGTTCTGTATTTGCAGTGGTGCAATCTCAGCTCACTGTAACCTCCACCTTCCAGGTTCAAGTGATTCTCCTGCCTCAACCTCTCAAGTAGCTGAGATTACAGGTATACACCCCACACCTGGCTAATTTTTGTACTTTTAGTAGAGACGAGGTTTTGCCATGTTGGCTAGGCTGGTCTCAAACTCCTGACCTCAGGTGATCCACCTGCCTCGGCCTCCCAAAGTGCTGGGATTACACGCATGAGCCACCGTGCCCGGCGGAACTAAACTTCTAACTAAATTGTAACTAGTTTAAATTTAAATAGCCACATACTCCTAGAAGGTATCATAGTGGAAAGTGCAGGGCTAGTACTTCTGTTTAGCCTTTTCTTCTGCCTAGACCACTCTTCCCCCCAGATCTTCACAAGAATGGCTCCTTCTTATCCTCATAGCTCAGCTAAATGCCAGCTCCTCAGAAAGGCCTTTCCTGACCACCTAACCCAAAGCAGCTCCCACTGACACTATTATCACTTCACCTTGTTTATTTTAATCAAAGCAAATTCACTATCTTTAGAATCTGTTTGCCTTCCCCAAAGTAGAATATAAAATCCACGAAAACAGAGATCTCAACTATTTCATTCAACACTGTGTCCCCGAAATGTGTGTGCTAGGCATATAGTGTTTCCAATAAATGTGTGATGAATAGTTTGATTGAATGAATGAATGAGTGACCGAGTGAATGACTAGGTGGTCAAGTCAGTAAAGTAAGCTGGGGACAAATTATGGAGGTTACTGGAACAAGGAAAAGGTCCTTCAAATGCATACATTTCATTTCTATGGGTACAGGGCTCCGCCGTGTTAAGTGTCCCTGTGGGGACAGGCAAGCTAAGCACAAAGCATGAAGGGGCACACACGAAGCAGGTCTCTATCCTCAAATAACTTAGAATCAATTTTATGAAAGGCTCCTTACACATGAGACATTAGGAAATCTCTCAAGAATGCATCTACATACGTTCTACAGGCATACCTTTAGGGGTAAATGAAGGACTGAAAGTAGAGTTAGACAATCAAGTTAGTTTTGCAATCTTTCGATCTACAATACCAAACCAGGGCACTGATGTTATGTTAAACATTCTGCCAAGTTAAATACTGGTTTCTAGTCATGCTGTCCTGTAAGAAATATCATTAGCTATGTCATTTAGCAGAAAAGGGGAAGGGAGGCAAAGAGGGAAAAAAGTAAATGATCTGGCCGGGCGTGGTGGCTCACGCCTGTAATCCCAGTACTTTGGGAGGCCACGATGGGACAACTGCTTGAGGCCAGGAGTTGGAAACCAGCCTGGGCAACATGGCGAAACCCTGACTCTACAAAAAGTACAAAAAGACTTAGCCAGGTGTGGTGCCGCACCCCTGTAGTCCCAGCTACTTGGGAGGCTGAGGTGGGAGGATCACCTGAGCCCAGGGAGATTGAGGCTGCAACGAGCCGTGATCACGCCACTGCACTCCAGCCTGGGCAACAGAGTGAGACCTGGTCTCAAAAAAAAAACAGAAAGTAAATGATCTGTTTTTATCAAACTCAAACACTGATAACCAGCAGATAAGAAAAGAACATATGGTGTGGACAGAATTGCCGACCAGCCCAAAATTACACCTAGACCAGTAAGTCCACAAAACTGATAACCCAGTGATACTATCTACGAAGTAGATTCCACACATTCATTCACTGTCATAGTTTCAAAGAAAAAAAAAGACTGGAATTCTAATGTATCTCTATTAAAAACCATAATGCTAAGGAAAACTGCAGAGTAGATTCAAGTTTCACACTAAATGAAACTACATGCTCTTCAAATCTTGTGCAGTCAAAGTTGTCTACCACATTTTAAACTTAACTGAATATCACTGCCACTTCATACCAATTACGCAATTATAAAATGCATAACTGTCAATAAAGTATGTAACGTATTCTACAGTCCATTAGTAAGTCAGAATTTTATTTTATTTTTTGAGACGGAGTCTCGCTCTGTCGCCCAGGCTGAAGTGCAGTAGCGCGATCTCCGCTCACTGCAAGCTCCGCCTCCCAGATTCACGCCATTCTCCTGCCTCAGCCTCCTGAATAACTGGGACTACCGGCGCCTGCCATGACGCCCAGCTAATTATTTTATATTTTTAGTAGAGATGGGGTTTCACCATGTTAGCCAGGATGGTCTCAATCTCCTGACCTCGTGATCCGCCCGACTCAGCCTCCCAAAGTGCTGGGATTACAGGCGTGAGCCACCGCGCCCAGCCCTGTAAGTCAGAATTTTAATCAAGGCTTTGTAGCACCAATCTCTATAATTCAACATTTACCTCTGTTGTTCACATTCAGAACTGGTGACCAACACAACCCAGGCCACACCAGAAAACAACACCGCACATGCAGCAGGAGCAAAGTTCACACCAAAGGAAAGCCTCTTCACCTTCCAAATCTTGACATACTCATTTTCACAAAAATACCAGGGACACTTACTTAGTTAAAAGTGATTATTTGCATAACACGATGTCTATGCTTCTTTAAAATTAAATTTCCTACCTCCACTCCTAGTGAAACCAAAGTACATTAAATGTACACCTTTATTCAAATGCTCTATTGGAACTATTGTAATTCCTCATGAGCTACAGGAGTGGAAAAACAGCTCCCAATACATAACTCTGTTAGTGCATGACTACCTCACTTCCGAGCTGGCTCCATTTTGGAACCATGATTTGTTTACTGACATCAGGGCAAACAGTATAGGAAAAATTACTGACAAAGCAAAAAAAAAAAAAAAAATTAGCTCTACAGAGCAGTCTTTGGGACATGCTTCAAAGTGACAGGCATCATAAGGATAATATATGGAATAATTTTTGGTTGATCATCACCTAGTAATTTTATAAATATTATCAGTACGCCACAAGAAAGTATTTCTAACTACCAAAGCGTAATACTACCTACTTCCAACAGTCAAGTATAAACAAACAACTATGGTACTTCCAAAAATTCATTTTGCCTGTTTTTCTCATGTCCTATGTACAATTCTTCTTAAGAATTATACAGCAGCGCCTGGTATCTGGTATTTATTGAGTGACCAGGGTTGAGCTGTCTCTACACCACAAAAACAATCTCTACTTAAGGCCCTGCCATGGCAAAGCCAGGTGCCCTAAGATGTCTCTTGATTTTCCATCAAAATAATCATGAGGTATACAGAATCCACAGGCTGCTACATTTGAACAGGGACCCATGAAATCATTCTTACCTTAAGAGTAACAGACCTATTTCCACTACCATTAGGTCCAGCTACTTCAAAGAACCAGTTTGGAAAACTAACTAAGGTGCTGCATTTCCTTGTTTAAAAAGAAAAAAAAAAGTAACATGAGATATAAGACAACTCCTCAAAGTCAGCACCCATGTCTGACTCACCTTTGTCCCACACAGTAGCTAGAGTCCAAATCCCTTGTGGAATAAATCAGGGGTTCCCAACCCCTAGCCACAGACTGGTACCAGTCAATGGCCTGTTAGGAGCTGGGCCGCACAGCAGGAGGTGTGTGGTGCGAGCAAGCATGACCGCCTGAACTCCGCCTCCTGTCAGATCAGTGGTGGCATTAGATTCTCGTAGGAGAGCGAACCCTGTAATGAATTGCACATGTGAGGAATCCAGGCTGTGCACTCCTATGAGAATCTAACTACTCCCTGATGATCTGAGATCCAACAGTTTCAGCCTGAAACCATCCCTCGCAACTCCCCCAATCCCATTCTGTGGAAAAATTGTCTTCCACAAAACCAGTCCCTGGTGCCTGAAAGGTTGGGGACTGCTGGCATAAAAGAATGTGCAATGATCACTAATAAATGTGCCATTTTATCATAAAAGGTTAATATTTATAGAAACATTTAAAAAACACTGCTATAAAATTTGTAAAGACAATGGCAAACTTTTTCTGTAAAGGGCCAAAGTAAACATTCCAGGCTTTGTGAACCACATTCAGTCTCTGTCACATATTCTTCTTTATTTTTGTTTGTTTGTTTACAACCTTTCATGATTTAAAACCCATTCTTAGCTGGAGGGCTAAAATGAGGCCTACAAAGCAGAATTTTCATATAAACAACAAACATGCTTACACTTCCACCAAAGAAAATCATTTCGTTTTGTGTGACTTTTAAGAGGTCTTTTAAATTTTTATTTTTTAGAGCAGTCTTAGATTTATAGAAAAAAAAGACAAAATTAGTGTGGAGAGTTGCCATATATAGTCCACACTTACTTTTCCCTGTTAGTATGGTACATCTATTAACATTAACAAAATTAACTACAATCCGGCTGGGCGTGGTGTCTCATGCCTGTAATCCCAGCACTTTGGGAGGCCAAGGCAAGCAGATCACTAGGTCAGGAGTTCAAGACTAGCCTGGCCAACATGGTGAAACCCCGTCTCTACTAAAAATACAAAAATTAGCTGGGTGTGGTGGCACATGCCTGTAATCTCAGCTACTTGGAAGGCTGAGGCAGGAGAGTCGCTTGAACCCAGGAGGCTGAGGCTGCAGTGAGCTGAGATCGCACCACTGCACTCCAGCCTGGGCGAAAAAAAAAAAAAAAAAATTTAACTACAATGTATACGTTATTCAGATTTCCTTAGTTTCCACCTAATGTCCTTTTTCTAGCCCAGGACTCCTCCACCCCTGGGACACATTACATTTAGTCTTGGTGTCTCCTTACGCTCCTCGTGGCTGTGAGGGTTTCTCAGACTTTCCTTATTGGTCAGGACCTTGACGGTTTTGAGGGGTGCTGGTCAGGTATTTTACAGGATAACCCTCTACTGGGATCTAGTAGGTGTTTTTCTCAAGATTACACTGGAGTTACTATGGTTTTGGGGGAGAAAGACCACAAAGATAAAATGCCATTGTCACCACATCACCTCAAGGGAGTATCAGCAGGACTTAGTGCCCTGGATGTTCCCCTTGATCACCTGATTGAGGCAGCGCTTGTTAGGCTTGCTCCTGCCATTTTTTAAAAAAAACAATGAACAAAAATAAATTTAATTCTTGGCATATATAACGAGCTAAAAGGAAAAGCCTTTACATGTCAAATCATTTTGAATAAGCTGATGTGTATACACTGCACATGATTCATTACGTGACTCACACAAATGCCTCATAAAATATATCACATTTGAAATAAAGAAAAAAATTAATATATACTTTGCCAATATATTCTGCTTTTAATTCCTTTCAACTGTTTTCCCTCTGAGTGTTTAGGAAGAAGGTACCCTTAAGCTGAATTACAGGAATATAGAGAAAATTTAACAATATTCAAAATTTTCTTTCACTTTTTAAATGATGATTATGCACACCAGATTTTAGGCAAGCTGAGCTGGGACCAAATCTTATCCATCTTTATCTCCCAGAGTCCAGGGTACCTGCCTGGTTGATACAATAAAAACTGTTAATTAATGTATATCTATAATGTCAGTATTAAATAATCACTCAAAGCAATCAGATAGGGGGAAAAGGGAAAAGCAATGTGAGACTAAAAAAACCCTCTAATTTCTCTTACCTAACTTTTTGTTGATCAAGTTAAGAGTGAGAGTACACAAACAAAAAGAGGGCAGAATAGCAACAGCTATAAAAGGCTAGAATAAAGGGGGAAGGCTTGGGTCAAATTAAGGCTATCAAAACACTATGAAGAGGGAAATGCAAATCAACATCACAGTAAGATCCTACCTCACACCCACTAGAATAACTTTAAAAAAAAGAAGTGAGGCCAGGTTTGGTGGCTCACATCTGTAATCCTAGCACTTTGGGAGGCCAAGGTAGGCAGATCACTTGAGGTCTGAGGTCAAAAGTTCGAGACCAGCCCAACCCCGTCTCTACTAAAAATACAAAAATTGCCCAGGCATGATGGCTTGTGCCTATAATCCCAGCTACTCAGGAGGCTGAAGTGGGAGGATCTGTGAACCCTGGAGGTGGAGGTGGAGGTTGCAGTGAGCCGAGACCATCACTGCACTCCAGCCTGGGCAAGAGAGACCAGCTCCATCTCAAAAGATGAAAGAAAAGAAAAAAAGAAAAGAGAGAAGAGAAGAGAAGACAAGAGAAGAGAAGGAAAGAGAAGAGAGAAACACAAAGAGGAGAGAAGGAGAGAAAGAGAGAGAAGTGTTGGTGAGGATGTGGAGGAATTTGCACACTCACACCCTGCTGATGGGAATGTAAAATGGTGGTAAACAGTCTAGCAGTCCCCTCAAAAAGTTAAACATAGAATTGCCATATGACCCAGCAACTCCACTTTTAGATATGTATATACTGAAGAGAATTGAAGACACACATTCATACAAAAACTGTACAGGGATATTCATAGCAGTATCATTCATAATAGCCAAAGAGTGGAAACAACCCAAATGCACATCAGCTAATTAAAGTACAAAATATGGTATATCCACACAATTGAATATTATTAAGTCACAAAAAAGGATGCAGTAGTACAATAAAAGCTACAACCCGAGCCTTGAAAGCATTACACTAAGAAAAAAAGAAGCCAGATACAAAGGGATACAAATTTTATTATTCCATTTATATAAAATGTCCAGAATAGGCAAATCCAGAGACACAAAGTAGATCAGTTGCTGCAAAAAGCTGTAGAGATGGGAGATGAATGAGAAGTGAGTTCTTAATAGGTAAGGGGTGGTTTGTTTTGGGGGTGATTAAAATGTTCAGGAATTATACACTGTTTATGGTTTCATAACAATGAATATACTAAAAACTAAGGTGTAGTCTTCAAAATGATAAAAATGATTAATTTTATGCTGAGGAATTTTTTTAATCTAATAAAGATAAAATAATTGGGAAAAATCACTGAAGACACTGAAAATATTGTGAACCTATACTTTGATAAATCATTTGTAACTCACAACTTACATGCACACTGTGCCTTTAAAAATCCCTTTCCTCAGCCGGGCGTGGTGGCTTATGCCTGTAATCCCAGCATTTTGGGAGGCTGAGATGGGCGGATCATCTGAGGTCAGGAGTTCGAGACCAGCCTGGCCAACAAGGTGAAACCCCATCTCTATTAAAAATACAAAACTAGCTGGGCGTGGTGGTGAGAGCCTATAATCGCAGCTACTCAGGAGGCTGAGGCAGGAGAATTGCTTGAACCTTGAACCCAGGAGGCGGAGGTTACAGTGAGCCAAAATCACGCCACTGCACTCCAGCCTGGGCAACAACAATAAAACTCTTGTCAAAAAAAAAAAAAAATCCCTTTCCTCTTCTACATTATTCTGTGGTAACTTTTTCAGTAACAGGAGTTTCAGAAATGCATAAAGAAACAAGTCCAAAATTCTTTTTTTTTTTTTTTTAAGACAGAGTCTCGTTCTGTCACCCAGGCTGGAGTACAGTGGCACGATGTCTGCTCACTGCAAGCTCCGCCTCCCGGGTTCACACCATTCTCCTGCCTCAGCCTCCCAAGTAGCTGGGACTACAGGTGCCTGCCACCACGCCTGGCTAATTTTTTGTATTTTTGGTAGAAACAGGGTTTCACTGTGTTAGCCAGGATGGTCTCCATCTCCTGACCTCGTGATCCACCCGCCTTGGCCTCCCAAACTGCTGGGATTACAGGCGTGAGCCACAGCGCCCAGCAAGTCCAAAATTCTAACACAAGATCAGTTTGACCAATTTCAATCAAGTTCATAGGAACCAGGGCATATATACAGACTCAAGCCCTATCATAAGGAATTCACAGTGTATTAGGGCTAACACTGTTTCCTGCTAATTTAATAACTCCTGCATCAGCAAGAAGAAGCTGGCCATGCCCCTCCAAAGTGATAATCTCATTTTCCTACAGACAATTACTGAAAATAAGTAAGCAAGAGCCATTTACAAGGCAAAGCAGGGCCCGGCAGTGTGGGCCAACAGACAACTTCCACGGTTTTCCTGGTGCACCTGGGCTTCCTCTGCTTAAATTTAAATACCAACTTGCTTGAAGGCCACATGTCACAATGGCTGACTATGTAGATGAAGCTTAGGGATTTGCAGCTCAAAACAAATAACATATTTAAAGATAATAGTATGCCAGCACTTTGGAAGGCTGAGGCGGGCAGGTAACTTGAGGTCAGGAGTTCGAGACCAGCCTGGCCAACATGGTGATACCACATCTCTACTAAAAATACAAAAATTAGCCAGGTGGCATGCACCTGTAATCCCAGCTACTCAGGAAGCTGAGGCAGGAGAATCGCTTGAACTCAGGAGGCACAGGTTGTAGTAAGCCGGGATCGTGCCACTGCACTCCTGCCTGGGCGACAGAGCCAACTCCGTCTCAAAAAATAAATAAATAAAATACTTATTTTATTTAAAAAGCAATTATTGTCCTGAGTCTTCCAACAAAATTACACTGCAAACTATGGACTATTAATGTCACTGGAGACCTCTTAGTCCCTCAAATATACTAAGCAACTATAGTACTGTTCACTCCAGCAAGCATTATACCAAACTGTGTTAAAAAGAATATTTCTTTTGGAATGTTTGGAAGACAGCATACTTTAAATTAGTGCTTCCTAGAGTGATTTTTTTAATCCTCTTTTAGCAACCTCTCCACACTTCAAATACTATAATCACTCAAATAATTCACAGTAATCACTTGGCACCCAGACTTAGAGCCTGCTGGAGAGGAACAATTCCAGCAGTCTATGACAATGGCAGTTGTGATTAAGACTATCAAGGTTCATTTGGTTTTCTTTGCTCTTGTAAGTAATTCTCATATTTATACCATTACTCAAAATGTAGCAGCTCAATTCTCTTATTATTTTAAATCTAACTGGAAAGTCAGTTGTCTCTGTTGGTGGTTATGGGTTTATTTTTTGAAAGCCCAACAGTAAGAATCTGGAAATAAGAGAGTAGCTCAATTAATATGCTTTCATTAATTTAACAAACTGTCTTCATTAACTAAATTAACCAACACTTATTTAACATCTACCATGTATAAAGGATTCAAAAAGCAGTAATAAGCAATCAGGGACTCAAGGAGTTTACACTCTAGCAGTGGGTTGATAGAAATTACTTAATTTGCCAGCCTGGCCAACATGATGAAACCCCACCTCTACTAAAAAAAATACGAAAAATTAGCTGGGCGTGGTGGTGGGTGCCTGTAATCCCAGCTACTCGAGAGGCTGAGGCAGGAGAATCGCTTGAACCCAGGAGGCGGAGGCTGCAGTGAGCTGGTATCGCGCCACTGCACTCTAGCCTGGGTGACAACACAAGACTCAGTGTCAAAAAAAAAAAAAAAAAAAAAAGAAATTACTTAGACTTTGAAAGAAAGACAAGGCCAGGCCGGGCGCGGTGACTCACGGCTGTAATCTCAGCACTTTGGGAGGCCAAGGTGGGCAGATCACAAGGTCAGGAGATGGAGACCATCCTGGCCAACATGGTGAAACCCCATCTCTACCAAAAATACAAAAAAATTAGCTGGGTATGGTGGCGAGTGCCTGTAATCCCAGCTACTTGGGAGGCTGAGGCATGACAATCACTTAAACCTAGGCGGCGGAGGTTGCAGTGAGGCGAGATCGCATGAGGTTGCAGTGTGGCAAGATCGCACCACTGCACTCCAGTCTGGCGACACAGCAAGACTCCGTCTCAAAAAAAAAAGAGAAAGACATGGCCGGGAGCGGTGTCTCAGGCCTGTAATCCCAGCACTTTGGGAGGCCGAGGCGGGCAGATCACCTGAGGTCAGGAGTTTGAGACCAGCCTGGCTAACATGGTGAAACCCCATTTCTACTAAAAATACAAAAAATTAGGCGGGTGTGGTGGCAGGCACCTGTAATCCCAGCTACTCGGGAGGCTGAGGCAGGAGAATCGCTTGAACCCGGGAGCTGCAGTAAGCCGAGACCACGCCATCGCTCTCCAACTTGGGCAACAGAACGAAACTCCGTCTCAAAAAGAGAAAAAAAAAAAAAAAAAAGACAATACAGAGCTCCTCAGATGCTAGTCATATGCCTCAAACAGGTGTGGAGAGTCAAAAGTTAACTGTGACATCAACGATATACCCAGCTAGCAGCCCTTCCTCCCTTCTCACCCTCCCACCCCCCAAGATTATTTTTATTCAATTAGAAGGTACAGGTTGCTCAACATCTGACCCTAGCCATAACCCACAGATTAGTGTCTATCAGTGGGTTTTAATGGAAAGTCACTTTGCATGGTGTGAAATCTTTCAGTTCAACTAGACAAAGTCATTGTATCTCTGGGTAACACTCAATCCAAGGACAGAAAATGAGCAAAATTCTACTGGGAGTTGGTAAAGCCAACTCACCCTATCTCTGAGGCCTGCCCACTTTAGCTCCCTACTCCTCCAAAAGGCAATGAAGCCAATCCATCCCACCTTTTTCTCCTTTGTTGAATGTAATTAAAAAAAAAAAAAAAAAAAGCACCAGGCCATTTGGCCAAGACCTATGGCCTACCATAAACACCAATTGGTATGGTCAAAAGGGTCCATGGTGAGCAAAAAAAGAGGGAGTAAACCTACAAAATAACACTCGGGGAGTGGGCCCATGCAGGCAGGGTAGGGGGACAAGGAATTAATCACAAACAGGGAGATTTCCCCAGGATTAGCCTAGTCAATCAGCCTGAAAAATAAACACTGGGCAAAAAGGTTCTGCCCCTCTGTGCACTCCACCCAAAGACCCCTGAACATGCCCAAGTGTTCAGACTAAAGGAATGATTAAGGACACATGCTGTAGAGTCAAGCTGTCTGGCTTTAAATCCTAGCTACACACTTAACAAGGGCTACTTCTCTGTAACTCAATTTCCTCATCTGTAACTGGAAGATGACAATAGTACCTACCTCATAGGACCAATGGAGAATGAAATGAGATCACAGTTAAAGAGCTTAGCAGAGTGGCTAGCACACAATAAACACTCAGTAAATACTGCCCATGCTAGTATTTCTACTATTTCCAGGGTCACTCAGTTCCTAAACTGGAATGTCAACACTACACTAATACAATTAGGCTGGGCCCTAATGGTGAGCCCACAAACATCCCTATGAAGATGATTATATTATCCTCATTTTACAGCTGAAAAATGGAGGTTTAGGGGGATTCAGACACTCACGTAAACTTACTCAGTCAATAAGAGTAAGAGGCGGAGCAATAAAAGCTTTGATCACATCCCAGCAAAGTTTGAATGATGTCATTTACCTCCAAAAGCTTAAAAGCATTTTAGAATTATGCTTCAGCATTCTGGCATGACTACCTGTTGAATGAAATCATGTTCTTATAAAATCCCCTAGCCTCCCCTACTAAATCAGCATAATTATCTGTATAATCAGAAATATTCAACAAATTCTGATAGACTATCAAAAACACAAAATTCTTTTCCTTAACAGAATAACATAAAAAATACGCAAGGTAAATCATCGTGACCATTCTAATTAAATGGCTTAAATAGTTCAAAAGTACTGCAGACCCATAGTATATCAAGTTGTTTTTCTTTCAGGATTTGTAAGTTGATTCTGCAGAAGAATCCACACACTCCTATTGGCCTGTGTAACATCTCTCTTTCCATGTTTGGTAAGTGTGTAACAAAACTGACAAGAGTTAATAGTTACTCCAAATATACGTTCCCACCACCTCTTACTCTATTTAGTAAGATTTAGTCACTTAATCGCCCTAAAAGAAAATATAATCAAATTTAAACTGAGTATATAATGGTGACTCTGATCTCACAGAATATCTTTTAAAACTCTAATACTGAGATCCAGAAATATTTGTAAGTTGTCAAATTTATGTCTCTAAATATTTAAGACCTAACAGCTGCAAGGAAAATTGGAAAAATAAAAAGCTATCTTAGACGAAACTATTTGTCCCCATCCAATGAATTGTTTACCCAGTTTCCTGAAAATAGTTCATAATAATTACTAATCTATTAAGAGTTTAAAATAAAGGACATGCTTGACTTGTGAAAAAAGTAGTGATATGGATACGCCAAGTCATATAATTTCACTCCACTTTGTATTTACTTTACCCAGACATTACATATTCTTGTAATCCTTTCTGGTAAACACAACTGAGATAATATAGTAAAACATGTAAACCGAAGGAGAAGAGAACCAAGAATGCCTAAATATTTCAAGAATTTATTGCTATTTCAATTACTTGAAACTCCAAGTATCAGAAAGCAGAAAGAATTACCACACAACTGTAAAAGTCAAATATTTATACAGGTGCCTTAAAAGCCGCAGTTGGGTGCACACCATCAGCACTGACATTTACTATCTGTTAAGTAGTTTCAAAGTGCAATGGCATAAGTCAAATAACTGGCTTGGAGCGTGAAGTTTACGACAACAACTAGCATGTCTGGAGAGACTGTGAAGGTGTGATGCCTGTCACAATTTTCATCAGGCCAGCAACAGGCAGCCAGGCTGCGGCAAGACCGAACCTCAGCACAGGTGCCTTTTCTCATTTCAGGAGGGAAACCTAGGCCCGTAGCTTCATGGATAATTGAACAAGGCTTGTTCCATAAATTTATAATGTTATTTATAACTTTCTTGTAATTGCTTTTTAGTAGCATTCAAAAACAACATTTTTAGGATAAAAGTAACTGAGACTATAAAGTAAGAATTTCAGCTTCAAATTGAGAAAAGGGAAAATGTTAAATAGGAGAAGCACCTAAAAAGGTTATAAAGCCCAAAGGGCCACATTCAATAAAAAGTTATAATTTTCAGAAATGACAAAAGTCCAGTTGTCAAAGTTATCCCTGGTGGTACGTTATTTAAATTTACAATTAGGAATATCTCCTTAATGGATAATTTACAAATGTATAATTAGGAATAACTCCTATTATTCTTACAGTAATTCTAAGAAATTTTAAGGGTAAAAAAAAATGGGACACAGAAACATTTGTGAAACCTCAGTTCCTGAACTAATTTAAAAAACAAAAAACAAAGAAACCAGGCTAAGCTCCAACCAGAGTTCCTCAATACCCAACGTTAATTTCACTACATCTTCCTTCCAAACAGAATATGCCTGTTCACGATCTGGGAGTCGGTTCAAGCTTTCAGGTGAAGACTAACGATAGACAGTGAAACCCCCAAACGCGCGTCTTTAAACTCTGAGGGGCAAAGTCAGTCACACCCACTAGCAGGCCCCGGCGCGGGGCGAGAGCCCCTTCCCAGCTCGGGACCTCCGGCCAGTCTGGGCGCCCCCGCCAAGAGCTCGCAGCCCAGTCTCCGGCGCCAAGGACGGCCTGAGGGATGCCACAGGTGGCCCGGAGGGCTCGTTCCCCACCTGGCACTGAGGCCCTTACCCACCCCCGCTGCCCAGAGGCCGAAGGTGCCCTGCAGCCTCAACGTGGGCACCTCGAAGCCTAAGAAAGTTCCTAACAGGGCTCAGGTAGCCCCTCGGGTCCGTTAGCCTGGCGTGCGGCGTCGGCCCGGGGCAGAGACTCCAGCCTTGCCTCGGGGCCGGGCGTGTCGCAGGGTCCCCGGAGGGGCGTCGGGAAGCCGGTGGGCGGAGGAGCCTGGGTACGGGCGGCTCCTCGGACCCGCCGGAGCAGCCAGCCCTACATCCCTCCCGGGACCCCTCGGGGCACCGCGGGCCGCCGCCGCCCCCGCCCCCCGCGCGGCCGGGTCTCCGGGACAACAGCCGCCGCGTCCAAACGGGCCCGCGCCCCCGCGGCCGGCGCCCACCTGTCCCGGGGGTCGATCCAGCTGGTCCTCCTGGTGTTGTGGTCAATGTAGAAGACCTTGCCGTCGTAGTCCCTGGCCTCCTCCCAGCCCCGGGGCAGCGGCAGCTGACCGCTCCCGGCCCTCCTAGGCATGGTCGGCGGCCTCGCCGGCGAGCGGCGCCTCCATAGGTACCGGGCGCGGGACGCGGCGGGAACGCGGCTGCCGGGCCCGGCTGCCAACCCGCGACGCCGGCGCCGGCGAGGGGCTGAGGGGCGCGGGGCGCGGCGGAACCACGCGCGGGAGGTGCCTCAGGAAACGCTGTTCGCGGCCCCGCTGGGGATCAGTCCACCATGTCTGCGTCGGAGCCGGCGAGCGAACCCTCCTCCCCTTCGCCGCCGCTGCCTCCGCCTCTTCCTCCTCCTCCGCCCCGTCCCCCTGTGGCCGCCGAGGGTCGCGGCGCCCAGGCTGCCGGAGCCGCCGCGGTCTGGGCTCGGATCCGGGAAGCTGCGGCGCGGCCGCGGTAGCGACGGGCCCCTCATTTGCATGCGATTAGCATGCGCCCGCCCGCCTCATCTGCATGCGCATTCCTCCCGCCGCATTCCTGAGCTTAACCCCGTCGCTGCCGGCGTCGCCGCACCAGCTCGGGCGCACTGCCCAAGCTGGGCCGCGGCTCCAGGTGGGAGGGAGGCGGGCGAAGGAATGTGCGGCCCGCTCCCTCCCCTTGACCCCAGATAGCTCCCCTGGGCCAAACGCCTAGAGGTTTTAGAGTTTCTGGACGGGGAAGATTGCAAAAAAGTCTCTGCAACCTTCTCAACCTCCTTCGTCTTCTAGGGAAACCACAAAACTTTCAAGAGGAAAGGGGTGGCGGGGGGGAGCTCTCCTCGGGAGAAAAAACCTCAACAAGCGGAGAGGGCACAAAGGCTCCCCACGCCGCGCCCCGAGCCCCTCCGGCACCCCAAGGGCGGTCCGGCGTGGTGGGAAAGCGCCAAGCCCCGGGAGCGCGTCGGTGGGTCCGGGACGGTGGGGCCTCCGCAGGGCTCCTGGCCCTCGGTGACCTCGGCTGAGACCGCGAGCCGCGCGGCGGAAAGCGGAGGAACTCCCGTCCGGCCCTGGAGCCGCCCGCGCCGCCCCCGGAGTCACCCGCCGCCCTTTCGCGTCCGGGCGCTCCAGCCGCGGGGCACCGAAGGCTCCCCGTCTCTGGCTTCCCCTGCTGGGTTCGGGGCGGTTGGCCGTGGACGCGCCCCGAGTCCAGTCCCTTCCGTCCCGCCACCGCAGCCCTGCCGTGGCCAGGAGGTGTGGGCGGCCACGCCGGAGGGACCCACGGCGGCGCCGGACGCCCGCCCTTCCTAGGCCCTGGCCTGGCCGGGGTGGGCCGGGACGTTCCCTGTTGCACAGGCATTTATTTATTCAGCAGCTACTACGTGCTGGCCGGCACTGCCGAGGGACAGGACGCCTGCCCCAGGCGGGACAATGCCATGTGCAGCGCTGGCGGGGCCTGGACCCCAAGCTTCAGGGTCCCCAGCCCCTCAGTCAGAGGGGGCACCTCCCAGGCCCTGGACTCCTCTCCAGCCGGGTCTACACCACCGTCCCCCGTCATCTTCTTCAGGGTTACTAAGCAGCTTCTTTTAAAATAGCAACACCGAGGAAGGCCCCGAAGCCCAGTCTTGCACCTCGTGGTGTGAAGTCATTTAATCCTGCCCGCTAATGCGTAAGGACTTTCCACCGTGTGCAGGACTCGGCGCTGGGCAGCAGCTCTCGCAGGGTTTGAAGCGACCTCCGCCTCCCCTGCGGGTTCACAGGCCCGCAAGGGAGTCGCGTGAAGGAGATTCGCTACCGTGAGAGGCTGGCCTGCGCGGCATGGGCAGCAGCTGTCCGGGGCTGGGGACGGCTTTCGGCTCCCCAGGCCATCCCGTCGGGGCATCTGCGGCCAATCTCGAAGGTGGAGAGGCTCAGGGTTGGAACAGACTTCACGGAAGGGGTCCTAGAAGAGGAAAGGGGTCGTATTTGCCCTTAGAGCAGTCTGGGCGTGAAGCGGAAACGAAACCACCAGAAACTCTGGAGAGCTTGGAGCACCTGGGAAGGAGCAACCAGAGTGGGCCGGAGGTAGGGAAGGAAGGCACCCACGGCGAATTCGCCCGCTTTGACCGCCTTTAGGGCGGCCGCTTGTGCAGCCAGCCTTCTGGAAGGTAGGCTTTGCGCTTGGTGAAGAGAAGCCCCCACCTCCGGATCTGTGTTCCGCCCCGGTCCATTAATCAGGAGGTGATCACATAAGTCAAGCTTCTCTAGTTCCCGGTGGAATGAGACGCCCTGGTGGGGTCTTAAGGTTGAACGTTTGAATACTGTAAAAAAGATGGGACCTGCCTACAATTAATCTCTCACACTACTGAGCGAATGTTCGTTGTTTTGGACTTCCCTAAATTGGCCCAAATGCGTAGCCAACACTTGCATTGTGGTGTACTAACAACAACATTCAGCACCAAACCAAACCATTCTTATTTAAACCTTGCTTCCCAGCTTGTTTCCCAAACAACTTGAAAACATTTGTTATACTAAAATGTCTACATTTTACTATTTAAAAAAAAAGTAACACACTTTGCTGCTGCCATAATTTTATGTCACTGAGATGAACTGTTCTACAATACTTGTAATTTCAAATTTGTTAAACTTTCAGCTAAGTAGTTTTACCCAAATTCTAAAACCAGTGAGGAATCCAAAATAGCACGCAGCATTAAATGACGTTTATTGTTCCATAAATCTTCAGACTTCAAAAAGAAACGCTAAATAGACAAACAGAACTCTAAAGCAATTAAGAGACAACAAGCTCGCTGCTTCTTCCCCACTGATTGGCAAGGAAACATTTGGTCATACAAAAGCCGTTAAAATGACAGAAAGGAGAGTTGCCACTCTCTAGCCTTTTTTGTTCTGATCAGGTTTGAACTCTGCTGTTTGGAGTTCACGTAATTTACGTAGTAACAGACCTTCAGAGAATTCCTAACGGTCAAGACAGTGAAATTGCATTTATATCTGTAAAAGGAAAAGAAACATGAAGATTATCCCCATTTTAGAGGTGGACACATTTAGATTTGATTTGGGCTCCAGATGATCCTTGGCAAAGAAAGATGATGCAATCCGGTGTCCAGGACGCCATATTGTCCTAGCCTGGAACCCTGTTCTAGCCGCTGAAGAGCCTATTCTTTGGCTTTCAAAATGTTCTTTTCTCCTAGCTTTACGTTTTCTCTCCAGCGCTAAATGGTGGGGATAAGCCGCCATAAGCAAAGCTCCCACTGTCAATGTACTAATCTTGAGTGGCAGAAAAATTAGTAATATCAAAAATGGGAGTAGACAGTGAAAATTATTTTAAAAGATAATTCTATTATGTACAAATTTAAAAGATATCAGGTGGGCCAGGCGCGGTGGTTCACGCCTGTAATCTCAGCACTTTGGGAGGCTGAGGTGGGCGGATCACCTGAGGTCAGGGGTTCGAGACCAGCCCGGCCAACATGGCAAAACTCCGTCTGTGCTAAAAAATACGAAAATTAGTCAGGTGTGGTGGCAGGCAGCTGTAATCCCAGCTACTCGGGAGGCTGAGGCAGGAGAATCGCTTGAACCTGGGAGGCGGAGGTTGCAGTGGGCCGAGATCCTGCCACTGCACTCCAGCCTGGACAACAGAGCAAGACTCCATCTCAAAAAAATAAAATAAAAATAAAATATATCACACACACCTATAGTCCCAGCTGCTCAGGAGGCTGAGGCAAGAAGATCACTTGAGGCTAGGAGTTCAAGGCACTATAACCGTGCCTTTGAATAGCCACTGCACTCCAGCCTGGGCAACATAAGGAGACTCCACCTCTTAAAAAAAATATTTATATGTAAACACACACACACACACACACACACACACACACACAGACACACACCTTTAATCCAGCAATCCCAGTACAATTATTTTCCTGTGACATTAAAGTTGCTCAAGATATAGGAGGATATTCACTGCAGCATGTTTGATAATAACAAAGCCAGAAAAACCACCAGTAGCTGTCAGTAAGGGACTAATTAAATAAATTATGAATTATCCATAGTTAGCAAGCATTTTAAACATGTATGTGCTGGTAAGGAGAGATCTCCAGTATATGTTAAGTGAAAAAAAGCAAGGTGCAAAAAGACACTTGGCTGGCTAAGTTCAGTGGCGTTACAATCCAGTCAGTTCTGGAGATGGGGCCAATCATAAAATGTAAAGAACACGGCCTCCTGTACACTTCCTTCCTGTCAAAGGAAGAACACAGACAGTAAAGGAAGGAAATTCTTATAGAGGATTAGTGCTGTCAGGGAGATCCCTCGAAGTATCATGAGGTAAATAATCATTAAAAAGGATGGGGAGAGATGAGCATAGACATGAGGCTAAAATGGACAGGCGTGGCGGGGCATGTTTGAAGAAAGAAATGGGTGTGCAACGTTCAAAGATGAAGCTAGCATGAAAGAGCCCAAGACTGGCTGGAGCCAATCAGTTAGGAGGCTGTTGTGATAGTATAGGTATGAGACAGATAAGGTCTGGATCAGAAATAAGGCAATGAGGGATGAAAAGAAATGGTTTGGCAAGAATTTGCGACTGATTAGATTAAGAAGAGAGAGGCAAATAGGCTAGAAGGAGGAATCTGAGGTGATTCCAAGATTTTAGACTGTCGAAGAGCTGGAAAAAATGAGGAATTCCAAAGGGGGATCTGAGATGCAGTTGACTTTAGAAATTAGAGCTACCCAGCAGAAAGTTAAAGGTCAGGACTAAAGCTCGAAGCAAAGGTCAGGACTGCAAATATATGGCTGAATGTCTATCACCTAAAAGTCTGTAGAGAACTGAGTATGCAGGAGTGAACCTTGGGAGGGAAACATCAGTGCAAGTCAAATAGAATTAAGTAAGGCATCTATAATCCTATTTTTGGCCTTCCATAATTTGATATAATTTTATTTCTTTGTACAATGTGGTCTACGTTTTCAGTTATGTGTGTAAGAATTAGTTGTTAGTATATAAACCATCTTCACTATGCTAGTGAGTCAACTCTGTGTAGGACAAGATGAACTGGTTTTCAATATTTTAATACCCCTTGTTTCTTCAAGGAGATCAGGGATTATACAAATTTCAAATTCTAAATAAAATAATGTTCTTTATTTCTTAATCAAACTAGTGGCATTTTTTTTTCTTGGCAACTGAACTGGTTAAAACAAATATCTCTAATTATTGTGATTAGGTAACCCCAAGCCACAATTCTAAATTTTATTGTCTAGACAGTCCTTAAGAAGAAAGGCATGTGATCTTTAAAAATTCCCAGTGCTGGCCAGGCACGGTGGCTCACTCTTGTAATCCCAGCACTTCGGGAGGCCGAGGCGGGTAGATCATTTGAGGTCAGGAATCCGAGACTAGCCTGGCCAACATAGTGAAACCCCATCTCTACTAAAAATATAAAAATTAGCCAGGTGTGGTGGCGCATGCCTGTAATCCCAGCTATTTGAGAGGCTGAGGCAGGAGAATTGCTTAAGCCTGGGAGGCGGATGTTGCGGTGAGCCGAGATTGCACAACTGCACTCCAGTCTGGGCAACAGAGCGAGACCCTGTCTCAAAAAAAAAAAAAAAATAAGAAAAAGAAAAAAAAATTCCCAGAGCTGGGTCAAACCAGAATCCTTGATTACCATAACCACTTCCCTTGCAGTTAATGATTACACCAACACCTTAGGCAAAAAGTCATTCCCATTTAATAATAAGCAACATCAAACAGATTCTGTTTTACCTTATTTACTGCAGGTAGGAGACCGACATTGGGCAAATTTTGTGGTTGCTAAAAAAAAAAAAGTGAACATTTAAAATATCCGTCTCATCAGTGAAAAGAAGCAGAAGCTCAAATACCACGTTTTCATACATATGAGGGTCTCAGAGGGCACCTCTTGTATTCTCTGTAGGGTAGGGCTTTAGGGTGAATAATTCATGTACATTTTTTTTCTTTTTTTTAATTATATAAAAAATAGAGATGGGGATCTCATTATGTTGCCCAGGCTGGTCTCGAACTTCTTGCCTCAAGCAATCCTCCTGTCTCAGCCTCCCAAAGTGCTGGGATAACAGCATGAGCCACCGCACCTGGCTTACATTATTTCTTATGAAACGAAATAATATGAGATTCTGTTTTCCTTTTACCATCTTTAATTTGCATCCTTTTTTTCCGTTCCAACTTTATAGTCTGGAAAATACCTTCTTTAAAAGACAGCATTGGGCCAGGCACGGTGGCTCATGCCTGTAATCCCAGCACTTTGGAAGGCCGGGGTGGGAGGATCACTTGAGCTCACGAGTTCAAGTCCAGCCTGGGCAAGAGGGTGTAAACCTCGTCTCTACTAAAAAATACAAAAATTAGCCAGGCATGGTGGCGGGCTCATGTAGTCCCAGCTACTCCAGAGGCTGAGGCAGGAGAATGGTGTGAACCCAGGAGGCGGAGCTTGCAGTGAGCTGAGATCAAGCCACTGCACTCCAGCCTGGGCAACAGAGCGAGACTCCATCTCAAAAATAAATAAATAAATAAAAATAAAATAAAATAAAAAAGAAATCTGACCTATGTATTTCTTGAGACACATCCAAGAGAGTTAGACTCTAACTTTTTCATTTGAAAAATGTGAAAATTGTTGACAATTTGAAACAATAATAAAATGAGTACCTATGTATCTGTGTTCCAGATTCACCAGGAGAGATTGCCATTTTACCACATTGCTTTTATTTCTCTCTATGGAGATGTAGGGCTTTTTGCTCAACAATTTGAAAATAAATTATAGACATCATGACACCTGACTTCTAAATACTTCAATACTGAAAATAAGGCCATTCTCCTATATAACCATAATTTTTTTTTTTTTTTAGACGGAGTCTCACTCTGTTACCCAGGCTGGAGTGCAATGGCATGATCTTGGCTCACTGCAACCTCTGCCTCCCAGGTTCAAGCGATTCTTCTGCCTCAGCTTCCTGAGTAGCTGGAATTACAGGCACCTGCCACTATGCCCGGCTAATTTTTGTATTTTTAGTAGATACAGGGTTTCACCATAATGGCCAGGCTGGTCTCAAACTCCTGACCTCAGATGAAACCCACCTCAGCCTCCCAAAGTGCTGGGATTACAAGCGTGAGCCACCGTGCCCAGCCTATAACTATAATATTATCAAACCTAAGAAATTAACATTGATACAGTAAATATTATCTAGTATACAGCTGAATATGGTTTGGATTTGTGTCCCCACCCATATCTGATGTTGAATTGTAATCCCCAGGAGCTGGGGCCTGGTAGGAGGTGATTGGATCATGCGGGCACGTTTCCCCTGGGTGCTGTTCTGATGATAATGAGTGAGTTGTTGTCATGAGATCTGGCCGTGTAAAGGTGTGTGGCACCCCTCCCTTCTCCCTCTCTTCTGTTCTGGCCACGTAAGACATGCCTGCCTCCCCTTCACCTTCTACCATAATCAAAAAGTTTCCTGAGGCCTCCCCAGCCATGCATCCTAAACAGCCTGCAGAACCATGAGCCAATTAAACCTGTTTGCTTTATAAATTACCCAGGCTATATATTCTTTATAGCAGTATGATAACAGACTAATATATAGCAGACTAATATATAATAAGTTCTGGAGACTGGGAAGCCCAAGATTGAGGTGCTGGCAGATTTAGCTCCTGTGAGGGCTCATTTCCTGGCTTTTAGACAGCTGCCTTCTCATTGTGTCTTCACATGACAGAAAGAAAAAGAAAGCTCTCTGGTGTCTTCTCTTATAAGGATACTAATCCTATTAGATCAGGGCCCCACCACTATGACCTCATTCACCCTTAATTACTTCCTTATTCCAAATACAACCACACTGGGAGGTTATGACTTCAACATATAAATTGCAGGGGGGTGGCACACAATTCAGTCCACAGCAGGACTCATGGATTATTTTTTTGTTTAGTGTGTTACACTCTATTGCTATCATTTAAAAAATTCTCATAAAATATGCATAACAAAATTATTTTTTAAACCATTTTTAAGTGCATGATTCAGGGGCATTAAGTACATTCACACTGTTGTACAATGATCATCATCATCCATTTCCAGAACTTTTTCATCTTCCACAACTGAAACTCTATACCTATCAATACTAACTGCATTCCTCTCTCTCCCCAGCTCCTGAGAACTACACTATCACTGTTTAATAATGCTCAAATGGTCTCAGATTTGGCCAGTGGGAACTCCTTTGGCCACAAGCTGGCTCCTGTGTCCTTTAACATGGCTCCCACTTTCTTTGAGCACTTCCTTGTCTTCTGACACGAGAAGATGTTCTGGCCATCTTACGATTTCCCTGTTCCAGAGCTGGAATAGGTCATCTCTCCAAGGGCCCCAGTTCCCGTTAGCGGGAAAAGGTATTTAGATCTGGGCTTCCAGGAGAACTCATTGCTATTGGAGTGTCACCCTCTTAGTAGACAGAGTTTAGACACTGTCTAGATACATAGTATCTATCTACCTATTGAAAACCACAAGTTCATGCCAAATTCCTTCCATTCAAATCCAACATCTCAGCATTCATTCTAGTTTTGTTTCTGATGTGGTTTGGCTGTGTCCCCACCCAAATCTCATCTTGAATTGTAATTCCCACAATTCCCACGTGTCGTGGAAGGAACCTGGTGGGAGGTGATTGAATTATGGGGGCAGGTCTTCCCTGTACTGTTCTTGTGATAGTGAATGAGTCTCACAAGATCTGATGGCTTTAAAAACAAGGGTTTCCCTGCACAAGCTCTCTTCCTTTGTCTGCTGCCATGTGAGATGTGCCTTTCACCTTAGGCCATGATTGTGAGGCCTCCCCAGCCAGGTGGAATTGTAAGTTCAATAAGCCTCTTCCTTTTGTAAATTGCTCAGTCTTGGGTATGTCTTTATCAGCAGCATTTAAACAAACTAATACAGTTTCTTTTCCATATTCAGAACTCCCTTCTACAACAGTGAGAAACCTGACTCTCCTTAAATTTAAAATACTTATGTATTTAGTCAACACCCTGAACATAGCCAATCTCCTGAGGCTGCCACTGCCCTCTCCCCAAGGAGATGCCCTTCTTGTCCCCTCAGGCCTCCACACCTCACACCTGGCCAGCCCCCTCTTACCCTGGGTGGGCTCCCATACCTTGTGCAGGCCACCCGCTTGCACAGGCACCCTCTCTTAGCACCCATACTGGGGCTCCCTGTCCTCGGTATATACATGATCTCCTCATCTTCCGGGGCTCTGACACCCCACACAGGTACAAGGTACACTCCTCTATGGGGACACCATCTTCACCCTGCTTGTCTTAATACCCATCCCTGTGGACATTTTTCGGATCCCTCTTGGGTTCTAATACCCCATGCCCAGCTGCCCCTTTGTGTAGCCCTTTTTGCCCTGTGCTATAGTTTAAATGTCCCCTCCAAAACTCATGTCAATGGTACTAAGAGATGGGCCCTTTAAGAAGTGATTAGGTCATGAGGGCCCTGCTCCATGAATGAATTAATGCCGTTATAGTGGGGGTGGGTTAGTTATCATGAGATTTCAGCCCAGTTTTCCTCTGTCTCCTGTGCATGCTTCCCTGTGATGCCATATATTCTGCCATGTGATGATGCAGCAGGATGGCCCTTACCAGATGCAGCCTCCCAATCTTGGACTTTCCAGCCTCCAGAACTATGAGCCAAATAAGTTTTTGTTCATTATAGATTATCCAGACTGGGTGCAGTGGCTCACATCTGTAATCTCACTACTTTGGGAGGCTGAGGTGGAAGGATCCCAGGAGTTTGCGACAAGCCTGGGCAACATAGTGAGACCTCTTCTCTATAAAAAATAACAAATTAGGCTGGGCGCAGTGGCTCACCCAGTAATCCCAGCATTTTGGGAGGCCGAGGCAGGCAGATCACGAGGTCAGGAGATCGAGACCATCCTGGCTAACACGGTGAAACCCCGTCTCTACTAAAAATACAAAAAAATTTAGCCAGGTGTGTTGGCAGGTGCCTGTAGTCCCAGCTACTCGGGAGGCTGAGGCAGGAGAATGGCGTGAACCTGGGAGGTGGAGCTTGCAGTGAGCCAAGATCGCGCCACTGCACTCCAGCCTGGGGGACAGAGCAAGACTCCGTCTCAAAAAAAAAAAAAAAGAAATAAAAAAGAAATAAAATAAAAATAAAAAATTAGCTGGGCATGTTGGTGAACACCTACAGTCCCAGCTATTCAGGAAGCTGAAGTAGGAAGATCGCTTGAGCTCAGGACTCTCCCTCTGCTTCCCTTTGTTAGGGAAGCATTTCTTACAAATTAGTGAACATAAGCTTCTCTTTTAGTTTTTTTTTTTTTTTTTTGAGACAGGGTCTCACTGTATCATCCAGGCTGGAGAGTAGTGACGTGATCATTGCTCACTGTATCCTCAAACTCCTGGGCTCGAGTGATCCTCCTGCCTCAACCTCCAGAGAAGCTGGGACTACCAGCATGTGCCACCATGCCTGGCTCATTTTTCTTATTAAAAAAAATGGGGTCTTATTATGTTGACCAGGTTGGTCTCAAATTCCTGACCTCAAGTGATTCTCCCACCTCGACTTCTCAAAGGGCTGAGATAACAATGATGAGCCACCACACCCGGCCAGAATTTCTTGATGAGCTTGTTAAAATGCAGAATGCCAGGTCCCACTCCCAGAGATTCTAGTTCAGTTGATGTGAGACATTGACATCTACATCCTCAGCAGGAAGCCTGGGTGGTTCTGATTCAAGTGGTCTGAATGAAAACGCTAAGAAATATTTTCTTCTGGAATTACTGGGTCAAAGGATAAGCACATTTAATATTTTGATACATATTGCCCAACTGTCTGCCCAAAAGATTGCACCAATTTACAGTCCACCAGAAATGCATCACAATGCATTGTCCCAAACCTTTTGATACATTCCCATTGTACTTCCGTAATGCCCTATAGAAGTAGATGCTTACTGAATATTGGAGGGGTAGATTGTCTTTCCTCTGGGCCTCAGTTTTCTCATATTAATCAGGATCTGGATTAAATCAGTTTTTCGGAATTTGACTGATGAGCATTACTTGGAACTCTTGTTTAAAATTTTGATGCAGGCCAGGCACAGTGGCTCACACCTGTAATCCCAGCATTTTGGGAGGCCGAGGAAGGTGGATCACTTGAGCCCAAGAGCTTGAGACCAGCCTGGGCAACATGGTGATACCCCGTCTCTAAAAAAAAATACAAAAATTAGCCAGGGGTGGGAACATGCACCTGTGGTTCCAGCTATTTGAGAGGCTGAGGTGGGAGCATCACTTGAGCTGAGGGGGTTGAAGCTGCAGTGAGTTGTGATTATACCACTGCACTCCAGCATGGGCAACAGAAATGGACCCTGCCTCAAAATAAATTCATAAAAATAAAATTCTGATTCATGGCCAGGCACAGTGGCTCACACCCATAATCCCACACTTTGGGAGGCTGAGGCAGGAGGATTGCTTCAGGTCAGGAGTTTAAGACCAGCCTGGGTAACAAAGCAAGACCCCTTCTCTATAAAATGAAATAAAATAAGGCCTGGCGTGGTGGCTCACACTTGTAATCCCAGCACTTTGGGAGGCCAAGGCGGATGGATCAAGAGGTCAGGAGTTTGAGACCAGCCTGACCAATATAGTGAAACCCCGTCTCTACTAAAAATACAAAAATTAGCTGGGCATGGTGGCGGGTGCCTATAGTCCCAGCTACTCGGGAGGCTGAGGCAGGAGAATGGCGTGAACCTGGGAGGCAGAGGTTGTAGTGAGCCAAGTCGCTCCACTGTACTCCAGCCTGGGTGACAGAATGAGACTCCATCTCAAAAAAATAAATAAATAAATAAAATGAAATAAAATAATAAAATAAAATAAAATTCTCATTCCCAGGCTCAGATTTATTACCTCAGACTCTGCAGGGGAAGGAATGAGAGTCTGTGTGTTTAACAACGACCTGGAGCTTCTCTTGAGCAAGTTCCACATTACTCCTTTGATTAAATGGATTTTATACATTTAATGTATAAAAAACTGCCCTGACTGACTCTGAATATTCTCTTCCATTCTACAATATTTTGATTTTGCCCAACTGTACAAACTTTATTTAATTATGGACCAATAGCCATGAAACTTTAAAGAAAATAGTGCAATAACCATGGACTTTAAAGAAAATAGTGCAGGCTGGATACAAACAGAGTAGCTATAACACTCAAATGACATACGTGTGAATGATAGATTCAGAACATAACTTTTGTACCTTTGTCAAGGCTGTTTCAGATATTCTTACTTTTTTTTTTTTTTTTGAGACTGTTTCTCTCTGTCACCCAGGCTAGAGTACAGTGGCATGATCTCGGCTCACTGCAACCTCCACTTCTTGGGCTCATAAGATCCTCCCACTTCGGGCTCCCAAGTAGCTGGGACTACAGGTGCAGGCTACCATGCCTGGCTAAGTTTTGTTTATTTATTTTTTATTTTTATTTTTTGGTAGAAATGGGGTCTCGCCATGTTGCCCAGACTGGTCTCAAACTTCTGGGCTAAAGTAATCCTCCCACCTTGGCCTCCCAAAGTGCTGAGATTACAGGCATGAGCCACTGAGCCTGGTCTATTTTTCTTTATGTATTATATTGATTTATAAATAATATATACAGACACTCTTAAAATTTTAAGTTGTCAGGCCCCTGTTGGCTGTTGATATTTCAGTCAAATAAATCTTCTGGTATAAACTTTTTTCTAAAGTTAATTCTTGAGCACTTACCATGAGACAGGCACTGCTCTGAAGTGTTTACTTGTGTAAACTTCTTCAATTCTCCCTTCAGCCCTATGGGATATTAATTATTATGACTCTTTTTTGAGAGGAGAAGAAACTGAGGCACAGATAGTTTAACTCATTTACCGAAGATCACACAGCTATTAAATGACAATGCTGGGATGCAACCCAAGGGACGGACTTCAGTGTCTGTGTCCCAGCCATATCGTAGTGGAGCAGTGGTTACTATGCACAATTATGAAGAGGGCACATTGTCTCCTTACTTTCTGTCTCCATTCAAAACCTAGTGATTATTATTGGCAAAAGTTTAGGTAGACCTGAGCCAGGGTTCTCACTAACACAGAAAGAAAGTACAAATAAGCAAGGGGGAAGTCGAGAATGAATCCTGTCATACAGGATTAGGTTGGAGACATGGGTATGAACTCATGCATGGATGGATGGATAGACAGATAGACAGACAGACAGATAGACAGACAGACAGAAAATGAGATACGTGTGTATGCTTGGGTTAGCACAGACACATGAGTTTCTGAGCTTGTCTCCCTAGAAGGTTTAGAAGCAATGCCACTCCAGTCATAAGGAGGATACCCAGCACCCAGATCTTGGTTGCTAAATACCATTCTCTAATAAAAGAAATCAGGGGTCCTTGGAAAAATGGCTGATTTGATTCTAGAGAGAGAGCAGGGAAAATACAAGGTGAGCCTGGAAATCTTGCAGGCTCAGAGTAAGGGAGTGCCCAACAAACGAAACAAGGAGGATGCATCGAAGGCACACAGGAGTCATCTTTAAAAAGTCTATAATGATGAAAGCTGACATAATTTTGAGCAACAAAATAAATACACAGAATTGGATTATGTATTAATCAGGGTTCTCTAGAGAGACAGGACTAATAGGATAGATGTATATATAAAGGGGAGTTTATTAAGGAGTATTAACTCACATAATTACAAGGTGAAGCCCCACAATAGGCCATCTGCAAGCTGTGGAGCAAGGAAGCCAGTTGGAGTCCCAAAATCTCGAAAGTAGAGAAGCTGACAGTGCAGTCTTCAGTCTGTGGCCGAAGGCCTGAGAGCCCCTGGCAAATCACTGGTGTAGGTCAGAGTCCAAAAGCTTAAGAATGTGGAGTCTGATGTTTGAGGGTGGGAAGCATCCAGCATGGGAAAAAGATGAAGGCTGGAAGACTCAGCCAGTCAAGTCCTCCCACCTTCTCCTGCCTGCTTTATTCTACCAGTGCTGGCAGCTGATTAGATGGTACGCACCCAGACTGAGGGTGGGTCTGCCTCTCCTAGTCCACTGACTCAAATGTTAATCTCCTTTGGCAACACCCTCACAGACACACCCAGAAGCAATACTTTGCATCCCTCAATCCAATCAAGTTGACACTCAACAATAACCATCACAGATTACAACCCAAAACAAAATAAATGTACATGAGTCCAAACGCACTACATAAATGAATGAATAAATAAATAAATGGGGAGAAGCGACAAATCTTCCTCACATAATTCTAAATGATATGTGTAGATACTTGTCCCTCCATGAAACAAAGCCTAATCCCTTCCCTCTTGGGTGTGGGCTGGAGTTAGTGACCCATTTTTTAAAAATAGAGTAGGAGCCGGGCTCGGTGGCTCATGCCTGCAATCCCAGCACTTAGGGAGGCAGTATTTTAAGAAGGAAGGCCTCACTTTGGAAGGCTGAGGCAGGCGGATCATCTGAGGTCAGGAGTTGGAGACCAGCCTGGCCAACATGGTGAAACCTCGTCTCTACTAAAAATACAAAAATTAGCTGGGCATGGTGGCGGGCGCCTGTAATCCCAGCTACTCGGGAGGCTGAGGCAGGAGAATTGCTTGAACTCGGGAGGCAGAGATAGCAGTGAGCCAAGATTGCGCCATTGCACTCCAGCCTGGGCGACAAGAGCGAAACTCCATCTCAAAAAAAAAAAAAAAAAAAAATAGAGTAGGGAAAAATAGTAACTTTACAGTGGAGTAATCTGGCAAACACTATCTAATTAAGTGATGAGGTTGATATTACTAGTGATATGTCACGTTGGTAGCATGTACCCCTGGTATGATGTGATGAGAAGGGCATTCCATCCTGATATAGGCTTCCCCCAAAATCCCTAACTCCAGCCTAATCCTCAGAAAACATTAGACAAACCCAGAGTGAGGAACATTCTGTAAAACAAGTCATGGAAGACAAGGAAAGACTGAGAAACCGTCACAGAACAGAGCAGACTAAGGAGATATGATGACTAAATGCTTTTTGGATTGGATGCTAAAACAGAACAAGACATTGATGAAATCCAAATACAGCGTGGAATTTAGTAAACAGTAATGTACCAATGTTAATTTCTTACTTTGACAAATGTACCATAGATTTGTAAGATTTTAGCATTAGGGAAGACTGGAGAAAGTGTGCATGTGAATGGTTCATCCTATAACTTAAAGTCCAGAATATTCCAAAGTGAAGACTTAACTAACAGAAAAATAGCTTAGGTAGAGCTAAGACAAATGCTTTTTTTTCTTTTTTTGAGACAGACTCTCGCTCTGTCACCCAGGCTGGAGTGCAGTGGCACGATCTCGGCTGACTGCAACCTCCTCCTCCCAGGTTCAAGCGATTGTCCTGCCCCAGCCTCCAGAGTAGCTGGGATTACATGCGTGCACCACCATGCCGGGCTAATTTTTGTATTTTTAGTAGATACGGGGTTTCATCATTTTGGCCACCTGCCTCAGCCTCCCAAAGTGTCTGGGATTATAGGCGTGAGCCACCGTGAGAGGCTTTTTTTTTTTTTTTTTTTTTTGAGACAGGGTCTTGCTCTGACGCTCAGGCTAAAGTGCAGTGGTGCGATCTCAGGTGACTGCAGCCTCAACTCTCAACCTCCTGGGCTCAAGCGATGCTCCCATCTCAGCCTCTTGAGTAGCTAGGACTACAGGCATGTGCCACCACATCCAGCTAATTTTTGAGTTTTTTTGTAGAGATGGGGTCTCCCTATGTTGCTTAGGCTGGTCTCAAACTCCTGGGCCAAGTGCTGGGATTACAGGTGTGAGCCACTGTGCCCAGCTGGCAACAACTTCTTTTCTGTAAGATCAAATATCGTACTGGAACAAGAAATCAAATGATGTGAAATATCCCTTTCTAAAGATACTGTTGTTTTTTGTTTTTGTTTTGTTGTTGTTGTTGAGACAGGCTCTCACTCTGTCCTTTAGACTGGAATGCAGTGGCACGATCATAGATTACTGTTGCCTCAAATTCCTGACCTCAAATGATCTCCCACCTCAGCCTCCCAAAGCTCTGTAATTACAGATGTGAGTCACCTCACGTGGCCCTGGTAATATCTTGAAATGTGCAAAGGCAATCATTATTTTTTATAGCAGGTAGGTTGGTCTACTACTAGGGGAGGGGACTGTTATCATTTGCTATCTTGAGATTTCTTCCAGATCTATGATTCCAACTTAATAGGAATTTGATTTAATTCAATTTATGTGGCCGGGCGTGGTGGCTCACACTTGTAATCCCAGCACTTTGGGAGGCCGAGACGGGCTGATCACAAGGTCAAGAGATCGAGACCATCCCGGCTAACACAGTGAAACCCCGTCTCTACTAAAAATACAAAAAAATTAGCCGGGAGTGGTGGTGGGCGCCTATAGTCCTAGCTCCATGGGAGGCTGAGGCAGGAGAATGGTGTGAACCCGGAAGCAGGGGTTGTAGTGAGTCAAGATCATGCCACTACACTCCAGCCTGGGCGACAGAGCGAGACTCTGTCTCAAAAAAAAAAAAAAAAAAAAAAAAAATTCAATTTATGCAACAGTGACTAGTAATCTATGAATGCTAAGAAATATATGTCATATAAACTATTCTGAAATAGAGTATAATCAGTAATAATAACCTTTATTGTATTATATAATCAAACCTCATGAAATTACACTTTTTGGTACAAACAAGAGTAATGAAAAAAATTTTTTTTTTTTTTGTTTTTTTGTTTTTTGAGACGGAGTCTCGCTCTGTCGCCCAGGCTGGAGTGCAGTGGCGCGATCTCGGCTCACTGCAAGCTCCGCCTCCCGGGTTCACGCCATTCTCCTGCCTCAGCCTCTCCGAGTAGCTGGGACTACAGGCGCCAGCCACCACGCCCGGCTAATTTTTTGTATTTTTAGTAGAGATGGGGTTTCACCGTGGTCTCGATCTCCTGACCTCGTGATCCGCCCGCCTCGGCCTCCCAAAGTGCTGGGATTATAAGCGTGAGCCATCACGTCCGGCCTATGAAAAAAAAATTTTAACACACATAAAAATCTTTTACTAGTACTGATTCTAAATAATTTTGCTTGCTTTTCTAGTTTATTTGGACTAACAGTGTCTTTTAAACATCCAACATTCTTGAGTGGCTGTTTTGCATAAGACATTTTGTAGTATGTTCGTTGAACTGGTGAGAGTCATGGATTAAATGCTAGAAAAGATAATCATAAATACTACATTCACTGAATTATTTCAGATACAAAAATGAGGTGCATATAAATGCCTATTTAAGTATGTAACACAACACATCTGTGTACTATCCTCAGCTAAAAGTCTTTTGTTTGTTCTTAAAAGTTCAGTATGATGTAGGGGAAATAAAGTCCAACCGTTCAGACAGCCAAATAGCAGACGAAACAGATGGACTCTGACCAGCCATAAAGGCCAGAAAATTCTCCTATTTTGGCTCTTATATTGTAACAGGCATGAAAAGACCATTTTTCTCCCACTGTGATTATGATTTGCATAGCTGTATGCTTTTTCATTCTTATATACAGACTCATTAAAGTCTATATTATGAATAGCAGAATAATAATTTATAAACACTTAAAATAAATGAGAGTGAGCACCATAATTAATTTGGGCTCAATGCCCAGAGAAGTCACACATTAAGATGTTCTTGACTGAGACATACACACTAGAGCCACATATTAGCCAAACCTCTTGGTGGATTTCTGTTCAACTCAATGAAGGCAGACAAATGTACCACAGCACTAATATTGATTCATACTGAACCATAGAAAGATTGTCCAACTAAAATGATTTTGTAGGCCAGTATACACAAGGCAATATACATGTGTGTTTGCAAACGTGCAGTTAAAAGGCATAGCCATCTTTTCACTCTTAGCTTTTAAACAATCTGGCCAGTGTTTGATTTTTTAGTGAAACAGCTACAAAGTTCACTTCAGCGTTTTGCTCTGGTTACTCAATGCAAAAAAAAAAAAAAGTGTTGACAAGAGATGTGGTAGAGATACAACAGGGTCTTTTCCTTTTGGCCGAGGACATTCTTGGACTCTTTTGAAAAGTCCAAGGTGCAAGCTGGAAGACTCTTCTTACAAAGCTGCAAAGGAGTGAGGCAGCCTCCTACCTGTCAGCCTAGTTGAGCTTTTGTTTCCATTTAAGGGTTCCTGGGGTGTGAATGTCTTTGCTACCCTGGCTTCACTGGGAATCAGTAACTCCCCTGCCTGAATGTCTCTGCAAGTGTCCAGAACCAGGACCCTTCACGTGCAGGTATAAAGGGCTGTTGAACTATGAAGAATAGGAATGGGTGGAACCCTGAATCCCACAACCCCGGCGCATGGAAAGATGCAGCTAGAGATCTTAACTATTATTCCAGAATCTACAGAATTCTCTCCCTTCTCACTTCTTTTTCTTTGAATGACACGGAGACAGCAATATCCCCAGGCATAAATTTGGAGATATGTATAAATGTGTGTGTTGTATTCCTTTTTCTCATTTCTCTTCTGGTTGTATTTCTCCTAGTGTATGTGTGCCCCACAACTTTTCTTAGGAGCACTAGGCGAAACTATAGTAGCCTAGGGAAAAAGCCTGGGCTTTGGGGTCGGACAGATCTTTGCGGGATTCCTGGCTGCACTGCTTACTAGTGGGTGACCCTCAGTCATTTTACTTTGCGTTCCCATCTTATGTGTTGCATAGGAGCAAAAGCACCTACCTCGCAGAATCGCAGTGAGCACTGAGACACTGTGTCTGACATCAGGTGACAGTCACAATTAGTTCACTTTCCTGGCTCCTGCTTCTTCTCCATCTTCTGCCCTCTAACAGTCTTGTCTGTCTTTGTCATCTCTGTTTATCTCCTTCCCCAACACGAAATTTGCATTTTCATGGCCAAAAAAAAAAAAAAAATATATATGCTTTTGGCCAAGCTAGGTGGCTCACGCCTGTAATCCCAGCACTTTGGGAGGCCGAGGTGGGTGGATCACCTGAGGTCAGGAGTTCGAGACCAGCCTGGCCAACATGGCAAAACTCCGTCTGTGCTAAAAAATACGAAAATTAGCCGAGCGTGGTGGCCCGCGCCTGTAATCCCAGCTACTCGAGAAGGTGAGGCAGGAGACTCACTTGAACCCGGGAGGCAGAGGTTGCAGTGAGCTGAGAATGCGCCACTACACTCCAGCCTGGGCTACAAGAGCAAGATTTTGTATAAAAATAAAAAATAAAAAAAAAAAAAAGGTTTTTAAATAGTTTGACCTTACCAAATAAATGGAAACTTTAAAAGTTTCTAATTTATAAATCTTGTGCCTTCAAACGTTTGTCTCTGAAAATACATGTTTAAAAGTGTAATGAACTTCCTTTTTCTGGTAACATCTCAACCCTTTTCCTAAATTTGGGTACCGTTTGGCGCAGGAACCTTGATGGAAGGCGGGGAATGCCTCCCGCTAGAGGACTAGAAAGGGGCAGGTAGTAACTTAGCCCAGCCAATCAGATGTTCCTGATGTGCTACTGACTGGACTCAGCCAATCAGATGCTCCCAACGGGAAGTGACGCAGAGACGAGTGGTTTAAAGCCGGAAGAGGGAAGGCGGCAGCAACACCCATCTGCAGGTACTGCAGGGGTGGGGTGCAGGGGTACGCTGGCCTGGCCCAAGAGGGCCGCCCTCACTCAGTCTTTTCCGAAGAGCTCCTCTCACCCGCAGGCAGTTTCATTCAGGCTTTTGTGACTTCCTGCGCCATGCAGTTATGCTGGAGAGGGATTTAAGAAGTGAAGATAGAGACATTTTAGAGCCATTTCCCAGCTTTTGTGCCATTGTCCTGGGAATTCTTCTTAGATAAAAGTGACAGGCTACCCAGCTTCTCGCAGGAATTCTCACCAGAGGGTCCTGTTTGAATTTTAATTTTAGTAACCCGATTTTTATCTTTTCCTCTCACTTTTTTCTTTCCGTGTATCCATGTTTGAAGGTGTGTGTGTGCGCGCGCTTCTCTGTGTGTACCTGTGTGTGTTCCTTTCTCCTCACTCTTCTCATGTTAAAGGCTAACCTGGAGTTAAAAAAGTTCACAGGCCGGGCGCGGTGGCTCACGCTTGTAATCCCAGCACTTTGGGAGGCCGAGGCGGGCGGATCACGAGGTCAGGAGATCGAGATCACGGTGAAACCCCGTCTCTACTAAAAATACAAAAAATTAGCCGGGCGTGGTGGCCGGCGCCTGTAGTCCCAGCTACTCGGAGAGGCTGAGGCAGGAGAATGGCGTGAACCCGGGAGACGGAGCTTGCAGTGAGCCGAGATTGCGCCACTGCACTCCAGCCTGGGTGACAGAGCGAGACTCCGTCTCAAAAAAAAAAAGTTCACAAAGTCATCTCTGGTTAAAAACCAATAAAGCCAAAACAGTAGAAAATCTAGAATTTAAAAGATGCTTTTACATATTGCAAGTCAAAAAACCTTTCAGTGGGCCAGGCATGGTGGCACACGCCTGTAATCCCAGCACTTTGAGAGGCCGAGGCAGGTGGATCACCTGAGGTCAGGAGTTCGAGACCAGCCTGGCCAACATGGTAAAACCCCGTCTCTACTAAAAATACAAAAATTAGCCAGGCGTGGTGGTGTGCGCCTGTAATCCCAGGTACTTGGGAGGCTGAGGCAGGAGAATCACTTGAATCTGGGAGGCAGAGATTGCAGTGAGCTGAGATAGTGCCACTGCACTCCAGCCTGGGTGACAGAGACTCCGTCTCCAAAAAACAAAACAAAACAAAAACAAACAAAAAAGGCTTTTAGTGTATAAATGCATTGTTAAATATTTTCTCATTGCATTGTTTTTTCTTTCTTTTGAGACAGGGTCTCACTCTATCACCCAGGTGTACAGTGGCATGATCACAGCTCACTGCAGCCTTGAACTCCTGTGCTCAAGGGATCTTCCAGCCTCCACCCCCACAGTAGCTGGGACTACAGGTGCGAGCCACCACACCCAGCTAATTTTTGTATTTTTACAAAACAGGGTCTGGCTATGTTGCCCAGGCTGGTCTCAAGCTCCTGGGCTCAAGCGATCCTCCTGCCTTGGCCTCCCAAAGTGTCGGGATTACAGGGGTGAACCACTGCACCTGGCCTTCTCATTGCATTTTACAATACTTTCCAGGATCACAACCCCAAATGTAAGAAGCACAACTTAAATAAACGCACATATTTGAAGTCATAATAGGGTTGCTCTCTTCGCTTTTTAAATCTGAGACACTTTAACCACCTATTAGTTATTGTTTATTTTCCTTTCTCTTCAAGCTGTCACATCTACCTGCGGAATTCACCTTATACCTTAGAGAGACCCTGCAGCCAGTGGCAGCTGATGGGAAATGCATCTGTTCCTTTGAGTATTCAGCAACATCATTACTTCTCAGGTATCTGTTGAGGGTGGAGCAAACTAGAAATCGCTGACGAAATTCACTGCATAGAAGCCGAGCTCATGGGTTCTGCCACTTATTATCTTTGTGACTTTGGGCAAAGTGTCTCTTGGTGCCTCTGTTTCCTCCTCTGGAAAAAGACGTGCTGATGATAATAGTACCTACTTCATAGGGTGCTTGTGAATGTTAAATGGGCTAATATATGTGAAGCACTCTCCACGGAACCCAGCAGGTAGCATGTGCTGAGGACAGGCTCGCCATTGCCATTATAAAGTGTATCCCTCAGTTGGCCAGTGGGGAACTTCCAGACCTTACAGCCTGGTGTGGGCTGAACTGTGTCTCCCCCTACAAATTCATGTGTCGAAAGCCTAATCTCCAGTACCTCAGAAAGTGACTGTGTTTTTGAATTTAGGGCGTTTAAGGTCAAACTGGCCAGGCGCCATGGCTCATGCCTGTAATCCCAGCACTTTGGTAGGCTGAGGCGGGCGGATCTCCTAAGGTTAGGAGTTCAAGACCAGCCTAGCCAACATGGCAAAATCCCGTCTCTACTAAAAACACAAAAATTAGCCGGGCATGGTGGCAGGCACCTGTAATCCTGGCTACTCAGGAGCCTGAGACAGGAGAATTGCTTGAACCTGGGGGGCGGAGGTTGCAGTGAGCTGAGATCGTGCTACTGCACTCCAGTCTGGGCAACAGAGCCAGACTCTGAAAAAAAAAAAAAAAAAAAAGGTAATTAAGGTCAAACAAAGTCATATGGGTGGGCCCTAATCCAATGTGATTGATGTCCTTACAAGAAGAGATCAGGACACAGACACACAGAAGAAAGGCCACATGAAAATATAGGGAGAAGATGGCCACCTACAAGCCAAGGAGAGAGGCCCTCAGAAGAAACCAACCCTGCTGACACCTTGATCTTGGACTGCTAGCCTCCAGAGTTATGAGAGGACAGATTTCTGTTCTGTAAGCCCCCCGGCCTGTGGTGCTAATATCTTGGTACTTTGCTTTGGCAGCCCTAGCAAACGAATACACTGTCCAGTCGCAAGCTCTGTCCTTGCAACTGGCTCCAACCTGGGTTTCTCTGCCCTTGAACCTTTCTGATTCCCCCATCCCTCTAGATGCCCCTCATCTCCATCTCACAGCTTCCTTCGCCACTTTCTCTCCCCAGAGTGTAAAATTCCCCAGGCTCTTCCTCAACACTTTTTCTTTCTATATTTCCCCATGAGGATGAGCTGATGGTCCATTTTCATAGATCCAACTGCCACCTTTATGCCCAGGAGTCCCAAATCTATAGCTCTAGTTTTACTCCCCTGAAATGCACACAGACTTTCCAAATGCCTGCTAGATATCATGAGGATATCTTGCTAATATACCCCCCACCAAGCTCATTGTCTTTTCATCCAGATTTTTCCTCCTGCTTCTCCTCCCTCCCTTAATGCCTTTATCATTGCCTTAGTGACCCCGCTATGAAATCAACCATTGTTTCCTTCTCTCATCACCCTCTTACCCCCAAGCCCTATAACTCATTTCCCGCATTTTCCTTCACTTTTCACTCTTTCCCCATTCCCCACTACACAGACCCAGGATTCATCTCTTGCCTAATATTTTTCAATTTCTTCCTAATGATTTTCCCTACCTTTGGTTTCAGATCTCCATTTTTCAGGGATTTTTTTCCCCTAAATTACAAATAATATTTTCCTCTTGAAATATCTTACTGATATTTTGTTGCCTAATTTAACACATAAAGCCCCAAATTACTCCCACTGGCATTCGTGATTTCCATGATCTTTTAAACATCCTTTTCAGCTTGAGAGGATATATTTTGCACAAATTGTGGCTTCCACAAAATCACCCAGTACACTTTACACTGACTGCTGCCATATCAGACTAGTGCAGAATCAGTGTAAATTGGTGATCCTACAAATAGTAATCAGAGTAATCATTTATCTTCTGCAAATATTAATAGGTTACCCTTGCCTTCTGTAGATTACAACACTTCCCTTCAAAGTAGACCCTATACAGTGAATGAAACAAAGGAGAATTTAGATTTTTTAGTAAGTGCTTTTTTTTTTTTTTTTTTTGAGACGGGTTCTCATTATGTCCCCCCAGGCTGGAGTGCAGTGGGCAATGGGACAATCATAGCTCACTGCAACCTTGAGCTCTGGGGCTCAAGCAATCCTCCCACCTCAACATAAGCCACTGTCCCCGGCCAATAAATACTATTTTAAACTTCATGGAGCTTCAGCACATCTTATCCAGATCACTCTGTAGGGCTGAGGATAATGGTTTGGGGGAATGCATCCCTCATGTATCTTAGGCGTATTTCTAAAACTCCATAATCACCATGGCCATTTCTGATGGTCAATGCCCAGTGCCACTCCCTGGAAAATGTCAAGAATATAAGACTCAAGTCTGTTGCAATGAAATGCATTTCCAGTGAGGCTAATGCTCCTTACATAAATTGTTAGAATTCTTGTGTGAATAACCCTTAGCAGTAATGACAATGAAATGGAATCTTACTTTACTTTTCTTCCTGGGGACTTCCAGACCCTCAGGTTCACCATTGCAAATGTTCAGTAGGAAGAGTGCTGAGCGTAGGTGGAAAAGAGATCTGGGTGAGGAGTGCAATTTTGGGGTTTTCCACATCCAGGAGAGAAACAGACTGTACCAGTGGATCCATTGTCAATCATGGAGTTCAGGAGGGGAGGGCCTGACCCTGCAAGACGCACTCGGAGAAAGAATTCATGAAAAGTGATCCCGGTCTTGCAGAGCAAGCATTGTAGTTAATCGCACTTAGATAAAGGAGAGCAGCGTATTTCTCAGTTACGTTTCCTGTCTTCTCAAGGGTTTAGCCAGATCTCCGTCAACATAGCCTAAGAACATTTTGTTTTACTTTCTAATTATTTGCTTTAAACTTTCAAACTATTTTGGTATCATTCTTCAGCATGGGCAGAGAGAAGATTTTTTTTAAGGGTTTCTTTGGGGACCATTAAATATCGTTTTTAATCTGTTTTACTTGATTTTTATTTTAGTAATGCTCAGAGGAATATTCATGTATGAATAAGCCTGAAATAATAAAGCTTGGACTAATTGTATTTTTAGGAAATAGGTCAATTCACAGCTATAAAAAGGCAAAAGGCAACATGTAGTAGCAATAGTTCTATCTGAATGTCGGTCATCTAGATTATTGCTAGCTCACACATTCCATGTGTTTTTAACTTGATATTAATGGTTAGAAATGTAGCAATGTAGTTTTTTGGGTAATTTTTGAAGAATAATGACTTCAGGTTAAAATAGGTAGGGAGTTTGGGACTCAAATTCCATCAGTAAGATTCCTTCAGCCGTCCTTCACCTGATTTGAGAAAAGTCATACAAATTCTTAGCAAATTATGAACATTTGACTAATGAACATCTATCCACAAAAATCTCCTGGTGGTAGATGGGCTTCTTACCCATCCGGGTTTTACCTGGGACAATTAAGGGGTCACGAGATCATGCTGCCACCTGGTGGTCCACATGGGTAACTAACATCTACCCTCAAATGATTTTCTCGGGGGCAGTTCAGTTCTGCTCTGTTCAATAAATCTTCATTGAGCTTTCACGAGGGCCAGGCATTGTGATCCTTACCCAGGTGACAGACCTGTCTCTAGCTACTTTTCCTTTGTGTTTTGCCATTTATAATTCAGTTTATTTAGTCTCATGTAGTTGCTTTGTTGGCACTCATATTCTCTTAAGCCCTCCTCTTCCTCCTTGCCTCTCTTAACCCCTGTTTGGCTTCCTTAGAAATGATAATTTCTTGCCAAGCGCAGTGCTGTAATCCTAGCACTTTGGGAGGCCGAAGCGGTCGGATCACGAGGTCAAGAGATTGAAACCATCCTGGCCAACATGGTGAAACCCCGTCTCTACTAAAAACACAAAAATTAGCTGGGCATGGTGGAGTGCGCCTGTAGTCCCAGTTACTTGGGAGGCTGAGGCAGGAGAATCACTTGAACCCGGAAGGCAGAGGCTACCGTGAGCAGAGATCTCCTCGCACCACTGTACTGCAGCCTGGTGGCAGAGCCAGACTCTGTCTCACACAAAAAAATGATGATTTCCCTTCTCCTTTCTCGAGTTCTGTTTGTGCAGCAATGATGACACTAATCACAGCTTTAAAGCAAAGGTGTTATGGTCTTAGATATTTTTTTCCAAGGGAAAGGGAAATAATATATTTTATGATTTCTCCATTAATTTATAAAGCCCTCACAAAGGGCCCAGGGTTCTACAGAAGACTCTTGTCGTCTTCTCATCTAATTGTGTGTCTACATTGCTTTCACCCACTTTTCCTGAGGCACTGACATTGAACAAAAAGATTTATTCTTGTTCTTATCCATTTTCAATTTTCTGGAAATAACAAAAGTTGCTTTTTACTATTTTTCATCACAAGTGTGGACCATTTCAACTCACTGTGGGTTAAACCACCTTTCTTAATATTATTTGTGAATACAATCATTTTTAATAAAATGGTTTTTAGGAAAAATTTATTCAGAGTTCACACGAGCAGCTTAAACACTTTTGCAACGCAGTCCACTTCAACATGACGATTTTCTGCACTTGAAAAACAGATAAATTAGAGGCTATTTTGTTTATAATAGAAAAAAATGTTACTTTATAGAATAATTAATCATGGGGTTTTAAATATGATCTTCTCATTACATTTAAATTGTGATTCAATTGTAAAGCATTTAGAAACAGAAGTAGTCATACATTTAGTGGGGGTAAACACAGATTGAACCAGGAATTATCAAAGAATTTGGAAGAATTATACAACTTAAGAATTTTCTCTGGTTCCAGTAAGTGCCCACATATCTGAAATATCCTTGCTTGCAGTCAAAACAATTGTGAAGACTAATTACAATATGAAATACCCAGCCTTCAAATAAATTCCTACAATTCTTTGTGGAATTGCTAAATCAAAGGATATGTACATTTATAATTTTGATAGGTACAGTAATGCTAAATTTCCCTCCATAGAGATTAAATTACATTTCTATCATTTATTTTTTAATCACCAAAGACATCATTATTTTTGTTTTATACTGTCAATGTTTGTTAGATTTATCGACACATTTAGAGCGTCCTGTGTTCTCCATTCCTTCATCATTTCTGGCTCTCCGTATGGGATCATTTTTCTTTTTTTAAAATATGCCCTTTAGAATTCCCTTTAGCAAGCTTCTGCTGGTCGTAAACTCTTTGTCTTCTTTGTCTGAAAATGTCTTTATTTGTTTCCTTCCTGAAATAATTTCAAGTTGACAATTATTTTCTCTTAGCACATTGAAAATCTCATTCTTTGTCTTCCGGTTTCCACTGTGGCTGTTAAAGAATTAGGTCTCACACAGTCTGACTGTTTTAACTCCCTCTAAGGTAATTAGTTTTTTTCCCCTCTGGCTGCTTTGAAAATTTGACTTTGCATCTTTAAAATAATTGTATCGTTTCATGTTTTTGTTTGTTCTGTTTTGTTTTAGTTCCACTGCATATATCTAGATGTAGATTTTCTCCCCTGTTTAGGATTTGATGAGTTTCTTTCTTTCTTTTTTTTTTTTTTTTTGAGGCGGAGTCTTGCTCTGTCGCCCAGGCTGGAGTGCAGTGGCGCAATCTCGGCTCACTGCAAGCTCCGCCTCCCAGGTTCACGCCATTCTCCTGCCTCGGCCTCCCGAGTAGCTGGGACTACAGGCGCCCACCACCACACCCGGATAATTTTTTGTATTTTTAGTAGAGACGGGGTTTCACCATGTTAGCCAGGATGGTCTCGATCTCCTGACCTCATGATCCACCCGCCTCAGCCTCCCAAAGTGCTGGATTACAGGCATGAGCCACCGTGCCCAGCCTGATGAGTTTCTTAAATCTGGATTTGTCTTTCTTGTAAGTTATTAGTTATTATCATTTCAAATATCGTCTTTTAGTTATTTTTTCTCCTCTCTTTTTAGGACACTTATGAAATGTATATTAGACCTTCTTATTTTATCATCTATGTTTTTTAACCTCTTTTCTGTATTTTTTGTCCTCTGTGCCACACTCTACATAATTTCTTCTGACCAACATCCAGTTCACCAGTTTTCTCTTTAGCTCTGTCTAGCCTGCTGTTAAACTATATTTGAGTAATTAATTTTAGTTATAGAGTTGTTTGTTTTTTGGAAGTTCTATTTGTTTGTTAGTGTAATTTTATAGTTCCTGATTCCCCAAAGACATTTTCTTTTCTTTTTCTTTTTTGGGATAGGGTCTTGCTCTGCTGCCCAGGTTGGAAGGCAGTGGTGAGATCATAGTTTATTGCATCCTCAACCTCCTGAGCTCAAGCAATCCTCCCACCTCAGCTTCCCAAGTAGCTTGGAATATAGATACATGCCACTGTACCTGGCTAATTTTATTTATTTATTTATTTATTTTTGTAAAGACAGAGTCTCATTATGTTGCCCAGTCTGGTCTCAAACTTCTGGCCTCAAGCGGTCCTCTCCCCTCAGCCTCCTAAAGTGCTGGGATTACAGGCATGAATCACAGTGCCTGGCTCCCAAAGATATTTTTCAAGGTAGTCTTTTATTTCTTAATACGTAAAAGCAGGTGGCTGGGCACAGCAAGGACTCTGAGGAAGGCCTGTTTCTTTTGTTTGTTTGTTTGTTTTTGTTTATTTTTGAGACAAGGTCTCACTCTGTTGCCCAGGCTGGAATGCAGTGGTGTGATCATAGATCACTGCAGTCTCAACCTCCTCCCTCAGCCTCCCAAGTAGCTGTAACTACAGCTGCATGACACCATGCCCAGCTGATACGGTTTGGATTTGTGTCCCTGTGCAAATCTCATGTCAAATGTAATCCCCAGTGTTGGAGGAAGGGCCTGGTGGGAGGTGATTGCATCATGGGGGCAGATTTTCCCCTTGACGATCTCGTGATAGTGTGATAGTGAGTGAGATCTGTTTGTCTAAAAGTGTGTAGCACCTCCCCCTTCACTTTCTTTGTCCCACTGCAGCCATGTGGGACATGCCTCCTTCCCCTTCAACTTCCACCGTGATCATATATCTCCTGAAGCCTCCCCAGCCATGCTTCCTGTACAGCCTGTGGAACCATGAGCCAATTGAACTTCTTTTCTTTATAAATTACCCAGTCTCAGATAGTTCTTTATAGCACTGCAAGAACAGACTAATATACCAGCTAATTAAAACACGATTTTTTTTTTTGTAAAGATGGTGGCTTGCTGTGTTGCCCAGGCTGGTCTAGAACGCCTAGCCTCAAGTGATCTTCCTGCTGAGCCTCCCAAAGTGCTGGGATTACAGGTGTGAGCCACTGTGCCCAAAGCCTGTTTCTGGGAGATGGGATTCTTCTGATAGGTGTTTTGGCTCGAGGACTCACCGTCAGTCTTACTGAACTTCCTTAGAACTGCATTGCAGCTCAAGATTCTTCCTCCTGGCCTTCCTTCTTCCCTCTCTACTGCACAGGGACCAGAACGGCACTGTAGTATAACTCTCCACTATTCCACAGTTCCCTTGGCTGCCTACCCACTTTCCGGGACAGGCATTCCCCTAATGAAGTCTTGCATGTCTAATTCTGTCTTGGTGTCTGCCTCTTGTAGAACCTGGACCAACATAAAAGGTATAAGGAATAATTGAAGAAAACAGATGATAAATGGGGACTTGAGGTTGCTTCACACACTGCCAGGTGGGCAAAGACGATGCTATCCTGGTTGGTAGGTGGGGTGTGAATAGTCCCTGGCACAAAGCGAGGCCTAATTACTAGAGATTTCACCAGTAATGATGTGAAAAAATGTCCCAGTGAAAGGGCCGTGGCAGAGATGCAGGCATTCAAAAGATCTGGAGGTGGGGGCAGGAAGCCATGCCTGCCAAGACAGCAGAGTGGCTAGTTACTGCTACATTGTATTGATGCCCTGCAGAGAGGTAATGAGAAAGTGGGACCCTTAACACATTATTCATGGTTAACTGTAGGAGCCTCAGTGGTAACTTACAAAGGGGCCCTGTCTCCTGCAGTGGAGGAGAATGAATGGAACCCACATGATCCACTTGGGTGCATCCTGGTACGTCCTTGCCTTGCTGTAATTGTGCATGGACACAGGCAACAAGCCCAGCCTTAGGAGAGTGTGATCATCAAGGGCTCAGACCTCTCAGGAATGAAGATTTGGTTCACACCACCAGTTGAGCCACCAAGAGCTGCTGAGATGATTGCTGAAGATGAGGCGAATCCCAACTGGGGAGAGGAGTAGCAGCTGCAGCCCTGAAATCAGCTGCAGTGATAGAGGCGTCATTCCCCCGACACTCCTCTTTGAGGTTTCCACTTGTTAAGAATAAATTCCCACAATAACCAAAGAGGAACTCCTGCCTGAACCCATATGGAGAAGTGCAGGACAGTACAAGGGGTGGTGGCTGGGAGATACTTCTCTCAGGTCTCCAGTTTCAGGGAGTGTAACTGACCGACGGCCTCAGCTGCTGTGCACTGAGTCGGTTTCCATCTGCTGCTCCCAGCTAATGCCCAAGCAGGGCAGGGATGCTAAGCTGGGTCTATCCCTAGGAAACACAAAACTCCTGTGATGGGCACCTTTGGCTCGGGGTTTCCCATCGGCCTTGACAAGCTCCTTTAGAACTGCACCTGCAGGGTAAGACTCTTCTATCCCCCACTCCTTCCTTCCCTTTCTCCTTCACCTGCGTCACAGTCTGATGGCTCTCCCCATCTTCTCTGGCTTATGCCCATTTTTCCCTCATTTCCTGCATTGGAGAAGTATTAGGTGTTTCCCCTAATAAATCTCTTTCCCATTTAACCCCATCGCGGTGTCTGCTTTTTTCAGCAGACTAACAGGTCTGTTATTTCTGTTGTTCTCATTCATGGTGCCTTATTTCCTTGTGTTCCTGGTTATCTTTGACTGTGTGTTCGTCACTATCATTAAACTATTAGTTAAGGGGTTTTCCCTGGGATCTGAGATGAAGGTTTTCTGTAAAAAAGATGTTCATTTGCATCTTCTAGGCACCTGGAAATACCACTGGCCCAGGAGCGCCTTACACCACGTTGTTGGCTTCAGGTCCTCTGAGATCTCTCGGGTAACACAAACCTGGGCTGCTCATCTCAGGGAGGATGAGCCTTTCCTGAGAATGTAACTCTATTCTTAGCCTCCACCTTGTTCAGACCCAGGGCTTCCTTTCTTTTCCCTTTGTCCTCTTCAGCTTCAAAATGAGAATTCACAATTGTTAGGATCCCCAGATAGCCTTTGGGCAATCTGTAGCCTTCATACTCCACATACCATTCTGGCGTTTCTCCTCCAACATTTGCAGGGTAATTCCTCATGATCAGGTGAGGATTTTAAAAATATTTTATTTAGCATTTTTAGTTGTCTTCAGGTGGAAGGTTGGTGGAAATAGCCCATCATTACCAGACAACAAAGGTCAGATGTGTTTGTTTTCTCCATATGAATTTCGAATCAGCTTTGTCTGATTGCCAGAAAACAGTCTGTTGGATTTTTTTAAAACTCAAATATATTATTTACAAATCAGTTACATTTACTGACATAGTCTATCAAATTTTGTGTTCACTTTTGTTTCTTGTAACTCACATTTTTCTCCTGGGATCAGATTTCTTCCTGCTGAAGCACCTCTTTCAATGTTTCTTTTGGTACGTGTCTGAAAATATCCTTAATTTGCCCTCATAATTGTGTGAAACTTAAGCTGGACACAAAATTGTGATTTGACAGTTATTTTTCTTCAGTCCTTTAAGTATATCACTATTTTATTCTGGCATCTGTCTATTCTTGCTGCCAATTTAATTATTAATCTTTTGTAAATAATCTGTGTTTTATCTTTGATAGCTTTTGAGACTTACTCCTTCTCTTGTTGTTTAATTTCATCTGAATGTGTCTCCATGGGAATTCATCCTAATCTTGCTTGTTGCTCAGAGTTCACTCTCAATGTGCAGTCACCTCACACTTGCAGTTTCTGGCTATTCAAATGTTGTTTCCCTGCCATTCTTTCAATTTTCTTCTGGAAATGTTTGTTGGAGCTTCTCAACTATCTTTTAAAAATTTTTAATTTTGTAAAGACAGAGTCTTGGCATGTTGCCAAGGCTGGTCTTGAAATCTCGGGCTTAAGCAATCACCCACCTCAGCCTCCCAAAGGGCTGGGATTACAGGCACGAGCCACTGCACCTGACCATCAACTATCTTTTACATTTGTTAACTGATTGTTCTCTATCTTACTCAGATGTTTCCACTTGGCTTCAAGGCCCCCAATCCCCAACGCAAAAGTGTTTCTAGTCTTTTTTTTTTTTTTTTTTGGAGTCGGCGTCTCACTCTGTCACCCAGGCTGGAGTACAATGGCGCGATCTTGGCTCACTGCAACCTCTGTCTCCCAGATTCAGGCAATTCTCCTGCCTCAGCCTCCTGAGTAGCTGGGATTACTGGTGCCTGCAACCACATCGGCTAATTTTTGTATTTTTAGTAGAGACGGGGTTTCACCATCTTGGCCAGGCTGGTGTCAAACTCCTGACCTTGTGATCCGCCCACCTCGGCCTCCCAAAGTGCTGGGATTACAGGCATGAGCCACTGTGCCCAGCCTGTTTTTCGTCTTATAGTGGCATTCTGGGGCTCTTGTCTTGTAGTGATATTGAGTTGCACATTGTCTTAGTTTCCTAGGCTACCTTAACAAAGTACCACAGACTGAGTTACTTAAACAACAGAAATTTATTTTTGTACAATTCTGGAGACTGGAAGTCCAAGATCAAGGTGCTGGAGGGGTTGGTTTCTCCCGAGGTCTCCTTGGCTTGTAGATGCTGTCTTTTTCCTGTGTCTACACAATGCCTTCCTCTGTGCATGTCTGTGACCTGATTTCCATTTTTTTTGGAGGGGGGAGTTTTGAGATGGAGTCTCGCTCTGTCACCAGGCTGGAGTGCAGTGGTGTGATCTTGGCTAACTGCAACCTCCACCTCCCAGGTTCAAGCGATTCTCCTGCCTCAGCCTCCCGAGTAGCTGGGACTACAGGCACGCACCACCACTCCCAGCTGATTTTTATATTTTTAGTAGAGGCGGGGTTTCACCATATTGGCCAGGATGGTCTCGATCTCTTGGCCTCGTGATCTGCCCACCTCGGCCTCCCAAAGTACTGGGATTACAGGCGTGAACGACCGCGCCTGGCCGTGATTTCCACTTTTTTAAGGACATCAGTCATATTGGATTAGGACCCAACCTAATGTCCTGATTTTAATTTAATTATCTCTTTAAAGGCCCCATCTCCAAATACAGTCCCATTCTGAGGTACTGGGGAGTAGAACTTTAATGTATTAATTTTGGGGAGATACAATTCAAACCATAACGCACATCTAATCCTTCTGCTTGGCCAATGCTTGGTGCATTAATTTTTTTTGAGCTACTGTAACAAATTACCACAAACTGAGTGGTTTGAAACAACAAAAATTTATTGTATCACAGGTCTGGAGGCCAGAAGTCTGAAATTAAGGTGTCTGCAGGGCCACGCTTCCTCAGAATGTTCCAGGGGAAGATCCTTCCTGGCCTTTCTAAGAACTGCCTTCCGTTATTTCAGTGTTCTGTAAACTGGCCTCTGGGGTCCCCAGGCTTTCCTTAGTTTATGGCAGCATCTCTGCAATCTCTGCCTTTATCTTCACATGGCTGTCTTTTGTTACTCACAGTTCCCAGGAGAAAAGGGGCACACCATGCCAGGCAGGGCTGTAAGGGAAATCATTGCTCGGGTGGAAGAGGAAGAGAGCGGGAACTGTGGGCAGAGTCTTTTTTTTTTTTTTGAGATGGAGTCTTGCTCTGTGGCCAGGCTGGAGTGCAGTGGCACGATCTTGGCTTACTGCAACCTCTGCCTCCTGGGTTCAAACAATTCTCCTGCCTCAGCCTCCCAAGTAGCTGGGATTACAGGGACATGCCACCATGCCTGGCTAATTTTGGTATTTTTAGTAGAGACGGGGTTTCACCATGTTGGCCAGGATGGTCTCGATCTCTTGACCTCGTGATCTGCCTGCCTTGGCCTCCCGAAGTGCTGGGATTACAGGCGTGAGCCACCGCGCCCAGCTGGGCAGAGTCTTTACTGTAGTTTCCACAGGAACAAACAGGCAAGGCCGAGTAAACAGGCTTAGGATGGCTGGCTTGAATCATCTCAGTGGGCTCTGGGCAGAGTGGCTGGCCCTAGTTGCCTGGCACCTGGTCCTGTGGTGATTAGAGCAAGGGGATACTAGCTCAGAGTATGTGAGCCCAGTATAGGAGGTGGTTGGGCTCTGGATTGGTTCGTTGGTATTTGAAAAACATGCTTGTGGATGAGTTGTTTACTATCTCTAAAAATTGGCTTACCCTGGGAGGAGCCATCCCTCCAGGATCAACCAGGCCCTGGATGTCTAAAGCATCAGAATACAGAAAATAAAAGATGTGGTTAATACAGTGTGGAGGAACAGTTTTTTCCACCCCTTTTCACATGCTAGGGAAGCTCCACCCCAGGTCCTGGCCTTGTTATTGAGCCTGGCTTCACCCCTTTATCACGCAGGAATCAATCGCAACCATACTGTTCTCCTCTGGAGCTGGAGCCCATCTGGCCTTGCTTTGCAGTTCTGTTCTATTTCCAGTGCAAAGAGATATAGATTTTTGTTTTGTTTTCTTTTTGAGTCTGGTTTCTATTTTTATATTTTATCTCTCATGACGAAGTTTTAAGAAGAGGAGTGCTTTAAAGCATAAATTCATTGCACCATCTTGACCAGATGTCTGATTTGTTGTTTGGATACTTGTGCTTGTGTTTACCTGTTTGTTTGCTAAGGTGGGAGCTGTCAGCATGAGTATATGATTCTGGGAAAGGCAAATTGAGAAGGAGGAGTACAAGGGATAATTGGTGCACTGAACTTCCTGAGACAGAGTGCAAGGATGGGGTACAGGGCTCATGGGAGGACACTATCAGGAAGGACACTCCCTCTAAGGGAAGGAGAAGGGCTTGGCCTCGGATCTGGGTGGCTTCTGGTTTCGGTGACAGAAAGTTGGGGTGGGCTTCACACGGTGGTTACTGCCTGTCTCTGTGAAACAGGACACGAGGCTATCAGCTGAGGGGAAGAGGTGATAGGGCAAGAGGAATGGACATTTGCAGAGAGAGACATTCTAAAATAGGAACTGACTCTTTAAAATTCTAAAAACTACCAAATCCTGGAGTTGATTGAAAATACATAAATATATTTTGAGTATTCTGCAAGCAAAATGGATTTTGAATGGCTATTTGTCATGTATGAGGAATAAAGATATTTCTGGCAATATTTCAACTTTTAGTAGCTCTTCTAATGACCTAGCCCTTTTGACTATGCCTCAGAAGAGTGGCCATGGGAAAAATTCTGTATTTATTTTTCTGAAATCCAGTCTAAAGAAATCCACAAAATTTCATGTGAAGGTTAGATAGCTTTAAGACTAGCAGGATTTGACTAGTTCTGGTTTTCTTGATTATTTTTATTTCATTTCTAAATTTTATTTTGGACCATTTAATAATAGCTACAGAATCAGCTTGGCTGGGTTTTAATCCTGGCTGTTCTATTTATCAGCTGTGTGAAATTGAGGAAGTAATTTTTTTTTTTTTTTTTTTGAGATGGAGTCTTGCTCTGTCGCCCAGGCTGGAGTGCAGTGGCACGATCTTGGCTCACTGCAACCTCTGCCTCCCGGGTTCAAGCAATTTTCCTGCCTCAGCCTCCCGAGTAGCTGGGACTACAGGCATGCAGCACCATGCCTGGCTAAGTTTTTGTATTTTTAGTAGAGATGGGGTTTCACCATGCTGGCCAGGCTTGTCTCGAACTCCTGACCTCGTGATCCACCTCCCCTCGGCCTCCCAAAGTGCTGAGATAACACGCGTGTGCCACTGCACCCCGCCCTAGGAAGTAGTTTAATATCTTTGTGTCTTAGTTTCTTCACCTGTAACACAGGCAGAATAATAACATTTACCTCATGGAGTCATTGTAAGAATCAAACTAGATGATATATGGAAAGCACTTAGAACAGAGCCTGGTGTCTAGATAATAAAGGTTAGCTGTTCTTGTCACTTTTAATGGCTGTAAAATATTCTGCTGTATGACTCTGTAATAATTGATTTAGCTAACTGCCCATTGATAGCTATTTGAGTTGCTTCTAATATTTTTTACTGTGATAAAAAACAAAATTTGGTGATACCTTAGTCTGTTTTCTGCTGCTATCACAGAATGCCACAGATTGGGTAATTTTTAAAGAAAAGAGATTTATTTGGCTCATGGCTCTGGAGGCTGGAAAGTCCAAGTTCAAGGGGTCATGTCTGGTGAGGGAGTTCCAGATGCACCATAGGATGGCAGAAGGGAAGAAGGGCAAGTGAGCATACGAGGCAAAGAGAAAGCGGGCTGAACTCTCACCATAACTAACCCACTTCCATGATAATGGCATTAATCCATTCCCCGCCATTGTGACCTAATCAATTCTTAAAGGTTTTAGCTCCCAACAGTGTTACAATGGCAATTAAACTTCAAGGTGAGCTTTGGAGGGAACATTTAAACCATAGCAGGTGAATACATAAAAAGGTGGAACAATGGAATCTTATATGCCATGAACAGGTATCAACCATTTGGAAAATAGCAGGGGATTATTCTATAGAGTTGCAGATAAACATACAAATTCTACTCTTATGGATATACCGTAGAGAAACTGTTATACGACCATGCCAGAAAATATATGTAGGGATGTGTATAGCAGCCCTGTTCTTAGTAGCCCCAATGGAAAGGTCCCAAATGTTCAACAAGAGTAGACTGGATAAATATGACTCTGGAAATAAATGAACTACCACAATGTGCAACTTGGGAGAAACTCACAAGCTTAATTTGAGAAAAAGAAGCAGGTTACATTCTTATAGCCCTCAAATTCATATAGAATCTCAAGGACCTCCAAATAGCCAAAACAATGGTGAAAAAGAAGAACAAAGTTGGAGGTCTCAAACATCCTAATTTCAAAACTTACTACAAAGCTATCATAAAACAGTGTGGTACTGGCATAAAGACACACATGTAGGCCAATGGAATAGAATACAGAATCCAGAAATAAACTCTCCCATATATGGTCAGATGTTTTTCAACAGGGTGCCAATACCTGGAGAAAAGACATTCTCTTCAACAAATAGTATTGGAAAAATTGGATATTGTCATGCCAAAAAAAATGAAGATGAATCCTTACCTGACACTGTATATAAAAATTAATTCAAAACTTAAGTATAAGACCTAAAACTATAAAATTCCTAGATGAAAACATAGGAGAAAAGCTCTATGACATTGGATTTGGCAATGACTTTTTGTATTAACACTAAAAGCACAGACAACAAAACAAAAATTAGCTAGGTGAACTACATCAAACACTAAAAACTTCTGTGTATCAAAGGACACAGTTAACAAAGTGAAAAGGCCACCTATGGAATGAAAGAATTATTTGCAAATCATATGTCTGATAAGGGGTTCATATCCAGAATATATAAAGAAATGAAAACACAGCAACAAAAAGCAACAAGTTTTAAAAATGAGTGAATAGACATTTCCCCAAAGAACGCATATAAACCACCAATAAGCACACAAAAAGATGCTCAACATCACTAATCATTAAGGAAATGCAAATCAAAGCTGGGCATGCTGCCATGAGCCTGTACTCCTAGCTACTCAGGAGACTGAGGCAGGAGGATCCCTTGAGGCCCGGGGCTTGAGATTGCAGGGCACTATGATTGCGCCTGTGAATAGCTACTGCACTCCAGCCTGGGCAACATAGCAAAACCTCATCTCTAAAAAAGAAAAAAAGAAAAAAGAAAATGCAAATGAAAACCACAATGAGATACACATCACATCCATTAGGTTGGCTACAATTAAAAAAAAAAAAGCTAATAACAAGTGTTGGCAAATATGTGGAGAGATTGAAATCCTTGTGCCTGTTAATGGGAATGTAAAATGGAGTGGCTACTGTAGAAAACATGGCAGTTCCTCAAAAAATGAAAATGGAACTACCATATGATCCAACAATTCCACTTCTGGGTATATATCCAAAAGAACTGAAAGCAGATATTCGAAGAGGTATCTGTACACCAAGGTTCATAGCAGCGTTGTTCACAATAGCCAAAAGGTGGAAGCAACCCAAGCATTAAGGGATGGATGGATAAAGAAAATGTGGGCAGAGTGTGGCGGCTCACCCTTGCAATCCCAGCACTTCGGCAGGCTGAGGCGGGTGGATTGCTTGAGGCCAGGAGTTTGAGGCCAGCCTGGGCAACATGGCGAAACCCCATCACTACAAAAAATACAAAAATTAGCCCGGCATGGTGGCACACAGCTGTGGTCCCAACTATGCAAGGGGCTGAGGAGGGAGGATCGCTTGAATTCAGGAGGTAGAGGCTGCAGTGAGCCGAGATCGTGCCACTTCACTCCAGCCTGGGCGTCGGAATGAGACCCCTATCTAAAAAAAAAAAAAAAATAGTAATAAAGAAAATATGGGCCAGGTGTGGTGGCTCATACCTGTAATCCCAGCACTTTGGGAGGTGAGGTGGACGGATCACCTGAGGTCGGGAGTTTGAGACCAGCCTGACCAGCATGGAAAAACCCCGTCTCTACTAAACACACAAAATTAGCAGGACGTGGTGGCATATGCCTGTAATCCCAGCTACTTGTGAGGCTGAGGCAGGAGAATCACTTGAACCCAGAAGGTGGAGGTTGCGGTGAGCTGAGATCATGCCATAGCACTCCAGCCTGGGTGACAAGAGTGAAACTCTGTCTCAAAAAGAAAAAGAAAAAAGAAAATGTGACACATATATACAATGGAATATGATTCTTCTTTAAAAAGGAAATAAATTCTGACATATGCTACAACATGGATGAACTCTGAGGACATTATGCTAAGTGAAATAAGCCAGTGACAAAAGGACATATAGTGTAATTCCACTAATTTGAGGTACCTAGAAATAGGCAGATTCAGAGACAGAAAGTAGAATTGTAGTTGCTCGGGGCTATGGAGGGGAGTTGTGTAATGGACGCAAGGTTTCAGTTTTGCAAAAGACAAAAAGAGTTCTGTGACTGGATGCTGGTGATAAGTCCATAATAAGGTGATTGCACTTAATGTAACTGGACTGTACATTTTAAAATGGTTCAGAGGGTAACCGCTTTGTTGTATATATTTTACCATAATTAAAAAGAAAAAAGCAGGTCACAAAATAATACATACAATAAAATTCTACTTTCATAAAATTCAAAAGCGAGCAAAGCTTGCATTCATGGATGGTAGAACTGCAAAGAAAAGCAAGGAAATGATTCTCGTAAAAGTCAAGATGAGTGGTTATTCTCTCTAGCGGGAGAGGGAGTCGGGGGACTTTTGGGTGCTGGCCAAGTTCTGTTTCTTGATTTGGGTTGTTAGGTGGATGTTCACTTTATGACTCTCTTTAGCTGCACTTATATTTCAGGTATTCTTCTCTGTCCTTGATGTATTTCATAGTTAAAAAAGAAAAGCAGACTGGGCGCAGTGGCTCATGCCTGTAATCTGAGCACTTTGGGAGGCTGAGGTGGGCAGATCACCTGAGGTCAGGAGTTCGAGACCAGCCTGGCCAATATGGTGAAACCCCATCTGTACTAAAAATACAAAAACTCCCAGGCATGGTGGTGCGCACCTGTAATCCCAGCTACTTGGGAGGCTGAGGCAGGAGAATTGCTTGAACCCTGGAGGCAGAGGTTGCAGTGAGCCAATATCACACCACTGCACTCCAGCCTGGGTGACAGAGTGAGACTCTGTCTCAAAATAAATAAATAAAAAATAAGGGTAAAGCATGCTACTGCTGTATGGTTATTCAATCAGACAATACTGTGGCAAAAGCAACTAACAATTTTAAGGAAACCACTTCACAGCCTTCCACTGAAACAACTCTAGGATTTCCCGTTCATTCTCCCTGGTGGGTCTGGAACTGATAGCTCTCCAGCCACCAACGTCACAGGAGCTCAGCCTGGCACTGTGGCAAGAGGTGGGAGAAGCTAAAGGAATACACATGTGAGGCTGGTCTCTGAATTGGATCTGGGGCTTGAATTTTACTTTTTAACATTTCATTTAATTTGTAATTAAAAATCGTCATGTGGTGAAATAAGCCAGTCACAAAAGGCAAGATATTGTATGACTGCCTGTATATGAGGTACCTAGAATTGTCAAATCCGTAGAGACACGAAGGAGAACAGTGGTTTCCAGGAGCTAGAGGGGAGGGAGGAATGGAAATTAGTGCTTAAAAGGAACAGTTCTTATTTGGGATGATGAAAAAGTTCTGGAAATGCAAAGTGGTAATTTTTGCAGAAAAAATGTGAATATACATAATGCCACTGGATTGTATACCTAAAATTGTTCAAATGGTAACTTTTCTGTTATGTATATTTTACCATTTTTAAAAAAAGATCAGGTGAATTTCTTTAACCTTGATTATTCAATTCAATGGGGAAAAGAAAGATGTGCTTTAAATATGTCTAACTCAAAACTCTGGTTTGGGCTGGGTGAGGTGGCTCACGCCTATAATCCCAGCACTTTGGGAGGCCAAGATAGGCGGATCACCTGAGGTCAGGAGTTCGAGATCAGCCTGACCAACATGGAGAAACCCCGTCTCTACTAAAAATAACAAAATTAGCCGGGCGTGGTGGCGCATGCCTGTAATCCCAGCTACTCAGGAGGCTGAGGCAGGAGAATCGCTTGAACTCGGGAGGCGGAGGTTGCGGTGAGCTGAGATTGCGCCATTGCACTCCAGCCTCAGCAACAGGAGTGAAACTCCGTCTCAAAAAACAAAACAAAACAAACAAACAAACAAATAAAAAAACTCTGCTTTGAAGTGTTTCTGGTGACCGGCCAGGCATCATCAGTATTATCATCCACAAGAATTTGCTGACTGCTCACTGTGGGCCTTATCTGAGATAAATGCTGTGATTGAAGGTGAAAAAAAAAGACTTTAAGAATATTATTTATTACTAATCAAGCAACTCTTGGCATTCCAAGAATTTCAAGAAAAGTATAAACAACTGTAGATTCTCTTGAGTGCCAAAGACAAAAGTAATATATTATGTCCAAAGTATGTAAAGAGCTAGATGTTCACCCCTGGGGTGCAGAGGATGGGAGGCACAGTGGTAAATACAGAGGATTTGGAGGAGGTTATTGTCATAAAATATGGCAGAGCAACAAGAGAATCAATCCATCAATCATGGTATGATCATAGAGCGATTACTATATAGCAACTCTAATGGATGAATTAAGCTACTCACAACCAGGTTGAACCAATGCCAAGGAGAAAACAAATCACAAAGCAATGTAAACATCATGGTTTTATTTAAAGTTGCTTAAAAAGTTCATAAATAGACAAAGCGATTCTCTGTTGTTTAGAGTGCGCACATGGAGGAGATAAAGAGCAAATAGGGTGGGGGGAGGGGGGAGGGATAGCATTAGGAGATATACCTAATGCTAAATGACGAGTTAATGGGTGCAGCACACCAACATGGCACATGTATACATATGTAACAAACCTGCACGTTGTGCACATGTACCCTAAAACTTAAAGTATAATAATAATAATTTAAAAAGAGCAAATACTACCACAAAAGTCAGGAGAGTGGTGACTTCTGCAGGGAGCAAGGGAGGAGGTATCAGGAGTGGCTCTGGGACAACTGCCACAGCTTTCCTTCACTCTGGTCACGGTTACACCTGCTGGCTTTATAACTCATGGCTAAACTCTACATGTATAGCTATTCTATCGCCCAAAGCAATAGTGAAAAGCACAGAGGAGCAGCTCTGTCTGCACAGGGCTGCTTTACTGAATGTGGGAAACATGAAGGGGGATCCCATCATGTTTGCTATGGTGATTTTTCCACACAGCTACCCTGACACTTCTATCTAAAAATTTTTTTCTTATTGTGTATACTTAAGGTATACAACATGATGTTATAAAATACATATATAGGCCAGGCGCAGTGGCTTACGCCTGTAATCCCAGCACTTTTGGGAGACCAAGGTGGGAGGATCCCTTGAGGCCAGGAGTTGGAGACCAGCCTGGCCAACATGGTGAAACCGTATCTCTACTAAAAATACAAAAATTAGCCGGGCATGGTGGTGCGCGCTCGTAATTCTAGCTACCTGGTAGGCCGAGGCAGGAGAATCCCTTGAACCCAGGAGGCAGAGGTTGCAGTGAACCGAGATTGTGTGACTGCACTCCAGCCTAGGCAACAGAATGGGATTCTGTCTCAAAAAAACAACAATAAAAACCCACAAAATACATATATAGTAAAATAGTTACTATGATGGAAAAAATTAATAAACATATTCATCATCTCACATAGTTACCCATTCCTCAGCCCCACACTGTCCTTGGCCCCATCTGGTGACAAGTACAACTATAATCTGCCCATTTAGCAAAAATCCTGAATATAACACACCATTTTTTTTTTTTTGAGACAGAGTCTTGCTTTGTCACCAGGCTGGAGTGCAGTGCCATGATCTCAGCTCACTGCCACCTCTGCCTCCCGGGTTCAAGCGATCCTCCTGCCTCAGCCTCCTGAGTAGCTGGGACTACAGGTGCGTGCCACCACGCCCAACTAATTTTTTGTATTTTTAGTAGAGACAGGGTTTCACCATGTTGGCCACCATGTCACCATGTTGGCTCGATCTCTTGACCTCGTGATCCACCCTCCTTGGCCTCCCAAAGTGCTGGGATTACACACGTGAGCCACCGCACCCAGCCTGACAAGGGATTCTTAACCAAAATATTTAAAAAGTTGAAACTACTCAGTAGGAGAAAATCCCAAGTAATCCAATTAAAAATGGGCAATCAATCTGACTAGACATTTCTCAAAGGAAGACATACAAATGGCCAACAGGTGTATGAAAAATGTCTAATATCACTAATCATCAGAGAAATGCAAATCAAAACTACAATAAGATATTAACTCACCCCAGTTAAAATAGCTTTTATTTAAAAGACAGGCAATAATAAATGCTGGAGAGGATGTGGAGAAAGGGGAACACACCTGTACAGTGTTGGTTGGAATGTAAATTAGTACAGCCACTACGGACAACAGTATGGAGGTTCCTCAAAAAACTAAACATAGAATGACCATGTGATCTAGCAAGCTCCCTGATAGGTATCTATTCAAAAGAAAGGAGATCAGTATGTTGAAGAGATATGTGTACTCCCAGGTTTACTGCAGCACTATTCAAAATAGACAAGACATGGAGTCGACCTAAGTGCCCACTAATGGATGAATGGATAAAGAAAATGTGGGGTATATACACAATGGAATATTATTCAGCCACAAAAAAGAATGAAATCCTGTCATTTGCAACAACACGGATGGAGCTAGAGGATACTATGTCAAGTGAAAAAAAGTGAGGCACAGAAAAACAAATATGTCATGTTCTTACTTATATGTGGGAGTTTGGAAGAAAAAGTAAACTCATGGAAATAGAGAGTAGAATGATGGTTACCAGAAGCTAGGAAGGGTAGTTGGTCAGGAAGGGAAGGGTGGACAGAAAAAGGGAATAGTTAATGGATACAAAAATACAGTTAGATAGAAAGAATAAGACCTAGTATTTGGGAGCACAATAGGGTGACTATAGTTAATAATAATTTATTGTATATTTAAAAATGACTAAAACAGTGGAATTATAATGTTTCTAATACAAAGAAATGATAAATATTTGAGGTTTTGGATATTCTAATTACCCTGATTTGATTACTACACATTGCTTGTTTGTTTTAAAATATCACATGTACCCCATAAATATGTATAACTGTTATGTATTCACATTAATTAAACATAAAAGATAATATATTTGCTAGTCTTTAAGTGGAAGTTGGTCACCATAAAGGTCTTCATCCTTGTCATTTTCACATTGAGTAGGCTGAGAGGAAGAAAGAGGAGGGGTTGGTCTTGCTGTCTCAGGGTTGGCAGATATGGAAGAGGTGGAGGAGGTGGAAGAGGAGGCAGGAGAGGCAGGCACACTAGGTGTAACTTTATGGAAATGCGTTGTAACTTCTGCCTGACATTTTTGCTTTTTCATTTCTCTAAAAATATTTGCATATGATGCCAATCATTTTTCCACCATGTGTTTTAGTTTCATTGCCTATATCATGGAAGGGTCTATGTTGTAAAAGAAGTCAAAAGTAGTCTTGAATAATCAAAACCCTTCTGCCAGATCATCTAATGCCAATTTGTTTTCTGGTACTGCCTCATTGTCTGGCGCTGGTTGGGACGCACTCATCTCCATTGTCGTTGTCTGTTAATTCCTCTAGTGTGGTGTTTATTCACTCTTGAATTTCTCCTACATCTGTATCTTAAAACTTTTTTTTGGAGAGGCCAAGGTGGGTGGATCACCTGAGGTCAGGAGTTCGAGACCAGCCTGGCCAACATGGTGAAACACCATCTCTACTAAAAATACAAAAAAATTAGCTGGGTGTGGTGGCACGTGCCTGTAATCTCAGTTCTGGAGGCTGAGGCAGGAGAATTGCTTGAACCCAGGAGGCAAAGGTTGCAGTGAGCCGAGATTGTGCCATGCCACTGCACTCTAGCCTGGGTGACAGAGTGAGACTCCATCTCAAAAAAAAAAAAAAAGCAAAAAAAACACAAAAAACACTTTTTGTGTGTGTGTGTATTTTGTTTTTATTTTTCAAGATGCATATCTTGCAACCCTTCACTCTCTAGCTTTTTTTTTTTTTTTTCCACATCCACAATCTCTTTCTTGATTTCCTTGACTGGCTCTGTTGTAAAATCTGTGAAGTCATGCACAACATCTGGACACAGTTTTCTTCAGCAGGAATTTCTTGTTGTGGGCTTGATGGCTTTCATGGCTCTGTCCCTAACAATGATGGCATCTTCAATGGTGTGGCCCTTCCAGACTTTCATGATGTTCTATTTTAGGGTTCTCTTCTATAGCATTGACAATCCTTTCCATAGAGTTGCAGTGTGTAATGAGCCTTATGGTTCTTATGACCCCCTGATCTAGAGACTAAATTGGAGATACTGTGTTTGAGGGCAAGTAGACCACTTTGGGGTCAAGGGCAAGTTGACACCTTTGGTGTTGAACTCATGAGGTTCTGCGTGTCCGGGGAGCATTGTCCAAAGGAACTTTAAAAAACAATCCCTTACTGCAAAGGTACTTCTTGACTTTGGGGACAAAGCATTGACGGAGGTAATCCAAAAAAATTGTTCTTGTTGTCCAGGCCTTCTTACTGTATAACCAAAAAACTGGCAGCTGTGTCTGTCTTTTCCCTTCAAGTCTTGGGGTTTGCAGTTTTATAGATAAGGGCAGTGCTGTTTTCATAAACTCAACTATATTTGCCTAAAACAATAGAGTTAGCCTATCCCTTCTTGCCTTAAATCCTGTACTTGCTTCTCTTCCTTACTAATAAATATCCGTTGTGGCAATTTTGCTTGCAGAATAGGGCACTTTTGTCTGCATTAAAAACTGATTCAGGGCCATACATGGTGGCTCATGCCTGTAATCTCAGCACTTTGGAAGGCTGAGGTGAGCGGATCACTTGAGGCCAGGAGTTCAAGACCAGCCCCCAACATAGTGACACCCTGTCTCTACCAAAAAATACAAAAATTAGCTGGATGTGGTGTCATGCACCTGTAGCTGGGACTCCAGCTACTCAGGAGGCTGAGGCACGAGAATCGCTTGAACCAGGAGAGGCTGCAGTGAGCTGAGATCACCACTGCACTCCACCCTGGGCGACAGAGCGAGCTCTGTCTCAAAAAAACAAAAAACAAAAAACCTGATTCATTCAGGTATCTCTTCTCCTCAGAGATTATCTTAATGGCATCTGGGAACTCATCTGCTGCCTCTTGGTCAACAGAAGCTGCTTCTCCTGTTATCTTGACATTTTAAAAGCCAAACCTCTCTCCAAAATTATCAAACCATCCTTTGCTGGCATTAAATTATCCACCTTTATTTATTATTTTTTTTGAGATGGAGTCTCACTCTGTCACCCAGGCTGGAGTGCAGTGGTGTGATCTTGGCTCACTTCAACCTCCACCTCCCGGGTTCAAGTGATTCTCCTGCCTCAGGCTCCTGAGTAGCTGGGATTACAGGGGCACCTGCCACCACTGCCAGTTAATTTGTGTGTTTTTAGTAGACATGGGGTTTCACTATGTTGGCCAGGCTTGTCTTGAACTCCTGGCCTCAGGTGATCTGCCCACCTTGGCCTCCCAAAGTGCTGGGATTACAGGCGTGAGCCACCATGCCCAACCAAATTCTCCACCTTTAGATCCTTCACCTTCCTTGTCATTTAACTCATCATCTAATGACTTTGCTTTTCCCCCAGTTATATTAGAGCCTATAGGTATGCCAACTTTATAGCAATCCTGCACCCACAGAAAAGCTGCATTTTCTATATGATACAAAAAAGGCATTTCACAAAAAGTGCAAGGTTTTCATGCCTTCTGGTGTAGCTGCAGGGACAACTTCACAATTTCCTTTCCTTTTTTTTTTTTTTTTTAAAAACATGGTCTGAATGCTGGATTCATTTATCTTGAAATGGTGGCAACCACAGCTGCAAACCTGAATGTACAGTACATATCAAAGCAATTCAACTTTTTCTTATAATGTCATGATTTTTAATTGCTTCTTGGGAGAACTTCCAGCATTACTAGTGGCACTTCATATGAGTCCCATGGTCTTATTCGAGGTTCATGGTATTGCATTAAACACAACAAAATATACATGAAAACCACAAGAGATCACTTTTTACTGCGATGCACAATTTACTGGTCAGATGAGCTGCCCACTTGGAGATGATCAGTGTCACACGGCATTTTAAGCGGACATTCACAACACTTGAGCTCTGCCACAACAGCAACAGGAGGTGGCTACAAGATTATCACGGTAGTACGGTATTACTGCAGGTAATTTTATGCAGTTATGATTTAATACTGCATCTTTACGTTTGTTTGCATTTCTCTTGACTATGAATGGTGCCAAGTACAGTCTGTGTTTGTCTGTTTAACTTTTTATAATATATTTGTGTATACTTTAAGGTAGTAAATGATAAACTAGACTACTACACGTACTTTATGCATTCATGACATTCCTAACTTTTTCTTATTTTTTAAGACATTTCTAGGCTACACAGTTTGTCTGCAAGTTTTTTTGAACTGTCACAAATCTCCAAACATGTTTTCAATGCTTACTGTAAAAGATTCTTATAGAAATGGAGCCAAACAGTTCAAACTTGTGTTGTTCAAGGGTCAACGGTACATTCCCAACAGTGGGCAGGTGTTCCTTTTCCCCCATACCCTCCCCAAACTTGTTATTTCTTGTCTTTTTGATAATGGCTATTCTAACAGGTGTGAGGTGATATGTCATAATGGTTTTGATCTCCATAATCATTAGTGTTGCTGAGAAGCTTTTTGTATAGCTGTTGTCCATTTTTATATCAACTTTGGAGAAATTTGTAAATCGGGTTATATGGGATTTTTTGCTATTAAGTTGTACAAGTTCTTTATAAATCTTGAACCTTAACCCCTCATCTGTTATATAGTTAGCAAATATATTTTTTTCTAATCTGTAAATTGCCTTTTCATTTTGTTGATTGTATCCTTTGCTATGCAGAAGTTTTTTTGTTTGATATAGTCCCATTTATTCATTTTTACTTTTGGAGCCTGGATTTTACTGTGGTATTCAATAAATCATCGCCAAGGCTTTTACCCTATGCATACTTCTGGGAGTTTTATGGTTTCAGGCCTTACCTTTAGGTATTTTATCCATTTTGAGCTTTTTTGTGTATGGTGTGAGATAAGAGTCCAGTTTCATTCTCTTGCATGTGGAAATTCAGTTTTCCCAGCACTATTTATTGAAGAGATTATTGTTTCCCTACTGTGTCTTTTTGGTACCCTTTTTGAAAATTAGTTGGCCATATGTGTTTAGATTTATTTCTGGGCTCTCCATTCTGTTCCACTGGTCTATGTGTTTGTTTTTATGCCAGTACCATACTGTGTTGGTTACTATAGCTTTGTAATATAAATTTAAATCAGGAAGTGTGATGTCTCCAACTTTTTTTTTTTTCAGAATGGCTTTGGCTATTTGGAGTTTTTTTGCAGTTCTATATGAATTTTAGGATTGTTTTTTCTATTTCTATGAGGAATGTTGTTGGGATTTTGGTTGTGATGCATTGAATCCACATGTTGCTTGAGGTAGCATAGACATTTAACAACATCAGTTCTTCTGGTCCATGAGCATGGAATATCTTTCCATTTATTTGTGTCCTTTTCCATATCTTTCATCATTATTTCATAGGTCTCAGTGTACAGATTTATTGCCTCCTGGGTTAATTTATTCCTATATTTTATGGTATTGTAAATGGGATGGTTTTTAAATTTCTTTAAAAAAATCTTAATTAACTATTTTCCTTTTTTCTTTCTTTTTCCTCTTTAGATGAGCATCATGATCTATGGTTTTTAAATTTCTTTTCAGCTAAGTTGTTACTTGTGTATAGAAATGCCATGTATTTTTCCGTTTTGATTTTGTATTTTGCAACTTTATTGAATTTATTCATTATATTTAACAGTTTTTCATGGAATCTTTGGGATTTTCTACATATAGAATCATGTAATCTGCAGATAGAGATAAGTTTACTTCTTCCTTTCCAATTCAGATAGATTTTATCTCTTTTTCTTGTCTAATTGCTCTTGATAGGACTTTCAGTACTATGTTGAATAGGGTGGTGAGAATGGGCATCCCTTCCTTGTACCAGGTCTTAGAGGAAAAGTTTTCAGTTTCTCCCCTTATTATGATGTTAGCTGTGGGTTTTTGTAAATGGTATTTATTATGTTGAGGAACTTTCTTTCTATACCTAAACTGTTAAGAATTTTTATCAAGAAGGAATGTTAAACTTTGTCAAATGCTTTTTCTGTGTCAATTGTGTGGTTTTTATGTTTTAGTCTATTAATGTGATGTATCTCATTGATTGATCTGCATGTGTTAAACCAGCCTTGCCTGCCAGCAATCAATCCCACTTGATCATAATGTTTAATCTTTTTGATGTATTGTTGAATTTGATTTGCTAATATTTTATTGAGTTCCTGGACACTTCTAAGATGCTGACTTTTATGATCTAGAAAAATCTTTTCTTTATCTTAATCACAGTACAGGGCACATTAACAGGGGAGCTTTTTTTTTACTTTCTCCATTACTGTTGTTCTTTGGCCATAAGGGGAGACATGAACCCAATATTATCCTTTTCCAGATATTTTGATTTAGAAAACAAACAAACAAATATGTGTGTGTGTGTGTGTGTGTCTGACACATAAAATTAGGACCTTTCGAGACTGCCACTAACATATCACTAAAGAACTTAATTGCTAAAGATATTCTGAAAAGAAATTTATATATTTAGTGTGTTCAGGAGTTTGTAATGTGCATTCCTCACAGGGTTACCTGGTTCATAAGGTTCTTGGGAAAGGGATTTGCCAGAACTTATACTTGGAAACTGTTGGCAGCCTGCGTGTCTAGTGCAGAAACATTTTATTTCTATGAACCATTTAGTGTTTTAAATGTCTATACTGAGTCCATATTTTATAATAGCAGCAACAAACCTGAAATTGAATTGTCTCTGAAATTGTGTCTACATAAGAAAATGAAAGCTGCAATAGAAAGTCATTAATGAAAAAATTATCTCCTGACCATTTTTGAAAGAATGAGACATATTCTGCTCAGTGTAAAAGTGGTTATTAAAGTTATTTTGAAAAATTTTATTTATACAATGTATTTTAGAATTTACTGAAGCCTTTGGGAGAGAGAAAAGTTATACATGACAGTGTCACAGAAAAATATGATCCAAATCCAGAAAGTAAATTTTTATAAAATAAACTGTAGATCTAAGACTTCTGGCTTGTCAATACTGTGGACCTAATGTTTTGAAAACTCTCCTCTAAAGAACTACAAATGCTAGTAAAAAGAGAACAAATATTTTCTAAAATGTAAACCTGAGTGCTCAAGAAAGCATTGCCCAGAGAAATATCTAGAAATGATAACCAGAGCTGCTAGCACGTGGTCTGAAGCAGCCGTAGGCGAGCGTCCCTGGAGAACAGGGACCTGGGTTTAACTTTCATGCAGGCACAAGGAATGGGGCCTCAGGCCTACTGCTGACAGAAGGTAAGAACTGAGATCCCTGCATAAATCTGAGAACTGTGAAAGGCAGTAACCTCGAAGAGAAAGATCAGCATAAATCCACAGTCCCAGCTCAAGGATACCAGTTTATGTGCATTTCTTGGCTTGGGAACACCACTACCATGTATTTGCCTTCACAGACTCACTGACAGAACCATTTGATTTTCCTCCTCAGGAAGAAGATAACTGTGCTTAGAAGGAAAGACCAAGTTACAAAAATAAATAGAAAGCAAAGAAATTTATAAACTTTCGGCAAAGTCTAAAAAGCACTAACTATGTCAAAGAACAAACTCAATAATAGCTAATTTGAGGGTGTAAAAACAGTGTTGTAACTAAACTACTGGAAAAATGACACATAAGGTTTTGGGAGTTTTAAAATGTGTTTTTAAATCCTAATGATGTTTGGGAAACGAGTAAGCATATTGATTAACTCTTGGTTTTCAGTCAAATATACATTTAGAAAATGTAAGGGTAATTCCTAAAAGAATAAAAGAGAACATAGAACTTTAAAATGAGTTGAAAAATAAAAGGGAGGGATTATGAAAATGGTTAATTTGCTAGGGGATGAGAAAGGAAAAAATAAGAAGCAAAGTATGGAAAGAAGCACAAAAACAAGATTGCAGAAATAAATCCAATATATCAGTAATTCTAACAAATATAAATGGATATAGTATCAGTTAAAACTTGTGTTTTAAAGATTCTTGCTGTATTCTGTTATAAGAGATATACCTACTGATATGGAAAAGTCAAAAATAAACAATCAAAAATGGCAACCAAACATCTAGTATCCAAAAACAAAACAAAACAAAACAAAACGGAACAAACCTTGTAGGCTATAACAATATCTGGCATCTTGGTGTTGAAGGCAAAAGGTATTATTGGGGATTTAAAAAATAGTTAAATGGAGGCCCAGTGTGGTGGCTTATGCCTGTAATCCTAGTACTTTGGAAAGCTGAGGCGGGCGGATCACTTGAGGTCAAGAGTTGGAGACCAGCCTGGGCAACATGGCGAAACCCTGTCTCTACTAAAAATAAAAATAAATTAAAAAAAATTAGCCAGGCTTGGTGGCCTGGGCCTGTAATCCCAGCTACTTAGGAGGCTGCAGGAGAATCCTTTGAACCCGGGAGGCAGAGGTTGTGCTGAGCCAAGATAGCGCCATTGCACTGCAGCCTGGGCTACAAAAGTGAACCTTCATCTCAAAAAAAAAACCAAAAAAAACCAAAAACTAAACAAACAGAAAACTTCTATGCCTCACAAGCAGAGAGTACACAATGTTTAGGCATACATGTAACATGTTAGGGTCACAAAGGAAATACCAATACAAAAACTTTTTAAAATTAATATTACTTTAATTGATAAATCATAATTGTATTACATTTATAGAGTACAATGATACTTTGGTATATGTATACAATATAGAATGATTGAATCAAGCTAGTTAACAAATACATCATCTCACTCAACATTTTTTGTGGTAATACAATTGAACTTTCCTCAGATATTTTGAAATATACATTATTATTGACTATAGTCACTCTGCTGTACAGTAGATCTGAAAACTTATTCCTCCTGTCTAGCTAAAACTTTGTACCTTTTGACCAGCAACACTCCATTCTCTCTCCCACTCAGCCTCTAGTAAACCATTCAGCCTCTGGTAACCACCATTCTACTCTCTGCTGCTATGAGTTCAACTATTTTTAGATCCTACATGTAAGTAAGAACATGCAATATTTGTTTTTCTGTGCCTGGCTTATGCCACTTAGCATATTGTCCTCTAGATTAATCCATGTTGTCCCAAGTGACAGAATTTCATTCTTTTTTTTTTTTTTGAGACGGAGTCTCACTCCATCACCCAGGCTGAAGTGCAGTGGTGTGATCTTTGCCCACTGCAAGCTCCGCCTCCCGGGTTCACGCCATTCTCCTGCCTCAGCCTGCTGAGTAGCTGGGTCTACAGGTACCCGCCACCACGCCCAGCTAATTTTTTTGTATTTTTAGTAGAGACAGGGTTTCATCGTGTTAGCCAGGATGGAGGAGTTTCATTCTTTTTTAAAGGTTGATTAGTATTCTGTTGTGTATACATATACTATATTTTCTTTATCCGTTCATCTGTTGATGGACACTAGTTGATTCCATATCTTGGCTATTGGGAATAATGTTGCAATGAATATAGGAATACAGATATTCCTTTGACATATTGATTTCAATTTTTTTGGATATGCTCCCAGAAGTGAGATTGCTGGATGACATGGTAGTTCTGTGTCCAGAATTGGTGGGTTCTTGGTCTCACTGACTTCAAGAATGAAGCCACGGACCCTCGCGGTGAGTGTTATAGTTCTTAAAGGTGATGTGTCCGGAGTTTGTTTCTTCTGATGTTCGGACATGTTCGGAGTTTCTTCCTTCTGGTGGGTTCGTGGTCTCGCTGGCTTCAGGAGTGAAGCTGCAGACCTTCACGGTGAGTGTTACAGCTCTTAAGGCAGCATGTCTGGAGTTGTTCGTTCCTCTCGTCGGGAGTTGTTCATTCCTCCCAGTGGGTTCATGGTCTCGCTGGCCTCAAGAGTGAAGCTGCAGACCTTTGCAGCAAATGTTACATCTCATAAAGGCAGTGCGGACCCAAAGACTGAGCAGCATCAAGATTTATTGCAAAGAGCAAAAGAACAAAGCTTCCACCATGTGGAAGGGTACCCCAGCGGGTTGCCACTGCTGGTTTGGGCAGCCTGCTTTTATTCCCTTATCTGGTCCCACCCACATCCTGCTGATTGGTCCACTTTACAGAGAGCTGATTGGTCTGTTTTACAGAGAGCTGATTGGTCCGTTTTGACAGGGTGCTGATTGGTGTGTTTACAATCCCTGAGCTAGACACCAAAGTTCTCCAAGTCCCCACTAGATTAGCTAGACACAGGAACTGATTGGTGCATTTATAAACCTTGAGCTAGACACAGAGTGCTGACTGGTGTATTTACAAACCTTGAGCTAGGCACAGAGTGCAGATTGGTGTATTTACAATCCCTTAGCTAGACATAAATGTTCTCCAAGTCCCCACCAGATTAACCAGATACAGAGTGCTGATTGGTGCATTCACAAACCGTGAGCTAGACACAGAGTGCTGACTGGTGCATTTAGAAACCTTGAGCTAGACACAGAGTGCAGATTGGTGTATTTACAATCCCTTAGCTAGACATAAAGGTTCTCCAAGTCCCCACTAGACTCAGGAGCCCAGCTGGCTTCACCTAGTGGATCCCACACCGGGGCCACAGTGGAGCTGCCCGCCAGTCCCCGGCCATGTGCCCGCACTGCTCAGCCCTTGGGCGGTCGATGGGACTGGGCACCGCGGAGCAAGGGGTGGTGCTTGTCGGGGAGCCTCCACCGCGCAGCAGCCCATGGCGTGGGGGAGGCTCGGACGTGGCGGGCTGCAGGTCTCGAGCCCTGCCCTGCGGGGAGGCAGCTGAGGCCTGGCAATGCCGGCGGGCCGGCACTGCTGGGGGACCCAGCGCAGCCTCTGCAGCTGCTGGCCTGGGTGCTAAGCTCCTCACTGCCTAGGGCCCACGGTGCTGGCTGGCCGCTCCCAGTGCGGGGCCTGCCAAGCCCACGCCCACCCGGGACTTGCGCTGGCCGGCAAGCACAGTTCGCAGCCCCAGTTCCTGCCTGCACCTCTCCCTCCACAACTCCCTGCAAGCAGAGGGATCTGGCTCTGACCTCAGCCAGCCCAGAGAGGGGCTCCCATAGTGCAGCAGTGGGCTGAAGGGCTCCTCAAGCGTGGCCAGAGTGGGTGCCGAGGTGGAGGAGGTGCCGAGAGCGAGCGAGGGCTGCCAGCACACTGTCACCTCTCAGTTCTGTGTTCAGATTTTTGAGGACTCTCCATACCATTTTCCATCATGACTGTACTAATCTTTATTCCCGCCAACAATGGGGTACAAAGGTTCCCTTTTCTCTACATCCTCATCAACACTTACCTTTCTTCTTTTTGATAAGAGCCATTCTAACAGGTGGGAGTGGTATCTCGTTGTAGTTTTAGTTTGCATTTCCCTGATGATTAGTGATGTTGAGCTTTTTTTTTTTTCATTAGCCTGATGGCCACTTTTATGTCTTCTTTTGAGAAGTGTCTGTTCAGGTTCTTTGTCCATTTTGTAATTGGGTTATTTGTTTTCATGCCACTGAGTAGTTTGAATTCCTTATATATTTTGGATACTAACCTTCATCACATATATAATTTGCAAATATTTTTTTCCCACTCTGTGGGTTGTCTCATCACCTTGTTAGTTGTTTTCTTGTGCAGAAGATTTTTAGTTTGATGCAATCTTGTCTATCTTTGCTTTTGTTGCCTGAATATTTGGGGTCCTATCCAAATAAATCCTTGCCCAGACCAATGTCATGGAGCCTTTCTCTTATGTTTTTTTCTAGTAGTTTTACAGTTTCAGGCCTTATATTTTAAGTCTTTCATTCATTTAAGTTGACTTCTATGCATGTGTAAGATAGGGATCTAATTTTGTTCTTTTGCATGTGGAAATCCAGTTTTCCCAGCACCATTTACTGAAGAGATGATCCTTTGCCCGTTGTATTTTTTTGATTCCCTTGTCAGAAATTAGTTAACCAGCTGGGTGCAGTGGCTCACACCCGTAATCCCAGCACTTTGGGAGGCTGAGGCAGGCAGATCACCTGAGGTCAGGAGTTTGAGATCAGCCAGCCTGGCCAACATGGTAAAATCTCATCCCTACTAAAAATGTCAAAATTAGCTGGGTGCGGTGGTGGGCACCTGTAATCCCAGCTACTCGGGAGACTGAAGTATGAGAATCACTTGAACCCAGGAGGCGGAGGTTGCAGTTAGCTGAGATCATGCCAGTGCACTCCAGCCTGGGCGACAGGGTGAGACTGTCTCAAAAAAAAAAAAAAAGTTCGTTGATTATCTGTGTTTGGATTTATTTTGGGACTCCGTATTTGATTTCACTGGGCTATGTGTCTGTTTTTATGCCAGTGTCAGACTGTGTTGGTTACTATAACTTTGTAATATAAATTTAAATCAGGAAGTGTCATGTCTTCAACTTATTTTTTTCAGAATTGCTTTGGCTATTTGGGGTTTTTTTTGTGGTTCCATGTGAATTTTAGGATTTTTTTCCTATTTCTGTGAAAAATGATACTGGAATGTCAGTAGAGAGCAAAACATTTGTTATCGTATTGACTGCATTCTCTTACCTCAGTACAATAATTTGAAATTAATACAAAATAGGCAACAAAGGATTATATTTCTAAAGATTAAAAAAACTTCTAAAAAGAATCAAAAAATTATAACAATGATAATTACTAACAGTAGTTGAGCTTTTATGATGTGCCAGACATTCTTCCATGCATTTTACATGTTTAGCTCATTTAATCCTCATAGCGACCCCAAGTAAGAACTATCATTATGTCCACTTTACGGATAATGAAACTGAGGAACAGTGTGATTCTGCCCAGAGGCAGAACACATCCTTTTTAACACAACCCCAAACTGCTTCTTCACTTAGAAAATAATATGTAACTGAGGCTGGGGGTGTGGCTCCCGCCTGTAATTCCAGCACTTTGGGAGGCTGAAGCGGGAGGATCATGAGGTCAGGAGTTTGAGATCAACCTGACCAACATGGTGAAACCCTGTCTCTACTAAAAATACAAAAATCAGCCGGGCGTGGTGGCATGCACCTGTAATCCCAGCTACTCAGGAGGCTAAGGCAGGAGAATTGCCTGAACCTGGGAGACGAAAGTTGCAGTGAGCCGAGATTGTGCCACTGCACTCCAGCCTAGGTGACAGAGCGAGACTCTGTCTCAAAAAAAAAAAAAAAAGAAAGAAAGAAAAAAGAAAGTAATATGTAACTGAATGATCATGAAAATTATAATATGCAGAGCACATCAAAAGTGTAGTAAGTACATAGCCATAAAAAAGAACAAAACCACGTACTTTGCAGCAACATGGATACAGCTGGAGGCCATAATCCTAGGTGCATTAACACAGGAACAGAAAACCAAATACCTCATGCTCTCATTTGTAAGTGGGAGCTAAACTTTGAGCACACATGGACATAAACGTGGAAACAACAGACACTGTGGACTACTAGAGCAGGCAGGGAAGTAGGGGATGTGGACTAAAAAACTCCCTGTTGGATACTATGCCACAACCTGGACGGTGACAGGATCCACACCCCAAACCTCAGCATCAGGCAATCTACCCATGTAACAAACCTGCCATGTACCCCTTGTATCTAAAATAAAAGCTGAAATTTTTTTTAAAAAGTGTAGTACGTGGGAGATGTAGAATCTTAGATGCTTATGTCTTAGTAAAAAAGAAAAGACTGAGAAGTAATGACATAAACACTCAACAGAGTAAACCCCAAAATAGTAGATACAAGGAATTAATAGAAAGCATAAATTGATGAAATGATAGAGAAGATTGTAAAGCCTAAAGCTGATCGACTGTAAAAACAAATAAAATGGAATGACTTGCAAGCAAGATTGAGTAGACCCCCAGTCTCTTCTCCTATGATATAGTGAATCTTGTCTCTGGAGGAGGAACTGAGCTCCTTTTTAGAAGATCTATCTTTAAGGAGACAAGGAAAGTTCAGGGACAGCCCCTCCCTGTGCTTTGAGGGAGAAAGAGGAGAGAGACAGGAGGGCAGGAGAAGGTCAGAGAGATCTTAGTGCTGAGGTCGTTGCTGAGGCCTTCCAGTCTCCTCCAGTTCAAAGTACTCTGCAGGCCAGAGCGCCATATGTTCAGGTATCTTTTTCTGAGCCCCAACAATGGTCGGCTGTGACATCCAGGAAGGCTCTGAAGAGGACGTGGCATTCACCTGGCTCTTGAAGGACAGGGAATACTTGAAAAGAAAAAGATAGACAAAGGACTCAGACAAAAGAAATAGTTCTCTTTCTCTCACGTAACACTTGGATAATTTTGCCAGTCATCCATCCCTGCCTCGAGGGAATTGAACAGAGAGCAGGCCAATTCGGAAGAAGAGATGAAAGTCCGTTGTGGAGAGCCCCTTAAGGGTCCTTGAACATGTAGGACCAGCCGGAGGATAACGGGGTGTGTAGGTGTCCATCTAAGCACCACAGCTTAGTTGGGAGCAATCTTGGAATTCCAAGCCTCAGATCCCCACAGCCCTTTCTTCTCATCCTGCCTCTGGCAATGCAGAAACAGGAAAAAATCCAGGGGAGGCACTGGCCCAGCCCCTCCAACCCAGGGACAGGCGAGAGCTGGTGGGTCAGCCTGTGTCTCCACACTGGTGCCCCTGCTCAGAGGAATTGATTTATTCGTGTGAAACTATCTCCATAGCCCAAAGCAAGCTCATTTATTTATGAATAATTTGAAAAGGAAAGTAGAAATCTTTTATGGGACTACTTCAGAATATTTCATAATGTTACCTCCCAAAAACTGGGGCTTATTTGCCTGGTGAGTGACAAACGACTCTCCAGGAGAACTCAGATTTTGATCAATAGGCATTGTGTTACTTGGCACAAGTAAGACACACACGGGAAGTATTCTCCAAAGCCGTGTCTTCCCAAGGGAAAGTGACAGGAGGGTTTGATGGAGTGATGGAGAAGGGAGAGGTGCATCATGGCATGTGTATTGGGGTGGGGGGTCCCAGTGGCCCAGACCTCCCCTCTACATGCCACAATGGGTCACAGATTATGGTAATAAAGCTATAGCTCCTCTAGGGGAGGAGGGCTTTAGCGTGGCATGAAGAAACTTCACTGGGGTTCATCTGTAAGTTGCTGGGGTCTGTCAGTTGCTGGTTCCAACCAGCAAGGCGACTGCATTCCACATAGGCTGCAGGGCAAGAGGCTGTAAAACAGGCTGCTTGCTCAGGTTGATTATTCATTTCCTAAAATCCCTGGAAACCCTCTCCGTCTGCTTACAAAAGTGCAGTGAATCCTTCATTTATGTGATCAGAGTTCACAGTGTCTCCACTCTGCATGCTTAGGATGACCACTGTGAACAGTGATGTTGCTTATAGGGCCAAGGTATGGAGTTCTCCCAATCCGTGCTGCTTGGTCAATGATTGGCAGTAACTTCCCCCACCAGGCTGATAGAGAACTGCAATGGGAAACTTGCCTTGAAGAACAGATTTCCCTAAGGGAATCAGTGCTAAAGAACTGGTACATTATGAACGTGTTCTTTAGCAAAGCTTGTAAAGTATTTCAGAGGCCAAGGTGTATCGGGGTGTCGACAGGTATGAAACATGTTAAAGGTCTTGAGTGGCTGATGGTCCAGATCTTGTTAGCATCTCTCCTTAGAAAGGCAAACTCAGGCCCCACCCTACACCTCGATTCCAGGTGTTGCGTATGCAGGCTAAAGTTGAAGACATCTTGGTTTAGATATCTTTGAGAGGAAGTCGTAAGTCACCCTCCTCAACCACCTAGGAATGTCTCCTAGGAGAAAGAAAGTTGAACATTGCTATTTTTTTTTACTCTGATATTAATGTTGATATCAAACAGGTCAAATATTAATAATTTTCCTTTAATATACTTGATTCTACTAGTTACACCATTTACTTATAATACCTAATGCAATGTAAATGCTATGTAAGTAGTTGTTACCCTGTATTGTTTAGGAAATAAGGCCAAGAAAAAAGTCTGTACATTTTCAGTATAGATGCAAGCATCCATTTTTTTTCCACATATTTTTGATCCCTGGTTGGTTGAATCCATGGATGTGGGAACCCCTGGATACAGAGGGCAAACTGTATATTTAAATTTAAATTAAGCTCTAGTTTGCAATATTCACACTATGACAGTGTAGTAAAAATCAACACAAAGCTAGGTGCAGTGACTCACACCTGTAATCCCAGTACTTTGAGAGGCTGAGGCGGGAGGACCACTTGAGGATGGGAGTTTGAGACCAGCCTGGGCAACATAGTGAGACCCCGCTTTCCCCCACAAAAATCAACACAATACTTCTGATTGCATGATTGTTAAAAGTAAAGTAACACCTTAAGCCCCAGCTTATACTATGCAGCCATAAAAAATGATGAGTTCATGTCCTTTGTAGGGACATGGAAGAAGCTGGAAACCATCATTCTTAGCAAACTATCGCAAGGACAAAAAACCAAACACCGCATGTTCTCACTCATAGGTGGGAATTGAACAACGAGAACCCTTGGACACAGGAAGGGGAACATCACACACCGGGGCCTGTTGTGGGGTGGGGGGAGGAGGGAGGGATAGCATTAGGAGATATACCTAATGTAAATGACGAGTTAACGGGTGCAGCACACCAACATGGCACATGTATACATATGTAACAAACATGCACATTGTGCACATGTACCCTAGAACTTAAAGTATAATAAAAAAGTATATATATATTAAAAAAAGCCCCAGCTTGTTATATCTTATTTTCCTCATACAAAGTCTATTCATTAAATGGCTGAGTGGGAATAAATGTCATTCCTAATTTTAAGATCCAATGACAGGTAATTAATGAACTATACTATACATAATTTTCATATTTATAGACATCTGTCACTTTACATTTTGTTAGTCTTGCCATATGTGCTGCTTTGTTTTAATTCCAGTATTTAAGTTTATGAACATATACTGTGAAAATGTAGCTGTAACATCATCAAATTGGTTATCAGAGTCTTTCTTGCTGATCAGCTTTCTATTTTTAAAGGGTAATTGTTACAAATATTAAACTTATCCTAGAATCTTATTCCTCTTTTAAAAAAAAATTTGCTGTGCACTTTTTTAAGTTTCTTCTATCTGAACTCATTCTATCACCCAGGCTGGAGTGCAATGGTGCGATCTTGGCTCACTGCAACCTCCGCCTTCCAACTTCAAGCAATTCTCCTGCCTCAGCCTCCCAAGTAGCTGGGATTACAGGCATGCGCCACCACGCCCGGCTAATTTTGTATTTTTACTAGAGACGGGGTGTCTCCATGTTGGTCAGGCTGGTCTCAAACTGCCGGCCTCGGGTGATCTGCCCTTCTCTGTCTCCCAAAGTGCTGGGATTACAGGCGTGAGCCACCGTGCCCAGCCGTTAAGTTTCTTAAATTCAGTCTAAAAATATACCCCCCAGCACTGGATATATGGCTGTACTTACATAACATTTATACTTGGTGTCATCATTTAACATGTGAAATGTACTAATAATTTCTAGAACTTCTGCCTGATGAGGAAGACTTTTTCGATTCCTAATCATCACTAATTTTGGTTTCACTGCTCGAGACACACTCCACAGGTTGAGAAATGCCCTTTTAGGTTCTGTCTTTCATCGCTAGGTGCAGCATCCAAATTAATTATTGTGTATTTGGTCTGAGTAGAGTTGTTTTTCTCATTCTGAGCTTGTCTTCAATATCACCATAGATTGGGTTTAATTCTCTAAATCCATATTGGGTTTGAATCAGCCCTGAAGGCAGTGACAGTACTAGACACATTTTTTTTTTAAGTTTTAGCAACAAAGACAACAATCCCCAAACTATTCTTGAAAAGTCTATTTTTTGATATAAATTAGGGAAAGGAGATTCAATCAATAGAGAGACTGAATATACAAAATGAGCCATGGCCAGACCACATATAAAATGCTTCTGTAACAACTGGCCCTAAATGGCCAAGATATGATTAATAACTGACAGTTTCCCTAATTTTTGTCCCTGCTTCCAACACCAAATATGCCCCCCTAACCAATCACATAGGATGCTCGCCTCTAGCCAGCCCGCCTGCAGCTTCCCCAGGCCGTGGTCTCCATCAGGGCACACCTGACGCCTTCTCTTTTTTTCTTTTCTTTTTTTTTTTTTTGAGACGGAGTCTTGCTCTGTCACCCAGGCTGGAGTACAGTGGCGCGATCTCGGCTCACTGCAAGCTCCGCCTCCCGGGTTCACGCCATTCTCCTGCCTCAGCCTCTCCGAGTAGCTGGGACTACAGGCACCCGCCACCACGCCCGGCTAATTTTTTGTATTTTTAGTAGAGACGGGGTTTCACCGTGGTCTCGATCTCCTGACCTCGTGATCCGCCCGCCTCGGCCTCCCAAAGTGCTGGGATTACAAGCGTGAGCCACCGCGCCCGGCCGCCTTCTCTTTTTTTCTACTCTGAAGCTTTCCCACTCCTCTGCCTTCCGTTGAGTTTCTGCAACAACGCAAGTAATAGTGGGTGATTCCCTTGTTGTAGAGCAAGCTCTGAATGAACAGCTTTTCATAGTTCTCATTTGATTGGTCTTCTTTTAATTTCTACACAGTCAATGCATTAAGTGTATGTTGAATGTCCTCTATAAATAAGCATTCTGGTGGAGAAGGCCTAAGATCAGCACTCAATAGAGCAGACAATCTAGCTACCCAACTGAAGGAAACACTAACTGAACAGTTTTTGAGGGAATTGTATAAAATAATGGGGCAGATTATTATAAACTGTGACTGAGTTTTGCTGCACCATGAACTTCTTTAGGGTAGACACCATGACAAAATGCTCAGACTGACTTAAACAGAAGTGGGAGGCTACCGTTTCACACAAGTAAGATGTGCAGTTGAGTATGGCCTGACCGAGAGAAGGAAATTGTGTCAGCAGGATTCTCCTCTCCACAGTGCTTCTTCTAGCTTGGTTCCCTGCCAGGTGTTTATGGCAGCATCTCCTGACTTCAACTCCCAGAATCTCTGGGATTCCCCATCCTGGTTTCAAGATGCTGCAGAGGAAGCCCACTGCAAGCTTCATGTCTTTGGAGCAGCAAATTCAATAAAGAATGCAGGCGTAATCCCAGCACTTTGGGAGGCCGAGGCGGGTGGATCATGAGGTTAGGAGATCAAAACCATCCTGGCTAACACGGTGAAACCTCGTCTCTACTAAAAATACAAAAAATTAGCCAGGTGTGGTGGCGGGCACTTGTAGTCCCAGCTACCTGGGAGGCTGAGGCAGGAGAATGGCGTGAACCTGGGAGGTGGAGTTGGTAGTGAGCTGAGACCACGCCACTGCACTCCAGCCTGGGAGACAGAGCGAGACTCCATCACAAAAAAAAAAAAAAAAAAAAAAAAAAGAGTGCAGGACCCTCTTTCCCAGAGCCTCAGCTAAGTCTTCATGTCCTCTTGGCTTCACTTGGGTTAAATTCCCATCCCTAACACAGTCATGTGGCAAAGGAGATGGGAAACGGTCATTGGCTTGAGCCAATGTGAACTTACTCTTGTCCCATGAAGGAAGGCACTAGTCATATCTCTTTATGCTCCAAAATTTAGCCCAGTGCTCTCAATAAATGACTCTTTTTTATGATATGAAAGAAAACCAGGAAGGGTTGGTTTGGTGGGAAGATGAACTCAGAGCTTTGGTAGGGAAGGAGTGAGAACCCAAGGCTTAGGTTGGGGACAATAGGTAGATGCAACTGAGAGATCTCACTGTAATATTCTCTGGAATCCTTGAACTTCAGAAGTGGCCCACATGGCCTAATTGGAAGATTGTGGGCCCTTCTTACTTGAAGACCAGATAGTGAGATAGTGCCTTATAAGACAACATCTGTCCTCCTCAGGATCTGCTCCACCTCCACTCCCAGCCACAAGATTCGTAATTAAGGTCAGATGTCAGCACAACCTAACAGGGAAAGCAGAGCCTGCTAAGGGAGAAGAGGGATTCTACACCCAAGCAGCTCAGAACCTGGCTGATACGTACTGGCAAGAACTGGTGAGTATGCCTGGGAGTGAATCTCCATGGTGCTGGACCAAAGGGTTGGAATATAAAACTGGATAAGAGAGTTTCTCCATAAGGGGGCACTCCCCTATCCCTCAGAATTAGCTACCTGGCAAGGGTCCCAGGATGCGGGTCTCATACACTGCTTGGATAAGTCTTGGAAACTTGGAGAAAGTGTTGGCCTACATAAAATGAAGTAAAGATGGCAGAACTGCCAGGACTGACTGTGGAGAAAAGAATCAAGAGGCTTGGAGAAGTGGACATGCTAGAATAGGTCTCCCACGGGAGGTCAGTTGACCATGCTCCTGGGGAGAACACTGCATGTATGCAGGTGATAAGAAATGCACTGGTGAGTTTGGAGTCCTAATTAGGGAAAATGAGTCAGGATGGTGGGACCAGGAGAAAGCAAAAAACCGGATAAGCTGTAAGTTTGCCATTCTTCATGGTCCAGGACGCAGAGCCATCCTGTGCAAATAACTCACAATCTTCCTGCACCCAGCTATCACCAGACTCTCGGCTGATAGAAAAATGCAAGTCAGCTCACTGCGACCTTGGCATTATCAGTACCTCACAAAGCCCTCTTTGGCACACAGCACAAGCACCATCCTATAAAATCCCCAGCAAGCTTTTGTCTCCTTGCAGTTAGCTCCTGACTTGCCCATTGCTTTCTTGAAACATATTTTCCTACTTTTTCCAATAAATCTGCCTTTCTTCACCTAAAACTATCTCGATAAATTCTTTTCACCATCTGTGCCACCAGCCCTAGGTAGCTGCTACCCATGACAGTGAGGACACCAGCACATTGGGAAACTCAGTGGCAACTGTCTTCTGCAGGTTGAGGCTGACAAGAGATGACACTACAGAACTGGTCACACAGTAGCAGAGGCCAGCAGCACTTAATCATCAGAAGCTAGATGGCATAATAAGGACAGTAAATCTGGAATGACAGTCGGGGGAGATCTAGGGAGGTGTTTCTAGGGGAAAGATAAGTGGGCAGGCAACAAGGGCATTGTTTATAGGGTACCCTAAAAATCTTAGTGCAGTTTTAAGCTCTAAAGAGAGATCAAGAATGGATGATCAGTTTAAAATAACTAAAAGTATAATTGGATTGTTTATAACACAAAGGATAAATGCAACAAGGAATGGAGACCCAATTTTATGTGACGTGATTAGTACTCACTGCATGCCTGTATCAAAACATTTCATGTACCCCATAAATATATACACCTACTGTGTACCCACAAAAATTAAACAAAAAATTAAAGAATGGATGAAAAGGAGGCTAAAGTCGGCCATTCCTAGTGGGAAGTTATACCTTCTTGCCCAGTTTCAAGACCTAAGCCAGTGCTCAGACCCAGAATTCATTGAGTAAAGAAAGATCCATACGGGTCCATGAGGAAGGATCCGTACATGCAGGATATACAGCACAGTCTACGCAGTATGGATTCCCCAGTGCTCCCAAAAGAAACTACAGCCACCTATGTAAGTGCTATACCTTGGAAAGAAGGGAACCCCCAGATCTTACATCCAAGGCTCTTGAATAGAGCAATATCTAAGAAGTCAAATGTCACTGTGGCCTCCGTGGTAGAGAAATGCGGGTGTGAGAAAATAAATAAGGCAGTAGGCTCAGCACGGCCATGGGCAGCAGCGGTGGTGGTGGTAGAGGTGGAGATAGAGTCCTGGATAGGAGGACTGGGTGTTGTTCCTGTGCAGTGCAGGCCAGAGTGATGATTGTGACATTTGGAATGATACAGCATTGATAGAAGCTTATGATAAAGCCATGCTTCATTTAAGCCACCATTCACAAGAATGACATTTATGAAACTTCAGATAACCAAATGTCACACCTAAAAGAAAACCCAAGGAGCATAAGAGCCAAAAATAGAATATGAAACTCCCTTGAAACACAGGAAAGCTGGTGGCACATGTTCTGCCATTAGGTCAGAAGACAGCTGCCCTCACCCAGCTACATCACTGCTTCAGTTGATTGTATTTTTTTATTATTATTATTATTATTATTATTATTTTGAGACAGCGTCTTGCTCTGTCACCCAGGTTGGAGTGCAGTGGCACCATCACAGCTCACTGCAGCCTCCACCTCTCAGGCCCAACCGATCCTCCTGCCTCAGCCTCCCAAGTAGCTGGGACTTAATTTTTATTTTTCATAGAGATAGGTTCTCACTACATTGCCCAGGCTGGTCTTGAACTCCTGGGCTCAAGCGGTTCTCCCGCCTCAGCCTCCCAAAGTGCTGGGATTACGGGCATGAGCCACCATAGCCTGAGCCACTTAGGTTGATTTTAAGGGAAAAACCCGTGTTGCGGAGTACACTGGATTTGGAAATGGAGAAGAGCAAAATCTGTCTGATGTACTACTTTCCCCAACCTCTGAAGTAGCCAATAATATAGAATAGAACACTCAAAAGAATGAAAGTCAAGTTCCAATGGATGAAAATGAGAACTCCAGGTCTCCTGGAAATAAACCAAATAACATCAAATCAAAAGCTACTCCATGAAACTCTTTTCTCCTCCTGCCACCCCCATGCCAGGGTCAGGACTGAGACCAGGAAAGCCAGGTCTATAATTCAGTGTTCCTCCACCAGCACCCCATTTCCTGTCCTGCTGGCTGCCTCCATTTCCCTCTGGACCATGAATAATTCCTCCACTCCCACCTCTCGTATGTCCAGAGTCTCTTAATGAAGCTTTGCTTTGGAAAGTGTGATCATCTCTCGGTACCTAACTGGCTATGATACTGGCTATTATATGGTGTGATTGTTAATATTAGATGTCAACTTGATTGGATTGAAGGATGCCTAGATAGCTGGTAAAGTATTGTTTCTGGGTGTGTCTGTGAGGGTGTTGCTAGAGGAGACTGACATTTGAGTCGGTGGGCAGGGAGAGGAAGACCCACCCTCATTGTGGGTGGGCACCATCCGATCAGATGCCGGTGATGCAGGCAGGGATAACCTTGCCTGCTGAGTCCTCTGGCTGCCTTCCTTCTCCTGTGCTGGGTGCTTCCTCCTACTTCTCCTGCCCTTGGACATTAGACTCCAGGTTCTTTGGACTCCGGGACTTGCATAGTGCTTTGCTGGGGGCTCTTGGGTCTTTGGCCACAGACTTTCAGTCTGCATAAGGCTGCATAATCAGCCTACCTGGTTTGAGGCTTTCAGACTCGGACTGAGCCACTACCAGCTTTTCTCTTCCCCAGCTAGAAGACAGCTTATCATGGGACTTCACCTTGTGATTGTGTGAGCCAATTCTCCCTGATAAACTCTCTCTTAGGAAGAACTGACTCACACAGTCACACACACAATATATGATATGTAGATGACGTATATATAATATTAACATAAACGGTGTGTGTGTGTATCTATATATATATACGTATATATATGTGTATATATATACATATACGTATATATATACGTGTGTGTGTGTGTGTGTGTGTGTGTGTATATATATATATATATATGGCCCATGTATATACATATACATATATCCTAACAGTTCTGTCCTTCTGGAGAACCTTGACTAATACATATGAGGGTTTTTTTGTGTGTTTGTTTGTTTTTCGAGATGGGTGGTGCAATCTAGGCTCACTACAACCTTCGCCTCCCGGGCTCAAGCGATTCTCCTGCCTCAGCCTCCCAAGTGGCTGGGATTACAGGCATGCACCACCATGCCTGGCTAATTGTTGTATTTTTAGTAGAGGTGGAGTTTCATCATGTTGCTCAGGCTGGTCTTGAACTCCTGGCCTCAAGTGATCTGCCCACCTCAGCCTCCCAAAGTGATGGGATTACAGGCATGAGCCACCATGCCAGGCATGAGGCACCACATCCAGTGAGTTTCAAAATAAAAATAAAAAAGAAAGGTGCTCACATGTCAATTAAGGAGTAATTCTGCCATCATTATAAAAGTGAATCTTACTTTTGCGTAACCTTTATGGTTTGTGGAAAACAAATGTTTTACAATATTTAAAAAATCGAATTGTTGAAAAGTTGAAAAGTTAATGCAAAACAACATTAAGGGGATTTTGATGCCAAAACTATTAGATATAAAATTGATCTACATCCACCCCAGAATTCTCATGGTGTCAAAGTATCACCTCACCAAAGACTTGCTGGTTGGTTGTGTGGGCAAAACATACGTTTACAATGAAGAGACCCTTAGGATCTGATAACATTGCATCACCAGGAGTCAGACAACCAGACATGCCTTTTCATTTGTCATGTAGTGTGCACCTATGATGCGTTCTTATCAAAAGAGTTCAACTGGAATTTGGTCGAGCTTTTAGATCTAATTTCCCATTTGCAGAAGACAGAGGCTAGAACAAGAAGTTAAATGGCACCATTAAAGAAATGATCAGATAGGTTCAGAATGTGGAATGTTGTAGAGATAACTGGCCTCATTTCTTCAAAATATCAGCATTTGGGAAGAAGAAGGCGGTGGAGTGGGTAACTCTTCTAGATTCAAAGTTACTTAAGGCCAGGCAGGGTGGCTCAAGTCTGTAATCCCAACACTTTGGGAGGCTGAGACGGGAGAAGCACTTGAAGCCAGGAATTTGAGACCAGCCTGGGCAACATAGCCAGAACCCATCTCTATAAAAGTCCTTAAAAAATTAGCCAGGCGTGACGGTGAGTGCCTGTAGTCCCAGCTGCTCGGGTGGCTGGGGTGGGAGGATCTCTTGAGCCCGGGAGTTCAAGATTGCAGTGAGCTATGATTGTGCTACTGCCTACAGCCTAGGTCACAGAGCAAGACACTGTCTCTAAAAAAATAAAAATGAAAGTTACTTAGGAGACTTAATAACTAAATGCAATGTGCAATCTTTGATTGGAACCCACGTTTTTTTTGTTGTTGTAGTTTTTTTTTTGAGACAGGGTCAGGCTGGAGTGCAGTGGCGCTATCTTGGCTCACTGCAACCTCTGCCTCCCGGGTTCAAGTGATTCTCCTGTCTCAGTCACCCAAGTAGCTGGGTGCACGCCACCATGCCTGGCCAATTTTTGTATTTTTAGTAGAGATAGTGTTTCACCATGTTGGCCAGGCTAGTCTCGAACTCCTGACCTCAGGTGATCTGCCCGCCCCAAAGTGCTGAGATTACAGGTGTGAGCCATCGCATCCAGCCTGAAGCCTGGTTTTAAAAGTCATCTGTGAAAGACTTGGGCAAAGGGCCACTGAAGAAATTTGAATATGGATTAGATTTTAAATGATATTAGACAATTATTGCTAATTTTATGAGCTGGGATAAGGATATTGTAGTTTATAGAAGAATGTCTTTATAAATGTGCGTGCTGAAATATTTAGGAGTGAAGTGTTAAAATGTCTCTAAGATATTTTCAAATGGTTTAGCAAAACGTGTGCATATGTGTGTGTGTGTGTAAAGTATATATGGCAAAATGTTAATGAACCTAATTGGTATATTTATGAATGTTCACTGTCCTATTTTTCTATTTTCTTTATGTTTAAAAGTCTATAATAAATTTTTTTCATAAAAAAAGAAAAGAAAGTCCTTGATAAAGTTTGTCTGTCATTGGGTCTCTGCATCCTGCCACCCATAACACCAGGTGTCATTTCCTTAGTCCCAGAATACATCGGTCTCCTAAGTAACTTTTTCATTTTTATTCTTTTAGAGATAAGGTCCTTTTTTTTTTTTTTTTTTTTTTTTTAAACAAGCTCTCACCCTGTCGCCCAGGCTGGAGCGCGGTGACTTGATCATGGCTCACTGCACCACCAACTTCCCGGGTTCAAGTGATCCGCCCACCTCAGTCTCCCAAATAGCTGGAATTACAGGCACACACCACCACGACTGGCTATTTTTTTGTATTTTTAGTAGAGACGGGGTTTCACAATGTTGCCCAGGCTGGTCTTGAACTCCTGAGCTCAAGTAATCCACATGCCTCAGCCTCCCAAAGTGCTGGGACTACAGGTGTGAGCCACTGGGCCCAGCAGAGACAAGCTGTGGACCACACGTGGCAGCTGGCAGACAGAATCCTACATTGGTTCCTTGACTGTAGAATAAGAACTACCATAGTAGGAAAGGCCACCTGAAAGTTCCTAAAATTACCCCCTCTGACCTTGATAGTAAATATCCCATTCAGAGAGAGAGCAGAGATTGGAGCCACCCTCGAAGACTTTAATAGTTCAAAGCTGGCGGTCCTTCCTGTAACTCCATTTAATTCACCAGTCTCGCCTCTGCAAAATCTGGGTGCATCACGGCAGATGACAGTGGACAATCACAAACTTAACCCTAATTTTAGCTGCTGTTCTGGATATGGTATCCCTACAGAGCAGATGAACCCAGGTTGGGTCTGTGGTACGCAGCTATTAATCTAGGAAGGGCATTCTTTCAGTACTTATTAGGAAAGGGCATTAGTTCTCATTTCCATGCGATGAACTGCAGTAGGCTTTCACTGTCTTGCCTCAGAATATCATCCTCCCATTCTAGTTTATTTCTATGAAATTTCAGCTTTCAGAAGTGACAGCAAGCATTCGATAGTTTGTCAGTTAGTTCTGCATATGAAGATAGAAGGTAGACCTTGAAAATATCTCAAGCTTTTTTGCTAAAGTCTATGCTCACTGCTCTGTTGGATGCTAAGCCAACAAGCCTCAGACAAAGCTGTAAGACTGAGAGTTTCAACATGGCAGATAGTAGCAAAGATATTCCTATTAAATTACTGGCAACAAATCACTGGAAATCATAAAACAGTTGTTATGGGTATTAATGATGTCATAAAAATTGTCCAAAGACATTGAAATCTTCTCTGATTGTCTCTCCGTTAAATATCCGGTGTGCCTCAGCATTCAAAAGCAGAGCACGCTCCTCCTTTTCTTCATACAGTGCACACTTAGTGGTGGCCATTTGATTATATTTACCTGTTTCACCATTTCCTTCAACACCTAATTTGGATCAAAAGGCATCTTTTTGTCCACCAACTGTTCTCCATAATTAAAGCAGTGGATGAACTGGCATTTAGGTGTATTCTTTCTCTTTCTCTTTTTTTTTTTTTCAAATTGAGACAGGATCTCGCTCTGTCACCCAGTCTGGAACACAGCGGTGCGATCACAGCTCACTTCAGCTTCGAACTCCTGGGTTCAAGCGAACCTCCCACCTCAGCTTCCCAAGTAGGTGAAACATACTTCCTGAGTAGGTATGCACCAGCATGCCTGGTTAAATGTTTTGTTTTTTTTTAGACGACGTCTCACTCTGTCACCCAGGCTGGAGTGCAGTGGCACAGTCTTGGCTCACTGCAACCTCCCGCCTCCTGGATTCAAACCATTCTCCTGCCTCAGCTTTCTGAGTAGCTGGGGTTACAGGTGCCTGCCACCACGCCTGGCTATTTTTTGTATTTTTAGTAGAGATGGGGTTTCACCATACCATGTTGGTCAGGCTGGTCTCGAACTCCTGACCTCAGGTGATCCGCCTGCCTCAGCCTCCCAAAGTGCTGGGATTACAGTGTGAGCCACCGTACCTGGCATTTAAAAATTTTTTTTAGTAGGGTCTTGCTATGTTGCTCAGGCTGGTCTAAAACTCCTGAGCTCAAGTGATCCTCCGGCCTTGGCCTCCCAAAGTGCTGGGATGACAGGCACCAGCCACCGCACCCTGCCACCTGAATTCTCTTTCACTCACATTCTATGTTCATGCACAGCAGATACTCTGTCAGCTCTGGTCCCAAAGCCTCTTCAGTGACAAGCGCCCTACAGCTCACAAAATCATCATTAACAAAACAAGAAAATACCTGCTTATAGAGTCTGTGTTTTCAGAGATAAATAAGATCAAAAGCCGTAGAACATTATCCCCAAGGAGAACACGTACGCTAGGAGCAGCTTCATGCCCTGTTCCTCAGTTCTGTCCAGCCTCGGTGAGAAATATCTGCTAGCAAGAGGACATGGTAGTAAAGACTCTTTCAATTTATCTGCCATATTATTCTGCTTTCTCTTTATGCATAATATTGGCCATTAACTTTGGGGCTGGTGGTGTTTGTTTGTTAATGTTCATGTCACTGATATCTCTTACTGCTACTACCTCTTCTCTGCCTTTAGTGATACAGTTGATCGGTTTCATACTTGAAAAGCGATACTTTGCTTTTATTCCAGGAAACCTCATGTGGATGCTGGAAAGGTCACTGAGCTTGTGTGAAAGTGATACAAAAGTTTGGATGGCTTTGTGCCATTATGGGACGAAATTCAATACAGACAAAGCACGAAGGGCGAAAAGTGAATGAATCACTTGTCGAACGAAATCCAATTTTCAGATATTCATGATGCTACATCCTATTCACACTTTTCTTTTCCAATGCTTGTGTGAAATCATCACCTTCACAGATTCACTTGTCCCAACATGTAAGAGTTCGCGTTCCACATTTGTGCTGGAGTCTTGTTTGTTATGTTTGTGTATGGTGTTATTCTGGTTGTAGTATGTATGTTATTATTTCATTACTGCCTTTATGCCTCAATAAACCATTTGCGCCACTAATCCACTTTTGTGAAATGAAGCTAAAATGCAATGTGTGAGTAAAAATAAAAAGGCACCTTGAATAAAGTAAGCAGTATTATGTAAATGATTCGGAAGCGCATAAGCCACAAGGTAACAGACCCTACTTACTGGATAGCAGCTCCCTCCAAAATGATCAGCACAATTTGTGGCTCATGTGCAACCTCTGAACGCATAATTATTTTTAGCATGTTAATGGCATTTCTTGAAAAGCATAGTTTATCTTACATTTTAAATTTATGACATGAATATGAACAAAATTGCCTCATAGCTTTTCCTCTGAGGCTGTCTGTGGGATGCGTGATTGCCTTACAGGGATGACCCAGGGTGTGTGAGCCACACTGCTCTCCACCTCTTGCCTTCTCCACTTAAAGATTTGCTCACATTTTTAAAAGTTATTTTTCATAGTTTTATTTTCTATCCTTCATTATTTAATTCTCTGGATTTTTTTTTTTTTTTGAGATGGAGTCTTGCTCTGTTGCCCAGGCTGGAGTGCAGTCGTGTGATCTTGGCTCGCTGCAACCTCCGCCTCCTGGGTTCAAGCAATTCTCCTGCCTCAGCCTCTTGAGTAGCTGAGATTACAGGTGCCCGCCACCACGCCCAGCTAATTTTTACATTTTTAGTAGAGACGGGGTTTCACCGTGTTGGCCAGGCTGGTCTCAAACTGCTGACCTCAGGTGATCTGCCCATCTTGGCCTCCCAAAGTGCTTGGATTACAGGCGTGAGCCACCACAACCAGCCCTCTGGACTTTATTTTTGCATATAATATGAGAATCCCATTCCTCTTCCAAAAAGTTAACATATTATCTCAGTAGTATCATTAAATCATTTTTATTTTCTCCATTTATTTCCACTGCCACGTTGATCATATACACTTTCTTATATGCCTTCAGCACAATTTCAGGGGCTCCCTTCATATCAGCCCTGCAGGCAAATCTCTTTTCTTTCTGTTCCACTTTTTGATCCCTTATTCTACTCTTGTATTTGCACTGCACTACTTTACTTAAGCTTAGTATGTTTTCCTATTTGGTAGTGCAAGATCCACCTAATTTCTCTTCTATTTTCACATTTGTGTTGGCTATTCTTTAGGGGATGTGCATATATTAGTGGTTTTTGGGTTTTGGTTTTCATGCACAAGGCTTTGGAATAAGCGAGAAGCACTCTACAAATATGCGACATTTTTCTTCTTGTAGTCTTATTATTAGTAATCCTATTAACAGGCAATCTTAATAAAATAGGTAACCTTTTCTCATCTGGGAGATCTCAGGTTTTGATACTGTTACTGATAGAACATTTTATAAGAAGCCCTTCATATTGTGACTCTAAGTTTTCCTAGTCTGAGATGCTGGGAACACATGAATTGATGTGGTTGTCATCAACTAATGCAATAGACCACATTATTTCTCCACTGGAGTGTGGAGATACTGCCACTATCTATTGGCCAAAACAATTAAGATTGGACTACATTTTTAGGATGCTAAAATTGCAAATAAAAAGTAAAAAAATGTAGTCAGCCTATTAGTTCCTTTGTTTCTATGACTCTGAGCAATCAGTTTTTCACATTCCACCCCTACACTGAGATAACTAACTCAGAAAGTTCAGTTTGAACACCAGGGAGGCAGAACTTTAAAGTAGCATCTTATTAAAAACACACACACAGACCCAAAAACCCCATGGGTCTTGCTATGAGTTTGCATACTCTATGCATAGATTGTCAGAGCAAACATCTTAGAGATCCAGATGGTTCACAAAGCATCTTGCGACTGAGTGATCTGAGGCAAAGGACCCATCGGTGGCCTTGTATTGTTAGTAGTTAAATATGATATGGCTTCTGTAATCAGAATCCACTAAATGAAAACAGAGCAGGTACTACTGTTTGTACTTGGTGTGCCAAGTTAGGTTTCTCTGTGGATTTCAAGAGATTTTTTAAGTGTTGTTTTATCATATTTGTAATTAGCCCTTATGAAGAAAGGCTCGTTTAGTTTCTGCAGTGATGCATTGCAGCTTTCATTATAACAAATACCCATGACCCCTGGTGCCTAACTGTAAACAATGATAGTTACTAGCCTCATTAGGAGACTAGCAGATGGCTTATAAAGTCCTCACTGGAGTTGCAATCCATTTGTGGCTTGCAGCGCACAAATGTTTATCTTTAAACAGTATAAAATATGTCAGATGGGGTCTGCATTCTCCTTTTCTTTGGTATTAATGCATTCTGATTTTAACAAGGAAAATGTCTTTGATTACACTGTTTTTTTGTTTGCTTACTCTAACATGAACTGATTTTCAGAATTTTTTCTGGCATCTTACCTTTTAAAAGAACAAACCAAATTCTATCAACTTCTCACTTTTGTCTTTACTCATTCTGCAGACATTTATCTGAATCCTACTATGAGCTAGGCTAAAATTAATTGAGATACAATGATGAATACGATATAGTAGATGCTCAATAAATACTGAAAATGCAATCGTTTCCCCCTATGGACAGTTTTGCTCTCCGTGGTTTCAGTTACCTGCAGCAAACCTTGGTCTGAAAATACTAAATGGGAAATTTCGGAAATACAAAATTCATAAGTTTTGAAAGTGCATGCTGCTCTGAGTGGCGTAATGAAATCTCGCAACATTGGCTCTGTCCTGCCTGAGAGGTGGATCATTCCTTTGTCTAGCTTATCTGTGGTGTCTACACTACCTGCCTGCTAGTCCCTTAGTAGCCAGCTTGATTATCAGATTGACTGTCTTGGGTATCACAATGCTTGCATCCAAGCCACCCTTATTTTACTTTCTAGTGGCCCCAAAGTGCAAGAGTAGTGATGCTGGCAATTTGGATATGCCAAGAGAAGCCATGTGAATGTGAAAAAGAGAAAGTTTTCAACTTATAAGGAAGGAAAAACCTTGTACACTGAGGTTCTTAAGATCTACAGTAAGGTCAAATCTTCTATCTGTGAAATTGTGAAGAAGGAATGAGAAATTTGCACTAGTTCTGCTGTTGCATCTCAGGTTGCTATAGTCATGGCCACAGCGTGTGGTAAGCGCTCAGTGAAGGTGGAAAAAAGGCATCAAACTTGTGGGTGGAAGACAGGAACAGAAAACATGTTTTAGGCATTCACTGGAGGTCTTGGAACACAGGGACAATGGCTCTATTTTTCATATCTTTTGCCTGTTTTTCCTATTAGATGGTTTATCACTTTTTGCTCATTTTCATCAGTGAGATCATATTTTAAGTTGAATTTTTTTTTTTTTTTTTTGAGGTGGAGTTTCATTCTGTCACCCAGGCTGGAGTGCAGTGGTATGATCGCAGCTTGCTGCAACCTCTGCCTCCCAGGTTCAAGTGATTCTCCTGCCTCGGCCTCCCGAGTAGCTGAGATTACAGGCGCCCACCACCATGCCCGGCTAATTTTTGTATTTTTAGTAGAGATGGGGTTTCGCCATGTTGGCTAGGCTTGTCTTGAACTTCTGACCTCAGGTGATCCTCCTGCCTTGGCCTCCTAAAGTGCTGGGATTACAAGCATGAGCCACCGCCCCTGGCCTTTAAAATTAATTTATACAAGATAAATTAATTGGTCATAAAGTATGCCCGTTTTAGGTTTTTATAAACACAGGTGTGCACCACATAACGATGTTTCGATCAGCATCGGTCAAGATTATCATGGAGCTGCCCTATGCAGGCGCTTCATTTTTGTCTTTGATGCCATATTTTTACTGTACCTCTTCTGTGTTTAGATATGTTCAGATACATAAATCCTTGCCATTTTGCTACAGTTGCCTACAGTGTTCAGTAGAGTCACATGCTATACAGGTTTGTAGCCTAGGAGCCGTAGGGTATACCACGTACCTAGGTGTGTAGTAGGTTGAACCATCTAGATTTGCAGGTGGAGGACATGAGTGGAAAATGTGTTTCGATTGACGACAAATGCATTGTGCCATAAAGCACTGAACTTATAGGAAGACTTGAGCAAGTTGAATATTACTTGAAACAGTAATATCAAGCCATTTACTACAAGTAAGGGATGGTTGCACAGATTCAGGAATAGGTTTGGACCAAAAAATAAAAAAATTACTGGAGAAGCTGCACCTGCGGATGAAGAAGCTGCTGCTGCATTTCTGGCAGAGCTGAGGAAGTTGATTAAGGAGAAAGAACACCATCCAAAGCAAATCTTCAATTGTGATGAAACAAGGTGTTTCTGGAAGAAGATGCCCGATAGAACCTACATTCATAAAAGTTCAAAGGAGGCACTGGGGCATGAAGCATGGATGGGCAGATTAACCCTGGTACCAAGTGGCAATGCTACAGGGCATATGATAAAGCCAGGTGTCATGCACAGCGTGAAGAACGCATGTGTTCTCAACAACAACAACCTACTATGTACCCACAAAAATTAAAAATAAAAAAATTCATGATTTACACCTCCCCCCAAATTATCTGCCCATCTTCTGTCAATACAATCAGAAAGTGTGGGTGAGAATCATCTTGTTTATGGAATGGCTCCACCGATGCTTCATCCCAGAAGTGAAAAAATACTTGGAAGAGGAAGGGTTGGAATTTAAAGTCCTGTTTAGACAATAGGCATTGCACCTGGACATCCTGAATTTATTTGTTGTGAAAATTAAAATGTCAAGTTTGTGTTTTTACCTCCAAGTACAACCTTGTTGCTTCAGCCCTTTGTCCAGGGCATGACATCATTTGGTTTGTCAAAACAATATACCCCCACCTGAGATTTTGATCAGCAATCGATGCAGACTCTAATCTGGGCATAATGCGGTGCTGGAAATTATTCACTATCACTGACACAGTTAACACTCACCAAAGCTACAATGCATGAATCAAAACCAGCAATTGTAAATGTCTGCTGCAAGAACCTATGGAGTGAAGTCATGAATGATTTTAAAGGCTTTCTGGGATTGATGAAGTTAGGAAAATCACTCATGCAGAAAGAAAATCGACATGCTTGACAGGACGTGGGAGAACACATTGAAGGCCATTGACAAGCGTTAAACCAGGAATTGGGAGAACTTGAGTCATCTACAGAGGAAGAGGAAGAAGAAACTGAAGCAGAACCAGCAATGTGGACATTACCAACATTTGCTGAAGTGTTTCAGATTTCACAGACTTTTAAAGACAAAATTGTGAAATGTGATCCTTAGTTGGAATGCAGCATTAAAGTCACCTGCATGATCACCAAAAGATTAGAACATCTGCAGCAAAGCTTTGAAGAGTTAGGGACAACTTCTGATTACAATCAACATTGTCATGGCCCAGTGACCCGGACCACCCGTAGCAGCTCATCCCCCTTCTGACATAATGTCAGCAGGTCCGTAGTAGCCTAACACTATGTCACAATGCCAATGGCATTCACCTCATTTCACTCATCACAAAGGCATTTCATCATCTCACATCATCATCAGAAGGGTGGGTACAGTACAGTAAGATATTTTGAGACAGAGAGCAAGACCAGATTCATATAACGTTTGTTACAGTGTATCTTTATAGTTGGTCCATTTTATTATTATTGTTGTTAGTCTCTGACTCTGCCTAATTTATAGGTTAAGCTTTATCATAGGTATATAGGCATAGGAAAAAATGCTGTATATAGGGAGGGTTTGGCACTGTCTGTGGTTTCAGGCATCCACTGGGGGTCTTGGAACATATCCCTCACAGATAAGGAGGGACTCCCGTACTTACGGAAAGACTGAAACTAAAATTAAAGCGGCGTTTCATTTTATATACTTGTGCTCTCCAGCGAAATAGTACTTGAGAACTATTTCCCAAAGAGCCGTATTATTTTTGTCTATAAATATGTCCTTTAAACTACAACATGTTAGAAATTGGAGAATATGTTTTGCATCAGCTTAAGACTTCTCTCAATCAGACACACATGAAATTTTCAGTGCTAAAAGTTACCTAGATAAAAATAACGATAGTGACCATTAATTGAGCATTTACTATGTGCCACTGCTTACCTATGCTAAGGATTTTATTACCTCACTTAATTCTGTAAAGTCTAAACAATCCATGGGGAAGGTACTATTTCCTCATTTTACAGATGAAACTAAAGCTTAAAAATATTAAGTTGCCCAAGTTCTCCCAGGTGAAATGTGGCTGAGACTAGATTCAAATGGAGGGAATCTGACTCCAGACCCCATACTATTTTGAACTATTATATGTTAGTCACAACAGCATTTACATCTAGACATCCGTGTGCCTACAATAGTTTGTTCCTACCCAGCATCGTTTGGTAGACTGCATTTATGAGTATTTAACTATTCGGACTGCTTGGTTCAAATCTTGGTTCTATCATTTAAAGCTGTGTGACTGGCTGGGCACGGTGGCTCACGCCTGTAATCCCAGCACTTTGGGAAGCCAAGGTAAGTAGATCACCTGAGGTCAGGAATTTGAGACCAGGTTGTCCTGGTGAAACCCCATCTCTACTAAAAATACAAACATTAGCTAGGCATGGTGGCGTGTGCCTGTAATCCCAGCTATTCAGGAGGCTGAGGCAGGAGAATTGCTTGAACCCGAAAGGTGGAGGTTGCAGTGAGCTGAGATCACGACACTGCACTCCATCCTGGGCAGCAGAGCAAGACTCCGTCTCAAAAATAAATAAATAAACAAACAAATAAATAAATAGCTGTGTGACTACAGGCAAGTGACTTGACCTCACCAGGTCTTGTTTTCCTTACTTAGAAACTGCAGGTAATTATAGTGCCCACCTCATAGGGTTGATGTGAGGATAAAATGATATAATATATGCAAAGCACTTAAGGAGCAGGTGGCACATAGTACATCCTATTATACAAATAGCTATTACTACTATTATTCTTATCAATGTTATTAGAGTCCGTTGCTCCTATTTGAGCTCAATGTGTCCATAAAAGGATTCATATTCAGTGTTGCTACATCTTCTGATTTTTAAAGAGAAAATAAAACCTAGATTTTTTTTTTTAATGAGGTCTCCCAATTTTTAAATGTCAACACCTAACGGAAACTTTCAAAACTCCTGAGTGGGCAAAGGAAAATGTCTGTAGGCCAAATGCAGCCCACCATGGGCAGTTTGTGCCTTTTACTGGAGGAACTGCAGTGCAGTTATACAGAATAAGGACCAGAGAATGCAGACACCAGAAGGGATGGTTCATGCCACTTGGAATAGCTAGTGTCTCAACAGGTCTTTGGGAAATTCACTTAGCATACGATGTTACAGACTTAACCTGGTCTGATTGGCTTGGTCCATTCATTGTGTTGCTGGCTGGTAAGAATTCTGTTAGGTACCATATCCCTCACGTATTCTCTAAAAGATGATCAATTTGAGTTGATTACTTTCAACAAAACAAAAAGGAATCAAAGAGCCGGGTGTGGTGGTGTGCGCCCGTAGTCCCCGCTACTCAGGAGGCTGAGGCGGGAGGATTGTTTGAGCCCAGGAAATCGAGGCTGCAGTGAGTTATGATCGCACTGCACTTCAGCCTGCGTGACAGAGTGAGACTTCATTCCTAAAGAAAGAAACTGAAAGGTGAAGGAAAGTTACGAGATTTCCATTTCCAGAAACCGAAGCCTCGACGTTATCCACAGGGGACGTGTCGCTCAGATTGAATATACCAGTGCTATAAGTTTCCTTGGAAATTTAAATGATAATATGTCTATTTTCATTTCTTTTTTTTTTTTTTTTTGAGACGGAGTCTCGCTCTGTCGCCCAGGCTGGAGTGCAGTGGCGCAATCTCGGCTCACTGCAAGCTCCGCCTCCCGGGTTCACGCCATTCTCCTGCCTCAGCCTCTCGGAGTAGCTGGGACTACAGGCGCCTGCCACCACGCCCGGCTAATTTTTTGTATTTTTAGTAGAGACGGGGTTTCACCGTGGTCTCGATCTCCTGACCTCGTGATCCGCCCGCCTCGGCCTCCCAAAGTGCTGGGATTACAAGCGTGAGCCACCGCGCCCGGCTGTCTATTTTCATTTCTAAGATGGTTCTGCCAGAATGTCTAGGCTCTGTCATCATATACTACGGTCTACCCAACAACACTTAGTTATTTTAGAAATATTATCAGAAGTTGAGGTTTGTTTATCTGCCAGGTCTATCAGCACCTGAGTCCTTCACAAGCTGGCTGTCAGCAGTCGCAGCAGGAATCACTCTGGCCCCAACTCGTGTTCCAGCACTGATCCAAAAGCCGGTTCCAGCGGCTCTAGCAGCTGGCCAGGCATGTGCTTCAGCCCATAAAATATGCTGAGACAGACACATAGTTTTGAAAAACTCAGCAGTAGTGAATGAGTATCCATGTTAAATATAAATAAGTAAATTTATAAAGAGGGATTTTTAGGATTAAGTAAAGAACAGTGGTGACCAGAGATGTTGTGAAAGGAAATTAAATGGTTTTTTCTGCTGGCCACACTTTTCCTTGGTGTTGTCCCGAAGGGCTGAATTTCCTTAGCCCTGGTTTTCCTTGAGGGAAAAACCACATGCAAAGGGTTCCAGTCTCTCTTTTCGCGGAAGAATGCCACACTCAGCACTGCGCTTTTAGAAGTAATAATGTGCTCCATTCATTCATTTGTTAATTAATTAATTTTTTTTTTTTTCAATTTTGAGACGTAGTCTTGCTCTGTTTCTCAGGCTGGAGTGCAGTGGCCTGATCTCGGCTCACTGCAACCTCTGCTTCCCAGGTTCAAGCGATTCTCCTGCCTCAGCATCCGAGTAACTGGGATTACAGGTGTGCACCACCACGCCCGGCTAACTTTTGTGTTTTTAGTAGAGACGGGGTTTCGCCATGTTGGCCCGGCTGGTCTCGAACTCTTGACCTCAAATGATCCACCTACCTTGGCCTCCCACAGTGCTGGGATTGCAGGAGTGAGCCACCGCACCCCACTCATTTGTTAATTTATTTGTCCAATATTTATCGATCTCCTACCATGCCCCAGGCACCTTAGAGGGCACCGAGAATACAACAGCAAACACGACACAGTCCCTGCCCTCGGTCAGCTCAAGAGCCGGAGAGGGAGGCGGGTGAGTGAAAACAGTGCACTGAGATGGGAGATGGGAGATGGGAGGGGCAGTCGGGGGTGCTTCGCAGAGGAGGAGGCATGTTGGTAACGTGGAACGTTGGTAACGTTCCGTGATAACGTGAAACGTTGGTAACGTTCCGTGAAGTCTGCATCTTCAAATGCCCCCAGCTCTGTCTAGTCTGATGAGAGAGGAGAATGGCCAGGCCTGAGAAGTGGCTTATGGTTGGAGGGGAGTCGGAAAGGAAAGGAGGATTTCTCAGAAGGAATGAGAGGAGCCCAGCCCCCTTGGTGATCCCCACTTCCTGGGGAACGGGGCTTTTCCTGGCAGTGCTGTGCTGCGGCCCCGCGGGCCAAATGCGGGTGGACATACTGCCCGCCCGCGTGTGGCCGGGAGAAGGGCAGGGCACTGTTTCTTCCCTGTGCCCCTCCCCTCTGCCATCAGTCTCCACTTCTCTGTATTTACCTCTCTGCCCTCTCGCCCCTAAACCTCTTTTCTCTCCCCATCTAGCTTCCCTCTCCATCGGTCAGTGAGCTCTGATTGCGCTGCACTCCAGCCTGGGCGACAGAGTGAGACTTTGTTTCTAAAAAAGAAGAAGAAGAAGAAAAAAAAACGAATGATGAAGGAAAGTGACAAGATTTCCGTTTCCAGGAACCCACGTCTTGACGTTGTCCACACGGAAGGTGTCGCTCAGAGTGCACTTTTCTTGGTGCGGTTTTCTTCCTAGTTTAGGGCATTTCCTTCTATTTCGGGATCCGGGGGTAGGACAGGGGCTTGTGGGGCCCCCTGTCTTTCACTTTGGCTGTTCAGATTCTGCCATCTTCAGGAGAAGGATGGCCCTGCAAGTGGATTCAATTCAGTTTCTTGCCTGCGGAGGATGAAAAAACAAGGAGGGTCTCAAGAACTGAGCGCAGCTGTTAGGAGCAGCTCACAAGGGAGGAGGAAAATGTTTTCTCTCAGATATCCGTCCCAGCCTGTCACTGCTCTGGGTATGGGACCTGGGGGGTCAGAGATACAAATGTGTCTAGGCAGCCAAAATGTCAAGCAATTACACTGTTCCAAGGGCGGAAGGTTAAATGTGTATGCCACACACAAAATACCATTGTGCTGACGGCACTTGGAGAAATGAGTGGCTATCTTAGCCTAAGCCAGTTCTCAAAATAGGAATGCTCGCTTGCTGGGAATTGAAGGAAAACCACGAATTCACTTCAACGTATAGCGCTTTGGCTTGCCAGAAAGTTGCTGTGAGTGGGCAAGGATGGGAGCATTAGGATTGGGGGCTTGGGGTTGGGGGGCAGATATTCTGAGAGAACTAATGACTTGAGTTGGAGTGAAAACAAGAATAAAAGACTTTGTATTCAATTTCCACTCCCTTGAAACACATTACCCTGTGGGAGCCATACATAATTAATGATATTACCATGCAACAGTAGGGCTACAGAGATACACTAATATTGATGAATATTTTTTCATTTTTATTGCACTTTTCAAGTATGCCAAAAAACATTAAAAGTTCACAAAAGAAAATAACTTGGCTCCATCACGACTGATCTCATACCTGCAGATGAGTCCATGGTAGCACAAGCTTACTAGCCATCTGCGCTTATTGGGACAGTCCCATTTTTCACTATTTGTGGTCCCAGATGTCTGGACGTTTCAGATAAACTCCTGGGTTTGAGTATTGGCTTTTACCAGAAGGAACAGAGTCATGGGAGACTAAATCCCATTTTATTCCAGAAATACTTTGAGGAAGGAAGAAGACATGGGTAAATAAGATGCTGACTTTGTCAGCTGATGAGTATTCATTATATCAACCAATATTGATTGACCTCTTAAGCTTAAAATTTATCACTCAAATTGTAGCTAACATAGCGTGGACTAAACAATAGCTGTGCTTTTGCTAGTTGGTGGTTCTACTGCTACAGTCAACCATGCTGATTTTTTTTTTTTTTTTGCTCAGAAGCTGACATATTTGGGAGGGAAATAGCTTTCTGGCCCTGTAATAAATAATTCTAGTTAGTCCTCTCCCATCCATCCCAAATCAACAGGAAGCACAGTCAAGAGGAGCCCATCATCTGGTATTGAAAGGTAGATTTGCAGAAGTCCACCCACATGTGATAGAGACAGCATACCCAGCAGATATTTCCCAGGCTCCCCTGCAGCTCAGCCCCTGCAGAGGGGAAGTGGATAAGCCTCATTTCTGCACTAAAGCTGCACGTTGAATGGGTAAAGCCCGTGGTCATAAGCAAGCTGGTTCAATGACATGGAAGACACAACTCGCAGTCACTGGAACCGCGATGGACTTTGTGTGTGCTGGAAATGAACCTTCATGGTGCTAAGTCACTGAGTTTTCAGACTTTATCTGTTACCCTAACATATCACTGCCTACACACACTAGTAGACTGTTTATCTTTTTTCTAAAGCAAGAGAAACCACATATCAATAAACATTTACTGTTCCCCTATTATATGCAAGCGGACATGGCAGTGAACCCCCTCCCAGAGGAGCACTTTCTCCATGAAAGTCTCTGACTCATTGTTCACTGTTCCTACCGGTGACTGATGACATCCCAAACTGAAGGCTGGTGACAATCCAATTCAGGAATATCTATCACCCACTACCCACATGTGTGGAGGAAGCATTGGCTCTGATGTGAGAAACTCAAATTAGCTTTTGATATTTAATGTCATTTAATCTTGTCTGTTTACTTATTTAAAATAACTGTGACTTTTAGTTTTCAGTATGCATTAAAGTACATTTTGTACTTGATGGAAGATTAGTATCTCTTGAAACCTATCATGTGAAGGAATTTCAGACTCTTTTTCTTCCCCAGTTAGGCTGCCATCAAGCCCTGCTCCTTCCATCACAAACTTTCCAAAGCACTCTCATTCTTGCACCTTCCCCATCAACGGGCTAAATTCAAAAACAAACCCTGACTTTTGGGTATATAGCAAGGAGTAGGTGGGCAGACCAGAGAAAGTTAGTCACCTTTTAAAATTTCATCTGAGAGGCTTACTTACTTCATAATTCTCTTGAGTGATGTACCTGAGGGAGTCTATGATACCTTCAGAAAGAAAGAATGTTTTCTACTTTGTTGCTAATCTTACCATGGAACCTTAAATAAAGAATAGTGTAATTAGGGAAGGAAAGTAGGGAGAAGAGAGTGATTAATATACTGAGTTTCTCAAGTGCAAAGAAATTTCAGCGAGCTGTGAAGTTTGAGTGTGTGTGTAACTTTTTATTTCCCCTTGATGTATGATTAGGTTGACTACCTCTCGATATTAACATTTACACAGCAGCTGTAGTAGCAACACATTTTACATTCGTTTGCAAATTAGTTTTCAATCCAGTATGTCTCTGGAAAGGGAAGGAAAATCTTGCTAAAGAATACAAACTTGCTCTTGTAAACCAGAATATTATATTGTTGACAGAAACTAAAGGGAAGAGAGAGAGATGAGAACTCAATATGATGGATGCTTGTTGCTGTAATACACATTTCATCACTTAATTCTCACTACAATCTGAAGATAGAAATGATCCCCATTTTATAGATGAGGATACTGAGCCTTAAGGGAATATGGGTATGTCCTAAATTTAGCTTGCTGGTCTTGCTAGGGACAGGTGGAGCTGGCATGCTGACGCAGCCTTTCTGACCCCAGAGTTAGTGTGTTTTTCCCATTCTGCCAGACTGGCTGCGGGAAGATGCCCCACCACAGCTCCATCTTCAAGTCATGCCTATTCCAACTGGCTCTCCCAAGGTGTTCAGGCATGCATTTTCAATGGGTGTGATATTGTCCCCAACGGGGCAAAAATTGGTTCTTGAGAAGAGGCAGGAATCTTTCTCTTGCTGTAAAGCGCCAATATAGTACATAAACAGATATCCAGCATGCCTGGGCTATTAACATCTCATGGAGGGGGTGATTAGGAACAAAAGTGTCTAAAAAAGGCTGGTTACAGGGGTGCTAATGAAAACAAGGTTGAGAAACACTGGGCAAAGGAAGAGGAGAGGCCCAGGAGACGTGAGCGGCTGTTCAGTGGGTTGTTGCATCTGCTGTTGGTCTGGGACCATAATGGGGGGGATGACCTGGAGCCCCAGGTGCCTCGAGTTCTTTCTCATTCTTTCTGAACATGGAAGTTCAGAGAAGGCACAGACCACAGCCAATAAGCGGAATCTCTTGCTAGATCTTCATCCCGACCTTTTGTCCTCCAGCTTCTTAGAAACTTCACTGGTAGATTTATCTCACACACGGCAATGGCAAAAAGGCTTCAAAGAAATGCACAGTAGCTCCTTTCCCTAAGCAGCTCGGGGACACCTGAAGTGGAAACACTTTCTAGAGCAAGGATTCAAAGACGCTTCCATCTATCCAATTCACAGACCCCCGGGGACCCTATTGGTCTGGGACATGTGTGTTGTTCCCCAACTGCTCTCCCGTAATTGGCACCAAGGGTGGGGGAAGGTTGAAGGCTTTTTGGAAAACGAAGCTAATCATTAGATCTACCTAAAGATTCCTCCACCAAAGTGGGATGTGAGGCTTTACTCCTGTGACCTCAGGGGTCTATCTTGTCACTCATACAGGGGACTGAGGAAGTGGCTGCAATAACTGAATTCTTTTGTGTGACTTCTCTGCCCTTGACAGAGCAGAACTTAAGACAGGTATCCTCTGGAATAACGGCGCCGCTCACCTCTCATTTTAAAATTACATCAGTGGTAGTCCTAGAAGCAGGTTTTTTTCTTTTTCTTTTTCTTTTTCTTTTTTAAGCAAGACCCAGAAACTAAAGAACAGGGCTCCAATATCCTGTGTCTTCTCTGTGTTGTAACTGGCCATACCGTGTTTCTACTAACTTTTGTCTCCATTCTGAAGGAGGGAGAGGGCTGTTTAAGATTTTAAAATGTGGGATAGACGAAGAGCTATGTTAATAGTAGGAGGAAAACTATGCATTTAGGTCACTCACTAACGCACTTAAAAGAAAATGTTTCCAGTGACAATAAATAATTGGATTTCTTACGGGGGACACACAATACTTCAGATAACTCCTTTCCCCTTTATCTGGGTTTTTGATGCCTGGTAGGAGGGAGCTGGGGAGAGACGCTTCACAGTGGATGGAGGGAGATAAAAGGGAAGGATCTGACAGTTGCCATTACCACCGTGCGGTATCGTTTACCTCAGCCAGGAGTCACTAACGTGCCAGGTCACCCCTGGGGTTGAGGGCAAGAGGAGGAGTTTACACAGCCACGGAGGGTAGCTGGCTGGCTGGGGGCATTCATCAAAGTGTGACAACAAACATGAGAAGATGTGTTCAGGAACAGAGAGCAAGATAACAGCGCTTTCCTTGCAATGCCGCAGCACTTTGGTGGAAGAGGTGCTTTAATTTTGACATTAGCTCCTTCTGAGGTTTTGAGAAGGAGCCACACAAGGGTTTAGTGAAACAGCCTGTTTCTTTAGAATTGAGCTCTTCCTAAGAATGTATTATTTCACTAAAATGTCTTCTCTGCACCAACTCCAAATCTGACTGGAAATCTTTCTTTTTTATTGTGGTAAAATATATATAACATAAAATGTACCATTTTACTGATGTTTCATTGTACCATTCAGTGGCATTAAGTACATTCGCATTGTTGTGCAACTATCCCCACCATCCATGTCCAGAACTTTTTCATTAGCCCCAGTTAAACTCTGTACTCATCGAACACTAACTCCCTATTCCTGGCTCCTCTCAGCCCTGGGTGACCACTGTTCTATTTTCTGTTTCTATGAATTTGACTATTTCCAGGAACCTTATAAAAGAGGAATTATACAACATTTGTCTTTTGTGTCTGGCTTATTTCACCTAGCATAACGTCTTCAAGGTTCATCCATGTTGTAGCATGTATCAGATTTCATTTTCCCCTCGTTTAAAAATTGTGCCAAAATACACATGCATAAAATTTACCATCTTACCATTTTTAAGTGTATAGTTCAGTGGCATTAAATATATTCATAATGTTATGCAACCATTACCACCATTCATCTCCATAACTTTTTCACCTTGTAAAACAGAAACTCTGTACCCATTAAATTCCCAAATCTCCCCCTACCCCCAGCTCCTGACAATCCCCATTCTACTTTTGTGTCTATGACATTGACGGCTCTAGGTATTAATACATCCTATTAGTGGAATCGCACAGTATTTTTCTTTTTATGATTGGCTTGATTTGGTTAGCATAGTTATAGTGTCCTCAAGATTCATTTGTGTTGTAGCATATGTCAGAATTTCCTTCCTTTGTAAGTCTGTGTAATATTCCATTGTATATATATACTACATTTTGATTATTCCTTCATCCATTCATCAGTGGACACTTGGGTTGCTTTCAAATTTTAGCTATTGTGAACAATGCTGTTATGAACATGGGTGTGCAAATATCTCTTTGAGACTCTGCTTTCAATTCTTTCAGCACTCGGAAGTGAAATTGTTGGATCATATGGTAATCTATTCTTAATTTTTTGAGAAACTACCATACTGTTTCCTACAAGGACTGCACCATTTTATATTCCCACCAAAAATGCACATGGTTTCAATTCTCCACATCTTCACCAACACTTGTTATCTTCTGTTTGTTTGATAGTAGCCCTCCTAATAGGTGTGAGGTGGTATCTTATAGTTGTTTTGATTTGTATTTTCTAAGGATTAGAGATGCTAAGCATTTTTTTAATGTACTTGTTGGATATTTGTACATCTTCTTTGATGAAATGTCTAAGTTTTTTGCCTTTTTTTTTTTTTTTTTTTTGAGACAGGGTCTTGCTCTGTCGCCCAGGCTGGAGTACACTGGTGCAGTCTCAGCTCACTGCAACCTCCTCCTCCCACGTTCAAGTGATTCTCCCACCTCACCTCCCGAGTAGCTGGGATTACAGGCAGGTGCCACTACACCCGGCTAGTTTTTGTATTTTTAGTAGAGACGGTTTTCACCATGCTGGCCAGGCTGGTCTCGAAATCCTGGCCTCAAGTGATCCACCCACCTCAGCCTCCCAAAGTGCTGGGATTACAGGCATGAGCCACTGCACCTGGCCTTTTTTTTTGCCTGCTTTTGAAATGGATTGTTTGTGTTTTTTTAATTGTTGTTGAGTTTCAGGAATTCTTTTATATCCTGGATATTAATCCTTTATCAGATATATGATTTGCAAACAATTTCTTCCATCCTGTGGGTTGCCTTTTTTACTGTGTTGTGTAGCTTTTTATGCACAAAAATTTAAAATTATTATGAAGTTCAATTTTTCTGTTTTTTTTTCTTTGGTTGCACATGTCTTTAATGTCATATCCAAGATATCATTGCTGAATTCAATGTCATGAAGTTTTGCTCTGTGTTTTCTTCTAAGATTTTAATAGTTTTAGGGCTTACATTTAGGTTTTTATCCATTTTGGGTTAATTTTTGCATATGGTGCTAGGTAAGGCTCCAGCTTCATTCTTTGCATATGACTATCCCGTTTTCCCAGCACCATTTGTTGAAGACTATCTTTTCCCCATTGAGGGATCTTGGCACCTTTGTAAAAGAATTATTTGAACATAAATGTGCGGGTTTATTTCTGGGCTTTCTATTCAATTCCACTGGTCCATATTTCTGTCTTTATACCAATACTACACTGCTTTGATTATTGTAGCTTTGTATTAAGTTTTCAGATCAGGAAATGTGAGTCCTCCAGCTTTGTTCTTCTTTTTCAAGATTGTTTTGTCAGTTTGGGATCCCTTGAAATTTCATATGAATTTTAGGATGAGTTTTTCTATTTCTACAAAAAAATGGGATTTTGATAAAGATTGCATTGAGTCTGTAGATCGCTTTGGATAATGTTGCTATCTTAACAATATTAAATCTTTCAATTCATGAAAAAGGGATATGTTTCCGTTTACTTATGCCCTTAAAAATTTCTTTCATCAATATTTTGTAGTTTTCATTGTACAAATCTTTTACCATGTTGGTGAAGTTGATTCTCAAGTATTTCATTCTTTTTGATGCTATTGTAAATATAATTATTTTCATAATTTCCTTTTCAGATTGTTTATTGTCAGTGTATAAAAATGCAACTGATTTTTGCGTGTTGAAAAGTCAACATGCAAAAGACACGAAGGTGTCTTGCTACTTTGTTGAATTAATTGATTAGTTCAACTTTTTGTATGTGGAATCTTTAGAGTTTTCTACATATAAAATCATATCATCTGCAAAGATAATTTTACTTCTTTTCCAACTTGGATGCTTTTTATCTATTTTTCTTGAATGATTGCTCTGAGTAGAACTTCCAGTATTATGATGAATAGAAGTGGAGAAAGTAGACATCTATGCTTTGTTTCTAACCTTAAAGGAATAGCTTTTAATCTTTCACTATGAGTATGGTGTTCACTGTGGATTTTCATATGTAGCTTTTATTATTTGGAGGTACTTTTTCTCTATTCCAAGTTTGTAGAGTGTTTTTATCATTAAAGGGTGTTAAATTATGTCAAATACATGTTCTACATCAATTGAGATGATCATGTGTTTTTTGTTATTCATTCTGTTAATATGGTACACTACATTGATCATTTTTTTCCTCTGTCCCTTTTTTTTTAATTTTTAAATTTTATTTTAAGTTATGGGATGCATGTGCAGAACATACAGGTTTGTTACATAGGTAAATGTGTGCCATGGTGGTTTGCTGCACCTATCAACCCATCACCTAGGTGTTAAGCTCCGCATGCATTAGCTATTTATCCTGATGCTCTCCCTCCCCATGTGGCACTAAGAAGAATGTATATTCTGTTGTTTTGGGGTAGAGAGTTCTGTAGATATCTCTCAGGTCCACTTGATCCAGAGCTGAGTTCAAGTCCTGAATATCCTTGTTAATTTTCTGTCTCAATGATCTAATATTGACAGTGGGGTGTTAAAGTCTCCCCTTATTATTGCGTGGGAGTCTAAGTCTCTTTGTAGGTCTCTAAGAACTTGTTTTATGAATCTGGGTGCTCCTGTATTGGGTGCATATATATTTAGGATAGTAACTCTAATTGTTGAATTGTTCCTTTACCATTATATAATGTCCTTCTTCGTCTTTTTTAATATTTGTTGGTTTAAAGTCTGTTTTGTCAGAAACTAGAATTGCAGCCCCTGCTTTTTTCTGCTTTCCATTTGCTTGATAAGTTTTCCTCCATCCCTTTATTTTGAGCCTATGTGTGTATTTGCATTTGAGATAGGTCTCTTGAATACAGCACACTGATGGGTCTTGACTCTATCCAATTTGCCAGTCTGTGCCTTTTAATGGGACATTTAACCCATTTACATTTAAGGTTGATATTGTTATGTGTGAATTTGATCCTGTCATCATGATGCTGGTTGCTTATTTTGCACACTAGTTGATGCAGTTTCGTCATGGTGTCATTGATCTTTGTACTTCTGTGTGTGTGTGTGTGTGTGTGTGTTTTGCAGTTGCAAGATTTAATAGAATGAAAACAGAGTTTCCATACAAAGAGAGGGGACCCAAAGAGGGTAGCTGTTGACAGCTCAAATGCCTGTGTTTGTATCCCGATCATTGTCCCTCCTGCTGTGCTCTCAGGCTATAGATGATTGGCTATTTCTCTACCTCCTGTTTTTGCTTAATTAGCATTTTAGTGAGCTCTCTTTACTACCTGATTGGTCGGGTGTGAGCTAAGTTGCAAGCCCCATGTTTAAAGGTGGGTGCAGTCACCTTCCCAGCTAGGCTTAGGGATTCTTAGTTGGCCTAGGAAATCCAGCTAGTCCTGTCTCTCAGTACCCCCTCTCGACGGGAAAACCCAAGTGCTGTTGGAGAGGTTGGCTGATGACCGCTCTAACTGCTTCCTGCTAAGTTGGGGTGTAGTAGGGGTTGTGCAGTTGAGATTTCCTTGGGAGGGGTGCCTTCGATGTCAGTAATATTGGAGCAGGGGCCAGCAGGCCAGTCCAGGGGCCCACGGTAGATCTTAGTCATGGACTGCATCTGGGGCTCCATTTGAAGAATGATTTGTAGTTTTACAGCTTTGATTCTGGAAGAGACAAACTTAACAAAGAGGTTAAAGATACAGGGATTAAAATATATGGCCTGTAATGTAGGGGATTATTTCATTGGCACAATTCACAGGCCCTGACTATCTGCTTGATAGTTTTGAAAAGGCCTGGTCCAGTAAATAATAATTTGGCCATCTGATGGGTGCTATCAATGCCTAAGTGAAAGGTTTGGTGAAGGGTTTTAAGTAATTTCCATTGGTTAGCTGAAGGCAAAAGTATTTTTCCCTCTTCAGTGGCTAGCCATCCTGAGGGAGGAAACTATGTTCTTGTGAGGTTCCCCATTCTATTTCTCCTGCTGAGTACTGGGGCTTTGTTTCCAGGAGGGGATTACCCCATACTAGGGGTCCTTCTATAAGCATTTCTAATGGAGTGTCCTGCCTTGTGGCTCTTTTTGCTTTAATATCCACTTGGCGGTTCTCTTTTATTTCTCTTTCCTTTCTGATGACCCAAGCAGTGTAAGACTGCCACATCTTTAGGTTTCTGTACAGCCAATAATAATTTCCTAATGGCTTCCTGATGTTTGATAGGTGTTTCCTTGGAAGTTAGGAATTCCCTTTCTCTCCATATTGCCGCATGGGCATGGAGGACTAGGTAAGCATACTTAGAGTCTGTATTTATATTTACCCTTTTTCCTTCTCCTAATTCTATTGCCCTAGTGAGGGCTATTAGTTCTGCCAGCTGAGCACTAGTTCCTAGAGTGAGGGGATTACTTTCAAGTATTCCATAATCACTGACCACTGCATACCCTGCTTTTTGAAGTCCTTTTTCTACAAAGGAACTTCCATCAGTATACAAGTTGAGGTCAGGATCAGTCAAGGGAACCTCTAGAAGGTCCCCTAGAGCAGCATAGGTTTGAGCAATTGCTTGTTGACAGTTATGTTCTATCTTTTCTTCATTGTCTGGAAGAAATGTGGCTGGGTTAAGAGTTGCACAAGTGTGCAGTCGCAGCACTGGCCCTTCAAGTAATAGAGCCTGATATTTAAGTAAACAGTTGTCTGACAGCCACAAGTCTCCTTTAGCAGTGAGTATGCCATTCACATCATGAGATGTCCACACAATAAGATCCCTTCCCTGTATCATTTTAACTGCTTCAGATACTAAGACTGCTACTGCTGCCACTACCCATAAACAATGAGGCCAACCCTTTGCCACTACATCAATTTCCTTACTCAGGTATGCCACGGGTTGCAAGCTCATCCCTCAGACCTGTGTAAGGACTCCTACAGCTATTCCTGTTTTTCTGTGACATATAAAGAAAAGTCTTGCCTTGTTGGCAAGCTTAACACTGGGGCTTGGGTTAGGGCCTTCTTTAGAGCCTGGAAAGCCAATTGTGCTTCAGGTGTCCATCTTACTAAATGGGTATTGGCTTCCTGAGTTTCCTTAATTAGTGTATATAATGGCCTGGCTATTTCACCAAACCTGGGAATCCATATTCGGCAGAAGCCTGTTATGCCAAGGAACCCTCTTAGTTGCTTTAGGGTTTTGGGATGAGGATAAGCCAGTATAGGCTGGATACGCTCCTCACTGAGGGCCTTGGTGCCTTTGGATAATTTTAGCCCTAAGTATTTAACCTGCTGTGAGCAGAGCTGAGCCTTTGGTTTGGAAACCTTGTAGCCAGAGGTAAAGAGGAAAGTTAAGAGCGCTTGTGTGGCTTGATGGCACAAGGTTTCTCAACGGGTGACTAAAAGTAAATCATCCATGTACTGAAGGACAAGAGTGTCCGGGTATGAGAACTGGCTTAAGTCTTGGGCTAATGCCTGGCCAAATAGATGGAGGCTATCCCTGAACCCTTGGGGTAAAACAGTCCAGGTGAGTTGAGATGTTGGGTTTGAAGGATCTTCAAAGGCAAACAAGAATTGAGAGTCAGGATGTACAGGGATTCAGAAAAAGGCATCCTTAAGGTCCAGGACTGTAAACCACTCTGCTTCCTCTGGTATTTGGGAAAGCAGAGTGTAAGGGTTAGGTATAGCTGGGTATAGAGGGCCATGGCCTCATTGATAATCCTGAGATCTTGCACTAACCTCCACTGTCCGTTGGGTTTCTGTACTCCTAAAATTGGAGGATTGCAGGGGCTATTGCATGGTGTTACTAGGCCTTGGGCTTTTAGGTCCTTAACAATTTTTTTGAGTCCTTGTTTGGCCTCAGGTCTAAGGGGGTACTGCCTTTGGTAGGGAAAGGAGGTGGAATCCTTCAGTTTAACTTGAACAGGATGGGCATTCTTTGCTCCTCCATATTGTCCTTCTGTTGCCCAGACTTCAAGATTAATTTCTTCCTCAAGCCGGGGACAACAAATGGGTGTTCCTTCTCCTGTGTTCAGGTGTATAATGGCACATGCTTTTGCTACAATGTCTCTCCCTAACAAGGGAGTGGGGTTTTCAGGCATAATTAGAAAAGCATGTGAAAAGAGTAAAGTTCCCCAGTCACAACTTAGTGCTGGGAGAAGTATCTAGTGACTGGCTGTCCTAAGACCCCTTGGATAGTGACAGATCTGGAGGACAGTTGCCTGGGACAGGAGAGTAAGACTGAGAAGGCCGTGCCAGTGTCCAGCAGACAGTTAACTTCCTGGCCCTCAATGGTCAAGCATACCCGAGGCTCTGTGAGGGTGATGGCATGGGCTGGCGCTTGCCCTTGGCACCCTCAGTCCTGCTGCTGGATCATCTGACTTCTGACTCAGAGGACTTTCATCCCCTGGGGCAGTGGGCCTTCCAGTGATTCCCTTGACATAAGGGGCATGGACGAGGGGGTGGCTTATTTCTATTTGGACAATCTTTGTAAAAGTGTCCTTGTAGACTGCACTGGAAGCAAGCCCTATTAGGCATTCAATTTGCCCAGCTTTTTCAAACTTTTCCAGGGCCTCTAAAGTCCGCTTGCCTGAGGGCCATGACTAAAGCGGTGGCCTTTTTTTTTTTTTTATCCCGTTTGTCCCATTCCGCCTGCTCCTCCTGATGTCTGTTATAAAAAACCGAGGTTGCCAAGTTCAATAGGGTTTCTAGGTTTTGCTCCAGGCCTAAGGCAGACTTTTCAAGTTTCTTTCTAATGTCTGCAGCTGACTGAGCAATAAACTTATCCTTTAAGATTAGTTGGCCTTCAATAGAGTCAGGTGACAGGGAGGTATGCTTCCTCAATGCCTCCCTTAGTCTATCCAGAAAGGCGGTAGGATTTTCTTCCTTTCCCTGTGTCATAGTGGACATCACTGAATAATTCATAGGCTTCTTGCTAGTTTTCCTTAGTCCTTCTAGCACACAAATTAGCAAATATCTGTGGCACCAATCTCCATGTTCTGATTCTGTGTCCCAGTGAGGGTCTACACTGGGAACTGCCTGCTGGCCTGTGGGGAATCATTCTCTTTCCTCTGTTGACATCCTATCATTGACCTGACTGAGATACCAGAGATCACCAAACTCTCGGGCTGCAGTTATGGCGGCACTTCTCTCATTTGGGGTTAGTGTCTGATCTAGCAGTAACGTTATATCTCTTCATGTCAGATCAAAGGATTGTCCTAATCCTTGTAAAACATCAATATAGCCATCAGGGTTATCTGAGAATTTACCTAGGTCTATCTTAATTTGCTTCAAGTCTGAGAGAGAAAAAGATACCTGCACTCTGGCTGGGCCGAATTCTCCTCCTCCCACTGCTTGGAGGGGCATAATCGGGGAACATAGGCACTCTTCGGTTCATTGTTTACCCCTTTGTCTATCTCCTTTTGGACTGTTTGTGCTGAAGGGGGGTCCTTATTAGTTGGGGAAGGAGTTGGGGGGACGCTGGGGTAGGGAGGTAGACTCTGAGGGCTTCCTATAGGGCATAAATCACACTTTTTACATAATTGCGGGTTGTCTCTTAATGAAAAGAAAGTTCGTACATATGGCCCTTCACTCCATTTGCCTTCTCTTCTACAAAAGAGGTCTAGCTGTAAGATAGTGTTATAATATATACTTCCCTCTGGAGGCCAGCTTTCTCCCCCTTGAAGAGGATATCGTGGTCAGGCAGTACTGCAGAAGAATATAAGTAGTTTTTTTCTTAGCGTCTGAGGGTTAAACTGGTCCCAATTCCCTAGAATACATCTTAGGGGCATTTTTGCTTTGGGGGGAACATTTCCCATCTGAAAAAAGAACATAGGGATGCCAGCACCCCTAGTCATTTTCCGATGAGCATTAGTCCTAGAGCGTCCTCTAGGGTCCTAATGCTTATTCCTTTCCAGGGTGCGTAACCACCCATGGACCTCTGCTTATCGGATTAGTTACGCTCACCGATGTAGCAGTCCTGCATCCTTTTCCCGCCTTTCTTGGCCACAAAGAAAGGGGTCCAGGCTGCTGGATTCTAGTGGTCCTTTACCAGCATGCCCAACATTGCCATTGTGCTCAGGGGTGAATCCTGGAGCTGGGCTGGGTTCCTAATTATTTCATAACACTTAAGTGTTACGTTTTTGCAGTGGCTGGTACTGGTTTTTCCTTTCCATACTTAGTGCTTTCCTTCAGGAGCTCTTGCAAGGCAGGCCTGGTGGTGATGAATTCCCTCAGCATTTGCTTGTCTGAAAAGGGTTTTATTTCTCCTTCACTTATGAAGCTTAGTTTGACTGGATATGAAATTCTGGGTTGAAAATTCTTTTCTTTAAGAATGTTGAATATTGGTCCCCACTCTCTTCTGGCTTGTAGAATTTCTGGTGACAGGTCTGCTGTTGGTCTGATGAGCTTCCTTTTGTAGGTGACTTGGCCTTTCTCTCTGGCTGCCCTTACCATTTTTTCCTTCATTTCAACCTTGGAGAATCTGATGATTATTTGTCTTGGGGTTGATCTTCTCATGGAGTATCGTACCGGGGTTCTCTGTATTTCCTAAATTTGGTTGGCCTGTCTTGCTAGGTTGGGGAAGTTCTCCTGGATGATATCCTGAAGTGTGTTTTCCAGCTTGATTCCATTCTCCCTGTCTTTTTTCAGATACTCCAATCAGTCGTAGGTTTGGTCTTTTTACATAGTCCCATAGTTCTCAGAGGTTTTGTTTGTTCCTTTTCATTCTTTGTTCTCTAATCTTGTCTGCCTGCCTTATTTCAGCAAAATAGTCTGCAGGCTCTCATGTTCTTTCTTCTACTTGATCGATCCAACTATTAATACTTGTGTTTGCATCATGAGGTTCTCGTGCTGTGGTTTTCAGCTCTACCTGGTCATTTATGTTCCTCTATAAACTGGTTATTGTAGTTAGCAGCTCCTGTAAGCTTTTATCATGGTTCTTAGCTTCTTTGCATTGGGTTAGAACATGCTCATTTACCTCAGTGAAGTTTGTTATTACCCACCTTCCAAAGCCTACTTCTGTCAATTCATCCATCTCATCCTCCGTTGCAATCAGAGATCGCTGGAGAGGTGTTGCAATCATTTGGAGAAGAGGCACTCTGGCCTTTTGAGTTTTCAGCATTTTTCATTGATTCTTTCTCATCTTAATGAGTTTGTCTAGTTTCGATCTTTGAGGCTGCTGACCTTTGGATGAGGTTTTCGTGGGGACATTTTTGTTGATGCTGTTGTTGTTGCTTTCTGTTTGTTTTCCTTTCAATAGTCAGGTCCCTCTTCTATAGGGCTGCTGCAGTTTGCTGGGGGTTCACTTCAGGCCCTATTCTTCTGTGTCCCTCCTGCAGCCAAAGAGCCTGGAGAACAGCAAAGGCATGTGCCTGCTCCTTCCTCTGGGATCTCTGACCTTGAAGGGCACCAGCCTGATGCCAGTAGGACACTCCTGTATAAGGTGTCTAGTGACCCCTGTTGGGGGGGGTCTCACCCAGTTGAGGGGCATGGGATGCAGGACCCATTTAATGAAGCACTCTGACTGCCCCTTGGTGGATGGGGTGTGCTACACTGGGAGGAAACCACTCGTCTGGGCTGCCCAGATTCCTCAGAGCTAGCTGGGGGAAAGACTAAGTCTGCTGTGCATGTGCAGAAGAAAAGAAAGTACATTCTGTTGTTTTGGGGTCAAGAGTTCTGTAGATGTCCGTCCATTTGGTGAAATGTCAAGTTCCAGTCCTGAAAGTTTTTGTTAGTTTTCTGCCTTAATGATGTGTCTATTACTGTCAGTAGAGAGTTGAAGTGTCTAACTATTATTGTGTGGTTATCTAAGTCTCTTCACAGGTCCCTAAGAACTTGTTTTATGAATCTAGGTGCTCCTGTGTTGGGTGCATATATATTAAGGAGAGTTAACGCTTCTTTCTGAATTGAACCCTTTACCATTACATAATGCCCTTCCTTGTCTTTTTAAATCATTGTTGGTTTAAAGTAATATATAATCTCCTTCTCTATCTCTTGCAAATTTTTTAGATTTAAAGTCTATTCTATCTGATATTTATATAGACACTCCTGCTCTTTTTTGATTACTGTTTATATGGAATATCTTTTTTTCTTCCATCTTTTACTTTCAACCTATTCATGTCTTTGGATGTAATGTGAGTTTCTTATAGAGAGCATATAGTTGGCTTATGCATTTTTTATTCATTCTTCCAATCTCTGTCTTTTGATTGGAGAGTTTAATCCAGTTACACTTAATTACTGATAAGGAGGGACTTCTGTCATTTAGTTATTTGTTTTCTATATGCCTTATAGTTTGGGTTTTGTTTTGTTTTTTAGATAGGGTCTCACTCTATTACTCAGGCTGGAGTGCAGTGGTGTGATCTTGGCTCACTGCAGCCTTCATCTCCTAGGCTCAAACCTCCCACCTCAGCCCCCCAGGTAGCTGGGATTACAGGTGCAAACCACCAAGCCTGGCTAATTTTTGTATTTTTTGTAGAGACAGGGTTTCGTCATGTTGCCCAGACTCATCTTCAACTCGTGGGCTCAAGCTATCTGCCTGCCTCAGCCTCCCAAAGTGTTGGGATTACAGGCATGAGCCACCATGCCTGGCTAATATGTCTCATAGTTTTTTTGTCTCTCATTTCTTGCATTACTATCTTCTTCTGTGTTTAGTTGTTTGTTTGTTTGTTTTAAGATGGGGTCCTGCTCTGTCATCCAGGTTGGAGTGCTGTGTCATGATCTTGGTTCACTGCAGCCTTGACCTCCTGGGCTCAAGCAATCCTTCCACCTCAACCTCCTAAGTAACTGAGACCACAGGCATGCACCACCATGCCTGGATACTTTAAAAAAATTATTTGTAGAGGTATGTTCTTCCTGCATTGACCAGGCTGTTCTCAAACTCCTGTTCTCAAGCAATCCTTCCACTTGGCCTCCCAAAGTGCTGAGATTATAGGTGTGAGTCACCATGCTCAGCCAAGTTTATTTTTTTGTAGTGAAATATTTAAATTCCTTTCTCATTTTTGTATATAATCTATAGCGATTTTCTTTGTGGTTACCATGGGGATTACATTTCACATCCTAAAGTTATAACACTCTAATTTGAATTTATATCAGCTTAATTTCAGTAACATACAAAAACTACTCCTTTAACATTTCTGTCCCCATCCTATTTAATTGTGATGCCACAAACTACATCTTTATACATTGTGTACCCCAAAACATAAACTAGTAATTCTTTTAAATGCATTGGCCGGGCACAGTGGCTCATGCCTGTAATCCCAGCACTTTGGGAGGCCGAGGCGGGCGGATCACGAGGTCAGGAGATCGAGACCATCCTGGCTAACAAGGTGAAACCCCATCTCTACTAAAAATACAAAAAATTAGCCGGGCATGGTGGTGGGTGCCTGTAGTCCCAGCTACTCAGGAGGCTGAGATGGGAGAATGGCATGAACCCAGGAGGCGGAGCTTGCAGTGAGCCGTGATTGTGCCATTGCACTCCAGCCTGGGTGACAGAGTGAGACTCCGTCTCAAAAAAAAATGCATTATTTTCCTAAATTATAAAGAAAACAAAATGTGGAGTTATACAGCAAAGTTACAATAATACCAGCTGTTACACTATTAATTGTTTTATTAATATATGTATTTGTGTCTTAAATCATGTAGGAAATAAAAAGCAGAATTATAAACTGTTGTTATAATAACACTGGCTTTTAAAATTGCCCGTGTATTTATCCTTATTAAGATCTTTATTTCTTCTTATGGTTTTAAGTTGCTATATAGTGTCCTTTCATTTCACCTCATAGGACTTCCTAAGCATTTCTTCCAGGGAAGATCTAGGTAATAAACTCATTCAGCTCTTGTTCACTTGAGAACATCTTAATTTCTCCCTCTCTTTTGAAAGACAGTTTTGTTGTATGTAGGATTCTTGGTGGACAATTTTTTTTCTTTTAGTACTTTGAATATATTTGCCTATCGCCTTTTGGCCTTCAAAATTTCAGATGTTAAATCTGCTGATAATCTTACTGAGCATCCCTTTTATTTGATGTGTCACTTCTCCCTTGCTGCTTTCAGATTCTCTTTTCAAGACTTTGATTTACAGCTGACTTTTAAACAAAATGGGGGTTAGGGGTGCCAATCCCCTGTGCAGTCAAAAATCCATGCATAACTTTTGACTCTCCCAAAACGTAACTACTAATAACCTACAGTAACCCAGAAACCTTACCAATAACATAAATCGTTGATTAACAGATACTTTGTAGGTTATGTGTATTATATATTGTATTCTTACAACAAAGTAAGCTACAGAAAAGAAACTGTTATTAATTATAAGGAAGAGAAAATATATTTACCATTTATTAAGTTAAGGTGGGTCATCATAAAGGCCTTCATCCTTGTCATCTTCACACTGAGTAGGCTGAGAGGAGGAGAAAGTGGAAGAGTTGATCTTGCTGTCTCAGGGGTGGTGGAGGTGGAAGAGATGGAGGAAGTGAAAGGGGAGACAGGCACCTGTGATGTAACTTTTATTGAAAAAAATTTAATATATATAGGTGGATCCATGCAGTTCAAACTTGTGTTATTCAAGGGTCAGCTGTAATATGTTTTGGTGTGGGTCTCTTTGAATGTGTGTTACTCGGAGTTCATTGTGCCTCTTAAACGTTTAATTCATGGCTTTCATCAAATTTGGGAAGTTCTCTGCCATTATTTCTTCAGATATTCTCTTTGCCCCTTTCTCTCTCTCTTTTCCTTCTCTGATTCCCATAATGCATATATTGGTTCACTCAATGGTGTTCCCCAGGTCACTTCAGTTCTGTTTACTTTTCTCCAATTTTTTCCTTCTGCTTCGCAAACTCAATATTTTCCACTGTTCTATCTTCAAATTCACCGATTTTTTTTCCTGCCTAATTAAATGTGCCTTTGAATTCCTCTAGTGCAGGGGTGACCAATCTTTTGGCTTCCCTGGGTCACAGTGGAAGAAGAATTGTCTTGGGCCACACATAAAATACAGTAATACTAGTGATAGCTGATGAGCTAAAAAAATAATTTTTAAAAATCTCATAATGTTTTAAGAAAGTTTACAAATTTGTGTTAGGCTGCGTTCAAAGCCATCCTGGGCTGCATGAGGCCTGCAGGCTGTGGGTTGGACAAGCTCGTTCTAGTGAATTTTGCAGTTCAGTTATTGTACTTTTCAACTCCAGATTTTTTGGTTTCTTTTGGAGGTTTTCTACCTCTTTATTGATAATTTAAGTTTGTTCATATATGTTTTTCTTGACCTTCTTAACATCTTCCTTTAGTGCTTTGAACAGCTTTGAGATGGTTGTTTTAAAGCCTTCATATAACGTATCTGTTATCAGGTCTTTTAAAGGGACAGTTTCTCCTGATGTATCACTTTCCTCTGTGTGTGTCATACTTTTCCCATTTCTTTATTTGTCTTGTTATTTTTTATTGAAAACTACATATTTGAATATAATATTGTAATTCTGGAAATCAGATTTTCCCCTTGACCACGTTTGCTGGGTTTTTGTTACTGTTTTTGTTTTTTAAAGTGTTTTAAGCTGTCTCCATGCCAAAGATAAGCCTGAGGTAAAACTTAAGAGATTCTCAGGTCTCTCCTGAGCCTGTGCCTTTCCCTGGGCATGAATAGCCATTTTCTACAGTTTCCCATATACGCAGTTGCATTTGAATGTCCTAGTCTTTGATGTCTGGCTCCCAAAAGAAAACTGAAAAGCAAAATGAAGGGATAGGGGAGAATTTTGGCTCCTTAAATCCACTGGAAGTCACTTCAGCCAGAGGAGGGGTTTGCAGCAATGGAGGGCAGTGCAAAAACAATGCCTGTTACCTCTTTGTCTGCAGCTCCATGATCAGAAATAGCAATCAGTGATTAGAGCAATCAGTGATTAGAGCACAGATCCCTGATATTTGGAAGACAGGATGCTTTTTGTCTACCCTGGCTTCTATAAGCTGTGTGCAAGTTACTCTAGGAACACATGGGCAGTTGCCTGTCATAGTTCTGGAGGTGAAGGATGAGTAGCTACTACGGTGCTAAGAGCTGAAATTGGCCAAAATTAACATCAATTTACCATCCAAGGCCTCCCCTGGAAGTTTCAAGCCTTCAATAGACTCTAGAGTTCCAAAAGGGTTATATCAGACAGATACTATCAGGGCAATTGTTGTCTAGATGGGGAGCCAGATTCTTTGTGCTTCTTACTTTGCCATCTTCCCTTTCATTACTTTTTAAAGGTGAATAATATTCCACTGTATGTATTTTATATGTCACATTTTGTCTATCCATTCATCTGTGGATAGACATTTGTGTTGTTTCCATCTTTTTGCTGTTGTAAATAATGCTGCTATGAACCAATGGTGTATAAGTAGCTATTTGAGTCCCTGCTTTCAGTTATTTTGGGTACATACTCAGAAGTGTAATAGTTGGATCATATTGTAATTCTATGTTTAATTTTTTAAGGAACTGCCATATTCTCCCCACCCCCATTTTTGTACCTTAAACCTATATTGCTTTTTAATTGAGCATTACATTAAAATATTTTTTGAGAGTAAAGTGATTCTGTAGATTGAGTATTTAAAGTAGATTATACTTTTTACAGTGGCATTGACTGCCAAATCTAGTCTCTAAAAAATAGCTATCTGGATAGCCAGTTAGCAGGTGAGAGAAACCCAGTGAGCACTGTTTCTTGTGAGACAACCTATTTCAGTGAAATAATGTGAGTAGTCTTCAGTGTTAAACCATAGACAGTAAAAGAGTAGGTATCATTAACTTAGAGTGGCCACTCTCCAAGTGAAAAATGAAATTTGCAACCAAACAAGAAACCCTATGAATTCCTAATTCAGTTAATCAATACTTGATTTCTTGAGTCTTTGTAATAGTGGTAGTTCAAGGAGACAAGAGACCTGGATTCTCACCCTGATCTTTTATATATATATATAAAATATATTTTATGTATATATTTTATTATACTTTAAGTTCTAGGGTACTTTTAGGTGCTCTTACCACAAAAAAGGAACCTATATAAGATGATGGAATGTAGTAATCATTTCACTTGAAAGATTGTTTTACCAAGAACATAATTGTAGGTTGACAGATATTTTATTACAGCATGTCAAAAATATGGTTCCACTGTCTTTTGAGTTACATTGTTGATGCTGAGAAGTCATCAGTATAACTGCCATTCCTAACTAAGTAATTGATCTTTTCTCTCTGATTGCTTTTATTATATAGTCTTCTCTTTTTTTGTGGTGTTCTGCAGTTTGGATCTTCCTAGGTGTGCATTGTTTTAATTTATCCTCCTTGTCATCAGTTGGGTTGGTTGTATATGAGATTGATACATATATTCAACAATTTCTGGGAAATTCAGCTATTTGATATCATCTCTACCCTCTCTATCTTCTCCTTCTGGAGGTCTAGGCAGCTAAGTTGTACTTTCTCACACTAACCTCTGTCTCTTAATGCATTTTTCATATTTTTTAGCTATTGATCTCTTTGTGCTATATTCTGGTTATTTCTTTAAATCTATCTTCCAGATAATTAATTTTCTTTTCAGACATGTATTACCTTCTGTTTAACTTTCCGTTGAGTTTCTAGTTTCAGTGATTATATTTTATCTCTAAAAATTCTGCAGAGTTCTTTTCCAAAATAATCGATTATATGATCTAACATTTCTACCAGCAATGTTCAGTGCTCTGCATTCTCACCAACACTTGGTGTGGTCATATTTGTAACTTTAGCAATTTTAGTGGATATGTAACAATGCTTCATTGAGGCTTTAGTTTACATTTGCCTGATGACTAATGATATTGAGTATCTCTTTATGCAATTTATGGCTATTCCTATATCTTATCTTGTGAGTGTGTGACATTTTTGTCTACTTTTAAAAATTATTTAACCTTATTATTGAATTGTCGATGTCTTTATATATTTTGTATACAATTCTTGGTCAGATATATGTATTGTGAATATTTCTCCCAGTCTGTAGTTGTCTTTTCATTTTCTTAACTGTGTTTTTTTCTTTTCTTTTCTTTTTTCTTCTTCTTGTATTTTTTATTTTTACCAGAGCTTATATTTGATTAATTGTGTCTTTTAAAGTATGGAAATGTTTGTTCATAAAGTCCAACTTATCAACTTTTCTTTTGTGTTAAGTGCATTTCATGTTCTGTCTATAAAAGCTTTGCCTTTCCCAAGATTATGAAGGCTTTCTCCTGGAAAATTTATAATTTTAGCTTTTACAATTAGATATATAATTTATTTAAAGCTAGTTTTTGTGTATTGTGTGAAGTAAGGTTTAAAGTTTGTTTTGTTTTCCACATAGATAACTAGTTGTTCCAATATCATTTGTTAAAAGATTATCTTTTCTCCCATTTGATTACCTGGGCACTTTTGTCAAAGATTAGCTGATCTTTTTTACATGTGGGCTTATTTTTGGACTTTATGTCTATATATTGATACATGTCAATCCTTATATGGAAACTACACTGTCTTAATTACTGTAGCTTTATAGTAAACCTTGAGAGCAAATAGAGTAAGTCCTCCAAATTTGTTCTTTTTTTTTTTTTTCAAAATAGTTTTAACTCTTCTAGTTCTTTTCATTTCTCTCTATATTTTAGAACTAGCTTGGCAATTTATACAAAAAAAAAAGAGTTCTGGGATTTTGACTGGGACTGTGCTTATTCTATAGATCCATTTGGGGAGAATTAATACCTTAACATTATAAAATACATGAAAAAGATATATCTCTCTGTTTATCAAGATCTCTAATCTGTCACCCAGGCTGGAGTGCAGTAGTGTGATAGGTGGCTAGCCAATTATCCCAGCACCATTTATTGAAAAGGATGTCCTTTCTCCACTTTATATTCCGGTTTGCTTTGTTGACGATCAGTTGGCTGTATTTGGGTTTATTTCTGGGTTCTCTATTCTGTTCCATTGGTCTGTGTGCCTATTTTTATACCAGTACGATGCTGTTTTGGTGACTATGGCCTTATAGTATAGTTTGAAATCAGGTAGTGTGATGCTTCCAGATTTGTTCTTTTTGCTTAGTCTTGCTTTGGCTATGCGGGGTCTTTTTAAGTTCCATATGAATTTTAGAATTGTTCTTTATAATTCTATGAAGAATGATGGTGATATTTTGATGGGGATTGCTTTGAATTTGTGGATTGCTTTTGGCAGTATGGTCATTTTCACAATATTGATTCTTGCCCATCCATGAGCATGGGATGTATTTCCTTTTGTTTGTGTTATCTATGATTTCTTTCAGCAGTGTTTTGTAGTTTTCCTTGTAGAGGTCTTTCAACTCCTTGGTTAGGTATATGCCTAAGAATTTAATTTTTTGCAGCTATTGTAAAAGGGTTTGAGTTTGTGACTTGATTCTCCACTTGGTTGCTGTTGGTGTATAGAAGAGCTACTGATTTTTGTACCTTAATCTTTATCCAGAAACTTTGCTGAATTCTTTATCAGTTCTAGGAGCTTTCTGGAGGAGTTTTTAGGGTTTTCAAGGTAAATGATCATATCATCAGCTAACAGTGACAGTTTGACTTCCTCTTTACCGATTTGCATGCCCTTTATTTCTTTCTCTTGTCTGATTGCCCTGGTTAGGACTTTCAGTACTACATTGAAGAGGAGTGGTAAGAGTGAGCATCCTTGTCTTGTTTCACTTCTCAGAGGGAATGCTTTCAACTTTTCCCCATTCAGTATTATGTTGGCTGTGGGTTTGTCATAGATGGTTTTTATTACATTGAGGTATGTCCTTTGTATGCCGATTTTGCTGAGAGTTTTAATCATAAAGGAATGCTGGATTTTGTTGAACGCTTTTTCCGCATCTGTGGAGATGATCATGTGATTTTTGTTTTAAATTCTGTTTATGTGGTGTATCAAAAATTTATTGACTTGTGTATGTTAAACCATCCCTGTATCCTTGGTAGGAAACCCACTTGATCCTGGTGGATTATCTTTTTGATATGTTGTTGGATTTGATTAGATACTATTTTGTTAAGGACTTTAACATCTGTGTTCATCAGGGGTATCGGTCTGTAGTATTCTTTTTTGATTACATCCTTTCCTTGTTTTGGTTTTAGGGTGATGCTGGTTTCATGATTATGTCCTTTCCTCGTTTTGGTATTAGGGTGATGCTGGTTTCAGGGAGGGTTTCTCTACCTTGTGGAATAGTGGCAAAAGGATTGGTACCAATTCTTCTTTGAATGTCCAGTAGAATTATGCTGTGAATCCATCTGGTTCTGAACTTTTTCTTGTTGGTAATTTTTTAATTACCATTTCAAGCTCACTGCTTGTTATTGTTCTATTTGGGGTATCTAATTCTTCATGATTTAAGCTGAGAGGGTTGTATTTTTCCAGGAATTCATCCATCTCTTCTAGGTTTTCTAGTTTATGTGCATAAAGGTGCTCACAGTAACCTTGAATGCTCTTTTGTATTTCAGTGGTATCAGTTGTAAAATCTCCTATTTCATTTCTCAGTGAGGTTATTTGGATTTTCTCTTGTCTTTTCTTGGTTAATCTTGCTAATGGTCTATCAATTTTATTTATCTTTTCAAAGAACCAGCTTTTTGTTTCATTTATCTTTTGTATTTTGTTGTTGTTGTTGTTGTTGTTGTTGTTGTTTCAATTTCATTCAGTTCTGCTCTGATCTTGGTTATTTTCTTTCTTCTGCTAGGTTTGGGTTTGGTTTGTTCTTGTTTCTCTAGTTACTTGAGGCGTGACCTTAGAGTGTCAGTTTGTGCTCTTTCAGTCTTTTTGATGTAGGCATTTAGGACTACGAACTTTCCTCTTAGCACCACCTTTGCTGTATCCCAGAGATTTTGATAGCTTGTATCATTATTGTTGTTCAGTTTGAAGAATTTTTTAAATTTCCATATTGATTTTGTTTTTGACCCAATATTCATTCAGGAGCAGGTTTTTAAATTTCCATATATTTGCATGGTTTTGTAGGTTCCTTTTGGAGTTGATTTCCAGTTTTATTCCACTGTGGTCTGAGAGAGTGTTTAATATAATTGCAATTTTCTTAAATTTATTTAGGCTCATTTTGTGGCCTATCATATGGTCTATCTTGGAGAAAGTTCCATGTGCTGTTGAATAGAATGTGTATTCTGCGGTTATTGGATGAAATGTTCTGTATATATCTGTTAAGTCCATTTGTTCCAAGGTAAAATTTAAATCCATTGTTTCTTTGTTGACTTTCTGTCTTGATGACCTGTCTAGTGCTGTCAGTGGCATATTGAAGTCCCCCACTATTATTGTGTTGCTGTCTATCTCATTTCTTAGGTCTATTAGTAATTGTTTTATAAATTTGGGAGTGTTAGTGTTAGGTGCATATATGTTTAGGATTGTGATATTTTCCTGTTGGACAAGGCCTTTTACCATTATATAATGTCCCTCTTTGTCTCTTTTAACTGCTGTTGCTTTAAAGTTTGTTTTGTTTGATATAAGCATAGCTACCCCTACTCACTTTTGGTGTCCATTTGCATGAAATGCCTTTTTCCACCCCTTTACTTTATGTGAGTCCTTATGTGTTAGGTGAGTCTCATGAAGGCAGCAGATAGTTGGTTGGTGAGTTCTTATCCATTCTTCAGTTCTGTATCTTTTCTTTTTTTTTTTTTTTTTTTTGAGATGGAGTCTTGTTCTGTCACCCAGGATGGAATGCAGTGGCACAATTTCAGCTCACTGTAACTTTTGCCTCCTTGGTTCAAGCGATTCTTCTGCCTCAGCCTCCTGAGTAGCTGGAATTACAGGCATGTGTCACCATGCCTGGCTAATTATTGTATTTTTAGTAAAAACAGAGTTTTGCCATGTTGGCCTGGCCGATCTCAAACTCCTGACTTCAGGTGATCCGCCTGCCTTGTCCTCCCAAAGTGCTAGGATTACAGGCACAAGCCACTGTGCCCGGCTGGTTCTGTATCTTTTAAGTGGAGCATTTAGGCCATTTATATTCAATGTTAGTATTGAGATGTAAGGTACCATTTGATTCATCATGCAATTTGTTGCCTGTGTACCTTGGTTTTTTTGTTTTTCATTTTTGCTTTTTAAATTGTATTTTTGTTTTATAGGTTCTGTGTGGTTTATGCTTTAAAGAGGTTCTGTTTTGATGTGTTTCCAGGATTTGTTTAAAGATTTAGAGCTCCTTTTAGCAATTCGTATAGTGGTGGCTTGGTAGTGGTGAATTCTCTCAGCATTTGTTTGTCTGAAAAAGACTGTATCTTTCCTTCATATATGATGCTTAACTTCACTGGATCCAAAATTCTTGAGTAATAATTGTTTTGTTTGAGGAGGCTGAAGATAGGGCCCCAAAGACTTCCAGCTTGTAGGGTTTCTGCTGAGAAGTCTGCTGTTAATCTGAAAGGTTTTCCTTTATAGGTTACCTGGTGCTTTTGTCTCACAGCTCTAAAGATTCTTTCCTTCGTCTTAACTTTAGATATCCTGATGACAACGTGCCTAGGCAATGATCTTTTTGCAATGAATTTCCCAGGTGTTCTTTGTGCTTCTTGTATTTGGATGTCTAGGTCTCTAGTAAGACCAGGGAAGTTTCCCTCAATTATTCCCCCAAATATGTTTTCCAAACTTTTAGATTTCTCTTCTTCCTCAGGAACACCAATTATTCTTAGGTTTGGTTGTTTAATATAATCCCAGACTTCTTGGAGGATTTGCTCATATTTTCCTATTCTTTTTTCTTTGTCTTTGTTGGATTGGGTTAATTCAAAGACCTTGTCTTCAAGCTCTGAATTTCTTTCTTCTACTTGTTCAATTCTATTGCTGAGACTTTTCAGAGCATTTTGCATTTCTATAAGTGTGTCCAATGTTTCCTGAAGTTTTGATTGTTTTTTCTTTATGCTGTCTATTTCCTTGAGTATTTCTCCCTTCACTTATTGCATCATTTTTTGGATTTTCTTGCTTTGCCTTTCTCTGGTGCCTCCCCGATTAGCTGAATAACTAACCTCCTGAATTCTTTTTCAGGTAAATCAGGGATTTCTTCTTGGTTTGGATCCATTGCTGGTGAACTAGTGTGATTTTTTGGGGGGGGTATTAAAGAGCCTTGTTTTGTCATATTACCAGAGTTGGTCTTCTGGTTCCTTCTCATTTGGGTAGGCTCTGTCAGAGGGAAGGTCTAGGGCTGAAGGCTGTTGTTCAGATTCTTTTGTCCCACAGGGATTTTCCTTGATGTAGTACTCCCCGGCTTTTCCTATGGATGTGGCTTCCTGTGAGCCAAGCTGTAGTGATTATCTCTCTTCTGGGTCTAGCCACCCAGCAAGAGAGTCCTGTGATGTGAATAATCTATGAATCTCTCAGCTGTGAATACCAGCACCTGTTCTGGTGGAGGTTGTAGGAGGGTGAAATGGACTGTGTGAGGTTTCTTAACTTTGGTGGTTTAATGCTTTATTTTTGTGCTGGTTGGCCTCCTGCCAGGAGGTGGCGCTTTCCAGAGAGCATCAGCTGTGGTAGTATGGTGAGAAGCCGGTGGTGGGTGGGGCCCTAGAACTCCCAAGAGTCTATGCCCAGTATATGCCCTTTGTCTTCAGCTACCAGGGTGGGTAGGGAAGGCCCATCAGGTGGGGCCAGGGCTAGGTGGGTCTGAGCTCAGACTCTCACTGGGTGGGTCTTGCTGTAGCTGCTGTGGGGGTTGGGGGTGAGGTTCCCAGGTGATCCCAGGTCAATGGAGTTGTGTACCTAGGAGGATTATGGCTGCCTCTACTGAGTCATGCAGGATGTTAGGGAAGTGGAGGAAAGCTGGCAGTCACAGGCCTCACCCAGCTCCCATGTAATCTGAAGGGCCAGTCTCACTTCCACTATGCCCCCCTAACAGCCCCGAGTCTGTTTCTAGGTAGTGGGCGAGCAGGGCTGGAGAACTTGCCCCAGGTTACCTGCCTCCCAGCTGCGAAAGAAAAGGGCTTTGGTTCTTCCCCTGCCTTTGGAGTCTGCACACCGGATTTGCACCCTCCCCTGAGTTCTGGCCAGGGGGCTTCTCACCCAGTTCAAATTGTTACAAAGTGGTCGGGCGCGGTGGCTCACGCTTGTAATCCCAGCACTTTGGGAGGCCGAGGCGGGCAGATCACGAGGTCAGGAGATCGAGACCATCCTGACTAACATGGTGAAACCCTGTCTCTACTAAAAATACAAAAAAATTAGCTGGGCGTAGTGGTGCACGCCTGTAGTCCCAGCTACTCAGGAGGCTGAGGCAGGAAAATGGCCTGAACCCGGGAGGCGGAGCTTGCAGTGAGCACAGATCGTGCTGCTGCACTCCAGCCTGGGCGACTGAGCGAGACTCCGTCTCAAAAAAAAAAAAAAAAATTGTTACAAAGTTCAGCTGGAGACTTCCTTCTCCCTGTGGCATTTTCCCCCGTGCCTCTGGCCGCCATCCCGAAGGATCCCTGTGGTGCCAGGCAGGAATGGCCTGCTTGAGGACCCAGCGAGCTCCCAGGACCTTTCCCGCTGCTTCCTCTATCCCTGTATTTTGCTCAGCTCTGAATTGACTCAGCTCCAGGTAAGGTCAGAAACTTCTCCTGTGAACTAGACCTTCGTTTCCCCAATGGGGGTGTGTGTTTGGGGTGGAGGGTCTCCCTTTCTCACTTTCGCAGTTTGGGCACTCACAGTATTTGGGGCGCCTCCCGGTCCTGCAGGAGCAGCCTGCTTCCTTCAGAGGGTGTGTGGGTCCTCTCAGGATTGCTGGCTTGTTCTTGCAGTCATTCTGGAGCTAAAATTGATGATGCGAGTCTCCGCACGCTGCTCTGTCTGTCCGAGTTGGAGCTGCAATCTAGTCCTGCCTGCCATCCGCCATGATGATCTCTTTCTGACCAGGGGCATATTTAATGTCTTATTTCTATTAACGTTCTATTCATGATGATATATATTCTCTAAGATGATAAAAGCTTTCACTTTCTCTACAGCTATCCTCTCTTCTTCTTGAGCTCTCACCAGAATCACTATAACGTCTGTATTTCTACTAAAGTCTTTTCATGGCAAATTAGGCTTTTTCTAGCATGCACCTCAAAGTTCATTTAGCCTCTCCCATTATCCATTTCCAAAGTCACTTCCACATTTTTAGGTGTTTGTTGCAGTGGCACTCCATCTCTTGGTACTGAAATATGTATTATCATTATTATTATTATCAGCTTGGGCTGTCGTAACAGAACACCACAGACTGGATGGTTTAAATAACAGAAATTTATTTTCTCACAGTTCTGGAGAGTAGAAGTTCAAGAGCAAGGTGCCAGAAAATGTAATTTCTGGTGAGGGCTCTCTTGGCTTGCAGGGTGCTGCCTTCTCCTGTGTCCTTCTAGGGCCTTTCTTCTATGCATGTGTGGAGAAAGAGAGAGAGCTTTGGCGTTTCTTCCTCTTCTTGTAAGGACACTAGTGCTAATGGTTTAGGGCCTCAATCTTTTTTTTTTTTTTTGAGACAGTGTCTGGCTCTGTCACCCAGGCTGGAGTGCTATGGTGCGATCTCGGCTCACTGCAACCTCCGCCTTTGGGTTCAAGAGATTCTCCCGCCTCAGCCTCCCGAGTAGCTGGGATTACAGGCATGCATCACCATGCCTGGCTAATTTTTGTTTAGGGCCTCAATCTTATCACCTAATTTAATTATTTCCGTAAAGGCTCTATCTCCAAATACAATGGCACTGGGGATGAGGGCTTTCACGTCTGGATTTTGGGAGGACACAATTTGGCTCAAACAGTTTTCTGTCCTTTTCCATTTTTATTTTTGGCAATTTAACTATAGGTTTATCAACTTTGCTGATATTTTCAAAGAACTAGCTTTGGGATTTATTAATTTTCTCTATTGGATGTCAATTTCTATTTCATCAATTTATACTCTTATCTTTATTATTCCCTTTCCTCTACTTACTTTCATTTAATTTGCCTTCCACGGTGGTTCCCCCCGCCGCCATCCACAATTTTATTTTCCACAGTTTCAGTTACCCATGGTCAACTGTGGTCTAAAAATATTAAAGGGGAAATTCCAGAAGTGAACAATTCATGTGTTTTAAATTGTGTGCCATTCTGAGTCGCATGATGGAACCTCCTACTGTCCTGCTCTGTCCTGCCCGGGATGTGAATCATCCCTTTATTCAGTATATCTCAGCTTTATGTGCTGCCTGCCTGTTAGTCACTTGGTAGCTGTCTCAGTTGTCAGATTGGCAGATCACAGGAAGATGGATGAGTGTAGTACAATGACGTATTTTGAGAAAGAGAGAGAGACCACATTCACATAACTTGTATGACAGTACATTCCTATAATTGTTCTATTTTATTATTAGTTATTGCTGTTAATCTCTGACTGTGCCTAATTTATAAATTAAACTTTCTCATAGGTTTATATGTATAGGTAAAAACATCGTATGCATAGGATTTGGTATTATCCATGGTTTCAGGCATCTACTGCGGAAGGTGGGGGGATCATAAAATGTATCCCTTGTGGAGAAGAGGGGGCCACTATATTTCTAGCTTCTTATTGACTGATTTTTCTCCTGGTTTTCAGCCACTGTTTTCTGCTCTTGCATGTCTAGCAATTTTTTCTTGGATGCTGAAAGTTTTGAATAGTATGTTGTTCATGTCTTGGTTTTGCTAAATTTCTTTAAGATGTGTTGACATTTATTTTGGCATGGAAGTTAAGAAACTCACAGTTCATCTTCACCTTTTTGGGCTTCTCTCAGGCTTTTGCTGGGGTACATCAAAAATAGTCCTTGCTCTAGGCCTAGTTTAGCTCCGGATCTAAAGCATCATCTTACTAATGCCCTAAATGTTAGTGAGGTTTTTCCGCACTGGTTGGCATGGGGTTTTTGTTTTTTGTTTTTTGTTTTGAGACAATCTTGCTCTGTCGCCCAGGCTGGGGTGCAGTGGTGTAATGCAATCTTGCCTCATGCAACCTTTGCCTCGGGGCTCAAGCAATCCTCCCTGCTTAGCCTCCCAAGTAGCTGGGACTACACATGCATGCCACCACACCTGGCTAAGTTTTATATTTTCAGTAGAGATGGGATTTCACCATGTTGCCCAGACTGGTCTTGAACTCCTGGGCTCAAGTGATCCACAAATCTTGGCCTCCAAAAGCGCTGGGATTATAGGTATGAGCCACTGTGACTGGCTGGCATGTTTTGATTATCTCCCAGCCCAATGTGAGCTCTGAGAATTGTTTGGCTTACAGCTTCCCAGGAGACCCTTGCCAGGCCCATCCATGGACATATTAATATTCAGTAACAGACTCAAGGGAATCCCTCTGTTGATTTCTGTATCTCTTTATCTATACAGATCCTACCCCTCAGTATTCTGCCTGGCAAATTCCTGCTACTTGAGGCCCCCTTATCTCACTTAATGAAATCCCCATATATTGCTTGGATTCTCTCTCCCTGCAGCACAGTCCAAAAAATACCTCCAAGCAGAGAGCTGAGGTGGGCCTTACCCTGTTTTTCCCCTTTTTATCACATATCAAAGTCCTGTGAGCTCTCTTGTCCAGTGTCTAAGTCTGATAGAAAATTTGAATTTGATATGAAGTGTTTTATACCTTTGTTCAGTTTTCCAATTGTTGACAGTAGGAGGGCAAGGCCAGCACTGGTTACTCCAATAGAGTTAAAAATGGCAGCGTTGCAATAGCCTTTTAACTCATATCTCTGATTCTATCCTTGTAACTCTCCAATCTATTTTTTCACATACCTTCCAGAGTAATCTTTTGAAAACAGAAGTCAGATTGTGCCACTCTTTTGTTGAAGATTCTCAGCTGGTTTCCCACCTCTCTCAGAGTAAAGCCCTAAATGCCTGCCCTTGTCTAAGACTCGCCATTACTTGGCTCCAGGTTCCCTTCTTCATTCATTGCCATCTTCATTGCCTCCCTCCTTCCCCCGATTCATGCTGCGTCGGCCATTTTGATTTCCTTCTTGTTCCTTGAACACCCTAGCACATGCCTGCCTTCGAGCCTTTGCACTTCCTCTCCCCAGTGCTTGGGTCTCTGCCTGAATCTGCCTGACTCACCTGCTCTTCTTCAGCTCTCTACTCAGACGTCAACGCATCATAGAGTCTTCTCTGACCAGTCCATTGTAAACCACCTCAGCCCCTGCGCTTGATGTTCTATTCCCTCCCCTGCTTTATTTTTCTTCATAGCATTTCCAACCACCCAGGATATTACGTATTTGTTTACTCTGTTGTCTCCCCCAGCTAGAATACAAGTTCTGTGTGAGCAAGGACTTTTTCGTTCACTGCTATATCCTGAGTGACTAGAAAAGAGTGCCTAGCTCAGCACATATTTTCTGAGTAGTGCTTAAGTGAGCCAGGAGCAATAATAGAAATTCTATTTTCAACTCAGATCCTGAATCTGAGGTGACTAAACTCCCACAACGGGATTTCAACTGCCTTCCTATCACTGTAGCTTGCAGAGTAAAGCTGATTATTTCAAAGTGATCATTGGCAGAAGGAACGATTTGGCGGGGAGGGAGGAAGTAAGGGAAGGAAAGAGAGAGGAAGAGAGAAAGAGTAAGAGAGAGAGAGAGACAGACAGACAGACTGAGTTGCCAAGCCAAATAAACAGAAAACCCATTCCAGGATTTTCAGTGTGGAGGAACTAGAAGTTGATGATAGGACTTGACAGAGTCTCTTCAAAGTTGTACATATTGATGCTCAAATTAATAATACATGTACAATCTTCTTCTTTTTTTTTTTTTTAGACAGAGTCTTGCTCTGTCACCCAGGCTGGAGAGCAGTGGCGTGATCTCGGCTCACTGCAACCTCTGCCTCCCAGGTTCAAGAGATTCTACTACCTCAGCCTCCTGAGCAGCTGGGACCACCATGCCTGGCTAATTTTTTGTATTTTTCAGTAGAGACGGGATTTCACGGTGTTAGCCAGGATGGTCTCGATCTCCTGACCTCTCGATCCACCCGCCTCGGCCTCCGAAAGTGCTAGGATTACAGGTAAGAGCCACCTGCGCCCAGCCACAATCTTCTTTTTTTTAAGATGGGGTGCCTTGCTCTGTTGCTCAGGCTGGAGTGCAGTGGCACGCTCATACTTTACTGCAGCCTTGAACTCCTGGGCTCAAGTGATCCTCCTGCCTCAGCCTCCCAAAGTGCTGAGATTATAGGCATGAAACACCAAGCCCAGCCTCCAAGTTCTTACTACAAAGTCAGGGTAGGTTGTCTTATCAATTCTTTTCATAAACCTCATTAGGTGCCATGGTACAGAGCTCCTGTAGGATAAAGACCCCTTGCCTGAGAAGCTCCTGCCTGAGCATCCCCCTTAAGATTGCTATGTTCCAAGTGGAAAAGCTGGGAGCAGAATCAGCTAGAAAATTGTTCAGACTCGGCTTGTCTGGTGTTGGTCGGGAAGTGCTACATATTTACTTTGTTTTTAGTTTTCTCTTTTCAGGGTTAATTATTAATTTAATAATGGGTTTCTGGTGGGACTACTACCAGTAATGAAAAACATTTTTATAGTTCATGCATTTTCATGAACTTGCCTTTCACATATTCTGTTTCAGACCAGATCTAGGTCTTACAAGCACATTTTTTAGTGTTGATAGACTTCATAAAAATTGTTTCCTTTACAATTTTTTTCTGTCTTTAAAATAAAACCCAATAAAATGATGACACATGACTTTGCCAGTTATTCTCCACTTATTGTGAAAATTAGATTGCATTTGGTCTTTAGCCAGAATATATGTAAAATATGTTCTGTGATGAAATAGCATTTATTTTATTGTATTTATAGATCTTGGTTAGAGAAAAAAACTGGATGTATTGAGTGTTATACAGAAGAAAAATTATTAAATTATTACTTGCCAGGGTTCTTCTTTCCTACCTTTTCTGGAGGAAAATTTTCAATTCAGAATTTCTCTTATGGTCCTCAGAAGCTAGTAACTTATTGACTACAGAAAAGGCTTGTTTTAAACTTATATGCGGGAGAAATATCACCTCTTAAAAAGCCTCTAGTGTGATACATAATATACAACTTATGCAATAGCTGTAGGTAGATATAACACTAATTATAGAGATGCACAGAAATATATTTTGGGGCTTCTCCACACATCTTCAGAGATTTTTCTTCTGAGGCCCATTCCCAGGGCTTTTTGTTTAGACTAAAGGAAAGATGACTATGTGGCCTTCACTGACAGTCCTTGTGATTTATGAGTTTCAGTCTAAAGTTTAGTCTAAAAAGAAAATGTGCCTTATTCTCACCCGAGCATTTGAAAAGCCTCTGTGGCATTAAATATTTATAAGTTTTTGGAGATTGCAGAAATGTATTTGTAGATTATTGCGTGAAACATGTAAACTGAGGATTTGGTTTTACCTTCATAACTTTGACATAGTTGGTGCTACAGATATTTGATGGAATTCTACTGCCCATGATAATGAAATCATGATTCAAGGTTACAGTTTGTTTAGGGCACACAGGAAGAGGCAAGATGAATCTATGTTGTGCTTTTTTGATTTGCAGCCATAAAGTTCTGCCGTGAAACTATAAGATCAGACATTCGTTTATGTAAAAACGTGTGTCTAGCAGGAGCTAATCTCTTTCTAATGTACCTTATTCCACAGAAGATTAACATTAGGAAATACAGTTGCATGTGGCTTTATATTGGATTCTGACTATCTAAGCCATTTTTGTTCATAAACAAATAAAAAGGATTTTAAGACTTTAATGTAATTTCAGCAATCCTGGAAACTTTCTAGTAATAAGAATACATATTCAAAAGCACCCACCCTTCTTGCCAACGCTCAGATAGTTTAAAAATCGTCTTCCATGAGAATCCTATAGTGTTTCAAAATGCATCTAAGCGTATGCCAAATGCTAGTGTGAAAAGCGAAGGTACTTCCACTTCTTTCTCTCTTTTTCTCTCTCTCTTTCTTTCCCTCCCTCCCTTCCTCCCTTCCTTCCTTATTTCCTTCCTTCCTTCCTTTCTCTCTTTCTTTCTCTCTCTCTTGTTCTCTCTTTTCTTTCCTTCCCTCCCTCCCTCCTTCCTTCCTTTTTTCCCTGCCTCCCTCCGTTCCTTTTTTCCTTCCCTTTTTCCTTCCTTCATTCCTTTTTTCCTTCATTCCTTCCTTCCTTCATTTTTCCCTCCCTCCCTTCCTTTTTTCCTTCCCTTTTTCCTTCCTTCCTTCCCTTCTTCTTTCCTTCCTTCGTTCTTTCCTTCCTTCCTTCCTTCCTTCATTCCTTCCTTCCCTCCTTCTTTCCTTCTCTCCCTTCCCTTCCTCCCTCCCTACCTCCCCACTCCTTCCCTCCTTCCTTCCTTCCTTCCTTCCTTCCTTCCTTCCTTCCTTCCTTCCTTCCTTCAGGGGGATACAAAGTCTCACTCTGTCCTCAGGCTAGAGTGCAGTGGCACAACCATGGCTCACTGCAGTCTCGAACTCCTGGGCTCATGCTATCCTCCCACCTCAGCCTCCAGAGCAGCTGGGACTACAGGTACGTGCCACCATGCCTGGCTAATTTGTTTTTGTTTTTTTTTGAGACGGAGTCTGGCTCTGTTGCCCAGGCTGGAATGCAGTGGCGTGATCTCGGCTCACTGCAATCTCTGCCTCCTGGGTTCACGCCATTCTCCTGCCTCAGCCTCTCCGAGTAGCCAGGACTACAGGCGCCCGCCATCACGCCCTGCTAATTTTTTGTATTTTTAGTAGAGACGGGGTTTCACCGTTAGCCAGGATGGTCTCGATCTCCTGACCTCCTGACCCACCCGCCTCGGCCTCCCAAAGCGCTGGGATTACAGGCGTGAGCTGCCGCGCCCAGCCTGCCTGGCTAATTTTTTAAAAATTTATTGTTTATAGAGATGGGAGCTGGTTCTGTTGCCCAGACTAGTCTCAAATCCCTGGGCTCAAGCAATTCTCCTGCATCAGCCTCCCAAAGTGCTGGGATTACATATCTGAGCCACCACATTGGACCACTTCCACTTTTTTATGATAGAAGAAGGAGCATGAGGTCTTCTTGTCAATGGAGACTTGTCAAGAAGCCCTCCTGGTGCCACGGGAATTAGCTCAGTTAGCCTGTGCACATGGACTCAGTCTGCTTGCGGACATGCGGGATTAAATAAATATAACAGTAAAAGAAATACTGAGGTCTAGAATCAATATTTACTCATGGTATATTTGCTTGGGAAACTGATTTTAGCCTGTTGTCACAGTAAGAGTGGCAGTGCCCAGCACTCACTTCTATGGGAGACCAGACATAGGCTTGCCAAGATGAAGAAGGAGCCATCCCCTAGAAGGCATGTGTGGCAGGAGCGACGTTGAAGATTAAGTGTAGGAGCATGGCTGGGTGCCAGCTAGGAGGTCCTTTTCCTTGTCAGGTAGCAGCTGCAAATCCTCCTGGCTTCTGAGGTAAATATTCCTGCAAATTGATGAATATCAGGAGCCACAGCTTCAGAGGAAGGATTTATCTCTCTGAAGATGCACTGGAGGAGGGAATGCGGGGAGAACACAGAAGAGCAGCTCTCTTCCTTTGTGAGTCTAAAGATGACTCTGTTAGGACTGCACTTCCTGCTATAGTGCAGGACACAAAAATGTGGTGAGGCCAACAAGAAAGCAGTCTAATTTGCATTCGAGTCTGAGTTCAGAGCTTGTTTTCTGGGTTGGCAGGTGACTCTCCTCCACACGTCATTCAGCAACTCAAGCTGACAGGAATGATGGAAAGACAAGTCCACGGTTAGAGATTTTCTCTTAGGCAAGTGATATGGTTTTGCTGTGTTCCCATCCAAATCTCATCTTGAATTCCCATGTGTCGTGGGAGGGACTTGGTGAGAGGTAATTAAATCATGAAGGCAGGTCTTCCCATTGCCTTTCTCGTAATAGTGAGTAAGTCTCAGGAGATCTGATGGTTTTAAAAACAGGAGTCTCCCTGCACAAACTCTCTTCTCTTGTCTGCTGCCATGTGAGACATGCCTTTCACCTTCAGCCATGATTGTGAGGCCTCCTCAGCCACTTGGAACTATGAGTCCAATTAAACCTCTTTTTCTTCCCAGTCTCGGGTATGTCTTTATCAGCAGTGTGAAAATGGACTAATACAGCAAGAGAGGAGGAAATTTTACACATTATTAATATTATTTTGAGATAGGGTCTTGCTCTGTTGCCCAGGCTGGAATACAATGGCATGATCTCAGCTCACTGCAACCTTGACCTCCCAGACTCAAGTGATCCTCCCACCTCAGCCTCCTGAGTAGCTGGGACCACAGACATATGCCACCATGCCTGGCTAATTTTTATTTTTTTGTAGAGACAGGGTTTTGCCATGTTGGCCAGGCTGGTCTCAAACTCCTGGGCTCAAGTGATCCTCCCACCTCGACCTCCCAAAGAGCTGGGATTACAAGCATGAACCACCATGCCTGACCTACTCATTATTTTTTATCTCATTTCTTTTGCAAGAGTGTTGTCATTTGGGCACACCCAAATAAATGGAGTCATTCACTGAAGAGGGCTGAAAAATGCCATCATCACTTGGACAGTCTTTTGAGAAAGTCTGGACTACATCTTGGGTAAGTGTTTAGAAGGGTTTCATGTACTGCTGGCTCTGAAACAGTGAAGGGCCTGAGATGTTATCTTCCTTGTACAGTCACACAGACACACACATACACAAGACACCCACACAAGCAGAAACACTAGGCCTCTGGATCAGAGAAAATAAACACTTATTTATTTAGAGAACTTCTTAGTGCCAGTTCTTAGGAGATACATTCTAAAGTATTTTTAGACAAAAACGTCGTGATGTCTGCAATAAATATTTTGGCAACAGCTTTATAAGATACAATTCACCCATTTAAATTATACATTTCACATTCATTTAAATTCTACATTTTAAATTATACATTTTCATTCATTTAAATTATTTACTTTTTTTGCATGTTTACAGAATCATGCAATCAAGACAATGAATTGTAGAACATTTTCATCACCTCCAAAATAAACTTTATACCCTTTAACTATCACCTCTCAATCCTTACAGACCCCTCTAGCCCTAGGTAGCCATGAATTACTTTCAGTCTCTAGAGACATTCATATGCTAGACATTTTATATGAATGGAATCATACAATATGTCGTCTTTTATGACTGGCTTCTTTTACTTAGCATAATGTTTTCAAGGTCATCTACATTGTAGCATGTATCATTATGCCATTCCTTCTCACTGATAAGTCATATTCCATTGTATAGATATACTACATTTTGTTTCTTCATTCATCGATTGATGGACAGTTGGATTATTTTCACTTTTTGACTATGATGAATAATGCTGCTATTAACATTCTTGTTTGTGTTTATGAATGGTCATATGTTTTTATTTTTCCTAGGGGTAGAATTGCAGTTGAGTGTTTCTATCATGAAAGGTTGTTGGATTTTGTCAAATGCTCTTTCTGCATCTATTGAGTAATTGTGTGGTCTTTGCCCTTCATTCTATTGATTAAGTGTATTACATCAATTGATTTTTGAATGTTAAACTAACCTTGCATTCCTAAGACAAAACTCATTTAGTCATGGCGTATAACCCTTTTATATGTTGCTGAGTTCAGTTTGCTAATATTTTGTTGAGGATTTTTACATTTATATTCACAAGAGATGTTGGTCTGTAGTTTCATTTTCATGTGAAATTTTGTCTGGTTTGGTATCTGACCTCATAGAATGATTTAGGAAGTTTTCCCTACTTTTCTGTTCTTTTGGAAGAGTTTGGGAAGAATTGCTGTTAATTATTCCTTGAGTGTTTGGTAGAATTCACCAGTGAAGCACCTGGGCCTGAGCTTTTCTTTGTGGGAAGTTTTTAAAAAGTTTTATTACTAATTCAATCTTTTTACTTATTATACATGCCATTTGAATTCTTCTTGAGTCAATTTTACCAGAAATTTATCTATTTCATCTAAGTTATCTAACTTATTGAGATACAGTTGTTCATAGTATTCCCTTATAATTATTTTTATTTCTTTAAGGTTGGCAGTAATGTCCCCTCTTTCATTTCTGATTTTAGTAATTTGAGTCTTCTCTCTGTTTCCTGATTAATCTAGCTAAAGGCTTGTCAATTTTTTTGGTCTTTTCAGAGAACCAGCATTTGATTTTATTGATTTTCACTGTTTGTCTATTCTTCATTTCATTAATTTCCACTTGAATCTTCATGATTCCCTTCTTTCTGTTTGGTTTATGTTTGGGATGCTCTTCTTTTCCCAGTGTCTTAAGGTGGAAGGTTAAATTATTGACTTGAGATCTTTCTACTTTTTATACAGGCATTTACAACTATAAAGTTTCCTCTAAGTACAGTTTTAACTGTATCCATAAATTTTGATATGTTGTGTCTTCATTTCCATTCATCCCAAAGTGTTTCAAAATTGCCCTTGTGTTATGGGTTAAATTGTGTACCCCCTACGCCAAATGCCTATGTTGAAGTCTTAAGTCCCTGTATTCCTTATTAGGAAATAGGATCATTGCAGATGTAATTAGTTAAAATAAGGTCACAATGGAGTAGGGCGGGCCAGGCCTCCAATATGACTAGTGTGCTTATAACATGGAGAATTTTGGGCAGACGTGAATACAGGGAAAACGGTGATTGGAGTTATTTAGCCATAAGTCAAAAAACTACCAGAAGCTGGGCAAGAGACAGTCTTGGACAGTCTTTTGAGAAAGTCTGCACTATATCTTGGATCAATGTACAGAAGGGTTCTATGTACTATTGGCTCTGAAACAGTGAAGGGTCTGAGATGTTACCCTACTTGCACAGTCACAAAAACACAGGCGCACACACACACACACACACACGCACACATGCAGAAACACTAGACCTCTGGATCAGAGGAAATGCCTATTTATTTACTTACAGAACTTCTTAGTAGCAGTTCTTAGAAGGTACATTCTAAAGTATTTAGGTTAAAAATATCATGATGTCTGCAATACATTTTTTGTAATAGCTTTATAAGATGCAGTTCACCCATTTAAACTGGAATAGATCCTTCCTTAGCATCTTTAGAGGGAGAATGGCCTGGCTAACACCTTGATCTTGAACTTCCAGACTCCGGAACTGTGAGATAATAAGTTTTTTAACTACTCAGTTTGTAGCACTTTGTTATGACAGCTCTGACAAACTAATACATTCTCTGATTTTTCTTCAACACATTCATTTTTATATAGGAGTGTGTTGTTTAAGTCCATGTATTTGTGAGTTTCCCAAATTTCTCTCTGTCATTGTTTTCTAACTTGACTACATTTTAGTCTGACAACATACTCTTTTAATAGTTCTATTCATTTTAAATTTACTGAGGCTTGTTTTATAACCTAGCGTATGGTCTATTCTGGAGAATGAGAAGAATGTGTATTCTGCAGTTGTTGGTTGTAGTCTATAGATGAGCATTGATCTAGTTGGTTTATATTGTTGTTCAAGTAATCTATCTCCTTGTTTACCTTGTGCTTAGTTCTTTTTCTTTTCCTTTTTTTTTTTTTTTTTTTTTTTTTGAGATGGAGTTTCACCTTGTTGCCCAGGATGGAGTGCAATGGTGGCTCACTGCAACCTCTGCCTCCTGGGTTCAAGCGATTCTCCTGCCTCAGCTTCCTGAGTAGCTGGGATTACAGGTGTACACCACCATGCCCAGCTAATTTTTGTATTATTAGATGTAGAGACGTGATTTCACCATGCTGGCCAGGCTGGTCTTGAACCCCTGACCTCAGGTGATCCACCCACCTTGGCCTCCCAAAGTGCTGGGATTACAGGTGTGAGCCACCATGCCCAGCCTACCTTCTGCCTGCTTCTGTCCATTATTGAAAGTGGGGCATTGAAGACTCCAAATAGTATTATTCAATTGTCAATTTCTTCCTGTCTTAGTTCAAGCTGCTATAACAAAGTATTATAGACTGGATGACTTATAAACAACAGAAATTTATTTCTTACAGTTATGGAGGTTGGAAATAGAGATCAGGGACCAGCAGGTCAAGCTCTGGATAGGGGCCTTTCCAGACTGCAGACAGCTAACTTCTTGTTGTTTTCCTCAATGGCAGGAAAAGAGCAAACTAGCTCTCTGAATTGTCTTTTACTAGGGCTCAAATCCCATACATGAGGGTTCCACTCTCATTACCTAAGTTAGGGCCCAAAGGCCCCAGCTCCTAATACCATCACATTTTGGGATTTGGAGTTTCAGCATATGAGTTATGGGGGACACAAGCATTCAGTCCATAACAGCCTTCATTTCTGTCGGTTTTTGCTTTATGTATTTTGGGGCTCTCTTATTAGGTATATATGTTTGTAATTATTATATCTTCCTGATGGATTGACATTTTTATTATTGCAAAATGTTCCTCTTTATCTCTAATAGCATTTTCTGTTTTAAAGTCTATTTTGTCTGATATTAGTTCAGCCACTCCAGCTTTTTTATGGTTGCTCTTTAAATGGTTTTCTGTCTTTTACATATTTTTCTATTTGCGTATTTTCCCTATCTCTTTTAGTTTCAGTGTATTTGTATCTTTGAGTCTAAAGTGTGTTTCTTATAGACAACATATATTTGGATCTTTTAAAAAAAGTTTAGCCCAACAATTTCTGATTTTTGATTAGGTTGTTTAATTCATTTATATGTAATATTATTGATATCATTGGGTTTGTCTGCCATTTTACTTTTTGTTTTCTGTGTCTCATATCTTTTTTGTTCTTTATTTTCTTTATCCCTCCTTTACTGCTTTATTTTACAGTAAGCAAACATTTGCTTGTGTTATGATTTAATTCCTTTAATGACTTTTTTCACTATGTTTTTTAAGTTATTTTCTTAGTGATTGGTCTAGGCCTTCTGATATATTGGTTAACTAGTCAGAGTTACTTCAGATTCTACATGAGACTTACAGTAACTTAATTTCAATTAGATATATAAATGTCACTTCTGTATAGCTCCATTCTCTTTCCCACCCTTCTGTGCTATTATTGTTATACATATTGCATCTATAAATGTTACAAACCCAACAATACATTGCTATAATTATGTAATTATAACATTTAATTATATGTATTTAATTTTTTTGTTTTTATTTTAAATTTTATGTATTTTAAAGATGCTGAGAGAAGAAAGCAAGTATATATTCATAGCATCTGTTATATTAATCTACCAATTTACCATTTCTAGTTCTCTTCATTTGTTCTTGTGGATTTGAATGACCTGTCTGGTGTCAATTCTTGACTCCAATATTCCCACTCACATCTTCAGTGCTGTTGTTGGCAAATACAGAGACTCCTTAACTTATAATGGAGTTGTGTCCCAATAAACCCATTGTAAGTTGAAAATGAATTTTATACAATTAACCTACCAGACATCAAAGCCTGAAACATGTTCAGAACACCTACATTAGCCTATAGTTGGGCAAAATCATCCAACACAAAGCCTATTTTATAATAAACTGTTGAATAACTTATGTAATCTGTTAAATACTATACTGAAAGTGAAAAACAGAATGGTTACATAGGTGCCATCATAAAGTTGAAATATTGTGGCCAGCCCTGGTTGTTCACACCTGTAATCCCAGCACTTTGGGAGGCTGAGGTGGGTGCAGAAAAGCATTTGGTCAAGATCCATTATATGATTTTTAAAAATTTTAGCAAATTAGGAATTGAAATGAATCTCCTTGATTTGAGAAAGGGTATTTTAAAAATTGAAACAAACACCACGTTTAATGGCACAACATTAAGAGCTTTCCCTGTGAGACTGGGAAACAGACAAAAATGCCTATTATCACCTTTCCTATTCAACAGTGTTCTGTAGGTCTTAGCCAATGCAACAAGGGAAGATGAAAAAAATAGAAATACACAATTCGGAAAGGAAAATATGAAACTGTCATTATTTGCAGACAATGTGAGTTTTATATGTAGAATATCTACAAGAACGTACAGATATACTGTTAGAATTAATAAGTACATTCATTAATATTGGATCCAAGGTTAATTAAAAAATAAATTGTATTTTATATATCCCAAACCAATAAAACTAATTTATAAGTTATAATTTATAATATCATCAAAAAGGAAATATCTGGAAATATATCTAAAATGTTCAAGACATGCAAAAATCTATTGAAAATATTATGTCACTAAATTAAATTATTAATAATTAAACACAAATAAAAAACTAAATTAAAGGAAAACTAGACCTATAGATTTACTGTTTATTGATGTATTTTTTATAGATTATAAGACTCAATATTGTAAAATGTTAATTCTCCCCCAACTAACATAGATTCTAAACAATTTGAATTAAAAGCCCCACAATTTTCATTGCAATTTACAAGCTGACTCTAAAATGAATGTGGACATGCAAAAGACCAAAAATAGCCAAACCCAAGAATGAGAGGAAATTATTCTACCCTATAGAAAGACCTATAACGATACAGTAATTTTTAAAATTACAGTAATTGCACTAAGTGTGGGATTGGTACAAATGGATAAATAGACCAGTGGAATATAATAGAGAGTCTGGAAACAGAGCAACACATATACGGACACTTGAATTTTATAAATGCAGAGACCTGGTGGAAAAACAGTCATTTCAATAACGGGTGCTAAATTTATTGGTTATCTACTTTAAGAATAAAAGAAAACTTCACTCTTACTTTACGCTATACACAGAAATCAATTCTAGGTGGACTGTGCAATGTGAAAAGTAAAATGATAAAGCTTTTAGAAAATAACATAGGAGCATTTCTTCATGACCTGTGCGTAAGAAAATTTTTTTGGACAGAAAAGGCAATAACATTAAGTCAAAAGATTGATAAATTGGACAACCTAATAATAATTTCTGTTCATCAAAATATCTCATTGAGGGAGTTTTTAAAGCTAAAGAAAGGGAAAATATGTGGAATGCATATTACTAATGAAGAAATGGTTTCCAGAATTTACATAGAATTCCTGCAAATCAAAAAGGAAAAGGTAACACACTAGAAAAGTGGGCACAATTTTCTATTAGGCTATTCACAAAAGAAGATATTTAAGGGGCCAAAAATGTAGGAAAAGATATTCAACCTTATTAGTTTTCAGGGAAATGCAAATTAAACCACAATGGGATACAACCCACTGAAATGGCCAAACTTAAAAAGGCTGATGCTACCAAGGAATAGGAAGAGACATGAGCAACTATAATTCCCAAAAATGCCTGGTGGTAATGTAAATTGGTGCAACTTCTTTGTAAGACTGGCATTATCTATTAAAATTGAATATATGTATGTACTCTGTAACCAAACAATTGCACTCCTAGCTATGGAACCAACAGCAGCGCATACCCACGTGTGTCAAAAGACACGAACAATAATGTTCTTATAACATTAGTCAGCCAAAACTAGAAACAACCAAATCCTATCAAATATAGAATGGATACATAAATTGTGAGTGTGTTCACCTGGTTGTAATTCATCAAGCTGAACACCTTATGATTTTCTATATAGTGCACATTGCTATACTTCATGTGTACTTCATATGCTATACTTCAATTAAGTGGGGTGTTGCTTTTTTTTTAAACCCAGTCTGGGGAACTGAGCAGAGTTTCAGCTGAAAGACACAAATCAGTATCATTTCAGGTCAAGTGATCAAAGCCTCTACCAATTTCACTGCATGGAAACTTAAAAAAAAGTAAGACTTTTTTTTTTTTAAGAAGGAAACAAACTCTTTTAAAGTCTGACCCTGTATACTGAAAGCTATGAAATGATGACAAATGATGAGGTAGATCTTTGTCTATGCTCTAACATTCGGACATGATATATGATGATACTTCAATGATATTATCAGTGATAACTGGGAAATATCTCAGATGAGGTTTCTGACCTTCCTTACTCATTTCTTGAACTCTTGGTTACTTTTCATATTTGCAAATTACTGCTAAGCACATACTAGCATTAAGTACATCAGCATTCCTCAGAACAAATGTTGGAGTGAATACAAAACCTGTCCTCTTACCTAGAACATATGGTTTTAACAACAACAGTGATAATTTTTCATGTACCAGAGATGAACAGTTTGGCTTGTGTCTTTTTAATGAATTCAATCTGTTCTTAGTCCCAGGCTTGTAGTCTGCCTCTTTCTTTCTGAATGGCTCTCAAAAATGAAATGACAATCTGTAGATGTTTCCCTTTACCACCAAGGGTACTAATGTTTTGGAAGACATGGGAACAGATGAAAGTATTTGGTTCTGGGAATGGAAATTACAGATAGATAGATAGAATCCCATTACAATGAGCTTCATGGGCATTTTCTATTGAACAATTAGCCCTTGCCTAAGTGGAAAGGCTTTCCACCACATTCTGAAGGGAGCAAGGCAAAGTGGGATTTTATTTATTCCAGAAAAAAAATTTCATATTTCCAGCCTCTTTAAGTTTCAGATAGGTGTTTTCCTTTTCCAGACAAGACGCTTTTTCACATCTAAGGCTAAGGCTGTATGTGTGCGTGTGTGTGTGTGAGACAGAGAGAGAGAGAGAGAGAGGGAGAGAGAGAGTGCGTGTCTGTGTCTGTGTCTACACAATATGTATTCCTGAACCTGGGCCTGGAGTATAAATGTGAATATAAATTAGATATTTATTAGGGATTCTTGTTTACTTCATTACTTTGTTTAACAAAATGTTTTAAAAGTCCAATTAATTTAATCTAATGTTTAATATAGGAGAAGCTGCATGCCATAAGATTGCGTGACAAAGTGCTATAAATGATTTGAAGCAAGATTTTGTAAACACATGCACAATAAAAATCGCCAGGTGTCTCTTATTTTGTAGATGTTGTCATTAGTCAAAAGTAAGCAACATGCAAGTAAAAATACAAAAAAAGACATGTTATAAAATAGTCCAAAATATTGATGGCACACCTCCTTTTGTTGGATGCTCTCAGACCTTTCAGAATAAAACATACCGAAATACCACCAGTTATTCTGTGTTCCTCTGTTTACAAAGATTCTGGGCTTGGCCAAGCTTTGCTCAAGAGCCTTTTCCTAGGCCCATCTGTGCACTTCCTTGTAAAATCCAGTTTTAGAAAAAGAACCCTTCTAAGTAAAGTTAGCCAGAACCTCCCACCCTCCGTATCTGATCATCCTTGATATCTGATTGGGTTTCTCATCCTCCATCAGCCCCCAGATGATGTCTGATTGCCCTGGCTTGTCTTCTGCAAGAATCCTATTAGGTCAGGTTAGCCAGAATCCCCCTTACCCTGACATTTCCTCTTAGTAATTTTCTATCCACTGACCACCCCCCATCATTCCTTGGCTATAAGTTCACTTGCCCATGCTATGTTCAGAGTCGAGGCCAATTTCTCCCCACCATAGCAAGACTCCATTGTAGCGGTCCCAAGACGATCACAATGGTCCTGAATAAAGCCTGCCTTATGGCACTTTAAGAGGCATCATTGGTTAATTTTTCTTTAACACTATCACTAATTTTACTTAGTCCTTACAAGGCAATATACTACTACTCAGATACCCAAAGAACACATGATTTATTTTCTATCATTGATATAATCTTGTTCTCAAACTTCCAGTCTATGTGTGTAGGATGCTTGTGGGAGGAGGAGAAATGGCTTGCCAAGTAAAGCTCTCTCTTCTGGCTTGAATACTCTAGTCCAGGTAAATGTTCAGATGTTCCAAGGTTTTCCCCTTTTGCTTCTCCTCCCTAAGATAGTGTTTGGATATAGATGCTTAGTGAGGGCCGTCCTAGGGTGGTGAGGAGATGGGGGCTTCAGGTCCCCAAGCCCAGCTGCTTGTGCTGCCTTCTGGATGATTGCTGGCCTCATTGTTGATGTCTCTAGTTACCTGCTTCCTGTGCACAGATGGCACTCACTGGTGACACTTGTGGCTCATGAATTTGTGGTCTATTATTTTGGCTGACCAGGGCCAATGGACACCCCTCCCTTTCAGTCCTATCAGCTCTGGCTGGCATTACTGGCTGCTATGGCTCTTAATTGTGTCCTCTGGAAGGGAGGAAAAGAATTTTCTCTCTACCCTTTGTAGTTCTGAACTATAGTGCTTAGTTCATAATTCCTATAACAAAAGACAGATTAGCAAGATAAAAATGAACAGAGGTTTATTAACATGTGTACCTCATGTATACAGGGGGAAAAAAACAGAGAAATAAGTGAATCTCTAGACTGGCTCTCCGAGAAGGAGTCTAAACTTCAGACTTAAATGCTGTCCCTTGTGTGAAACAAAGAGATGGCCAAGAAAATCTCCTTAAACAAAGGCAAGGCTTGTTATGCAGATTTCAGGTGATGCCTTCACCACTGCTCAAGAGTCTCTGGAGATTTAACCATCCTTTCCTTCCTGGTGCAGAGAGGGAGCATCCCACCAAGTGTAGAGAGATCCTTTATAGATGTAAATTACTTTTACAGAAGGACAACTTTTCAGAGCTGACTTTATGTCTGCAGTTTCTCAAAATAACCAGCTCAAAATAATCAATGTGTCAAAGAGGTGTATTTTGGGGTGGCATATTCTGGTCTCCTCTAGTCATATTTTGGGGTAGTGGGTCCTGAGCATCATCATTCCATCTGCTCGCTTTCTTCCTTTTCTTTCTCTCTTTCTTCCCCCATCACCCCCTCCTTCCCTTCTTTCTCCTCATCCACTCATACTTATTGGGTACCCAGTATAAGCACACACTCTACTAGGCACAGGGAATCCATAAATAACCCTGAGGACTGAACTCTGACCTTTTTTCTCTTGTCCAAATTCCTATCTAAGGGGCCTGAGGAGTTAAGCCCTATAAACCATAAAATCTCATTAGTTTTTTTTCTTAAAAAGAACTTTTTTTCTATGGAAAAATCTGTATTTCAAATTCATTTTTACTATTAAATACAGAAATCTATCTTTCCGAATGAGGTTGCTTAGGTTCCAAATTATCCTAAAACCCAGCACCCAACTGATGTATTGAAAACTCCAGGCTTGGACGTGTGTGGTGGCTCACGCCTGTAATCTCAGCATATTTGGAGGCCAAGGTGAGTGGATCACTTGAGGCCAGGAGTCTGAGACCAACCTGGCCTCCATCTCTACTAAAAATACAAAAACCAGCCAGGTGTGGGGGACACATGACTGTAGTCCCAGCTAAATGGATTTTAAAAAGTTAACCTGGTATAATGTGGCTTACTTTCCAACCTAATTCTGGTATGCATCACATGACAGGAGCAGACCTCCTTATCTTAACTCAGGCATTCCTTTCTACTGACTTCAAGTCTTTAGGCAAAACTTAAATCTCTCAACCAGTTGTCAACAAAAGAATCCCTAAAACCCACCTACGGCTTGTAAGCCCCCACTTCGAGATGTCTCGCCTTTTTGGACTAAACCAATGTATCCCTTTTGTGTATCGATTTATGATCTTGTCTGCAATTCCTGTCTCCCAGAAATGTATAAAACCAAACTGTAACCTCACCACCTGGGCACATTTTCTCAGGAACTCTTGGAATTGTGTAGCCCCGGGCCGTGATCACTACTAATGGCTCAGAATAAACCTCTTAAAATATTTTGATAAAATTTGGTTTTTCCATCAGCCAAAACTAAGATGCCTGCTCCTTGGAGCTTACATTTTAATGATGGGAATCAGATAATGAGCAACAAGCAGAAATAAACAGATAGTATGTTAGAAGGCGATGAGTGCTATGAAAAAGAAAAAAAAATTGAAGCAGAGTAAGTGATATCGGGTGCCAAGATGCAGGGATGGGGCAGGAATAGTGTTCCATGAAGTAACTGGGACAGGCAGGAGCAGCCAGGTTTTGTGGGACCCAAAGCTTATACAATTTGAAGGGCCCTCCTCCTTAAAAAACACAAACTTGGGGCTGGGCGTGGTGGCTCACGCCTGTAATCCCAGCACTTTGGGAGGCCGAGGTGGGTGGATCACGAGGTCAGGAGATCAAGACCATCCTGGCTAACATGGTGAAACCCCATCTTTACTAAAAATACAAAAAATTAGCCAGGCATGGTGGCGGGCACCTGTGGTCCCAGCTACTCAGGAGGCTGAGGCAGGAGAATGGCATGAACCCGGGAGGAGGAGCTTGCAGTGAGCCGAGATCGCGCCACTGCACTCCAGCCTGGGCAACAGAGCAAGACTTCGTCTCAAAAAAAAAAAAAAAACAACACAAACTTAGAACACAAAATTAGTCCCTAAAGTTAATACTTGACAATAGGTGAAAGATTTATACCAGCTGAAGGGAAATCAGAGTTTTGAATATGTATTTAGAATTAGAAAAGATTGCAAGTAATTTCTGTAACAATGGCGTTACAGGTCCCTATGTTCTGATTAGGCAATTTCCCAGGAATGCTGACATAGAAATGCTTTCTAATCATAAACTGGCCTCACCTCTCCATGCTGTACAACTACCAGCAACTTCTAGCACACACAGGGACTGTGGGAATTATGTACCCCAAAACTGAAGCTTCACTAGCTTCCCAGATCAATGTGCCTTTGCAGCTGTGTCTCACTGAGAAGGGGTATTTGTCCAGGAGAGAGTTAGCCAAGCATGTAGATACCAGGAAGAAAAGTATCACAGAAAGAGGAAGCACATTCCACACATCCCATCCGGAGCCTCCATCTGTGCCATAGGGGCTGCTCCGTTCACAGGCACTTTAGCAAGTGTTGGGGTGGCAAGGGGAGAGGCTGGCTAGCATCAGTTGGCTGTGCCATACTCTCTGCCTCCTTGCTGAATGCCTGTTCTGCCATGCAATGCAAAGATCTTCACGTTTTGTGTCCTCTTCCCCAGGTCTATCTGTATGTATGTCTCTCCCCTAGACTTCCTGGTTCCCATTTTTCAAACTTGTTCTTTCCATGCCCTTAACAAACCAGCAAAAACCATTCTGAGAGTCCACGACCCAAAAGCTTGTGCCTAAGAGTCCATGCGTACGCTGACCTTGAACCATGTTCTTCTCGATACAAAGGTATCACTAGGTGCTGTGTCCAGTGCTTGGCCCAGTGGGAGGACTTTTTCCTCATCACCATCTTTCAGGGCCACCTTCGGGTAGATCTGTCAAGTAGCAGCAGCCTATTTTTAGCTGGGATCAACATACTCCACTGACCCATCTTTGAGCTAGGCCATTTTTTCTCTCTGTCCTCTGGCCATCAGTGTGAGACGAGGGAGGGATGCTGGTGCACATATTCTTTTCTTAGAGCTCTCATAAAAAGTGCCACAAACTGGATGGCTTAAAATAATAGAAATTTATTATCTCACAGTTCTAGAGGCTGAAAGTCTGAAATTAAGGTGTCAGCAGGGCCAAAGTCCCTCCAAAGGCTCTAGAAGAGAATGCTGTGCTTCCTCTAGTTTCTGGGGGCTTCATGTGTCTTGTGGCAGCATAACTCCCATTTCTGCCTCCTTCCCTACATGGCCTTTCTCTTCTTCTTCTTCTTTTTTTTTTATTTTTGAGACAGGGTCTTGCTCTGTCACCCATGCTGGAGTGCAGTGGCACGATCTTGGCTCACTGCAACCTCCGCCTTCCGGGTTCAAGCAATTCTTGTGCCTCAGCCTCCCGAGTAGCTGGGATTACAGGCCTGCACCACCACGCCTGGCTAACGTTTGTACTTTTAGTAGAGATGGGGTTTCTCTATGTTGGCCAGGCTGGCCTTGAATTCCTGGCCTCAAGTGATCCACCCACCTCGGCCTCCCAAAGTGCTGGGATTACAGGTGTAAGCCACTGTGCCCGGCCCCCACATGGCCTCCTTGTAAGGACACCATTCATTGGATTTAGGGCCACCCTAATCTAGTATGACCCAATCTTAACTAATTATATCTGCAAAGACCCTATTTCCAAATAAAGTCACAGTCGGAGGTGGATGTAGACATGAATTTGGAGGGATGCTGTTCAGTATAGCGCAGGAGAGTTAGGTAGCACTGGGCCTAGGTGGCTGGGTTTGACAGCTCACTTGTGGTCTCTGTACTGGCTCAAAACTGATCTCAAACACACTGCTCCCATCATACAGTGGAATCCTGCTGGAATCACCAACCATGTGTCTGGTGGTTTGCCGGCTCCTAAGAGGCAGTTCTGGTGTCAGCATCACTTGATGTCCCGTGTGAGACACTCAGTTTTCACCAGGGTCAGGGTCCTCTAACATGAAAGGTGCTGCTTTTCAAATGGTGTATACGTTCATCTAGCAGATGACACGGCCTTGCTTCAGGATTCTAGGGTTCTGTGCTATATCGCTTCTACAGGGAATTTCCAGAGACTTCATGTAACATCTTTATCTACTGTAGATACTTCCAGAACCAAGAGATCTTCCAGGACATGAGGCCCAAGCAGCAGGCCTGTTTGCCCCCTAGACTGAATCTGCTTCAGAGCCCTCTCTTGTTCTGGACCCCAGCCAAAACCAGCAGCACTGAGCCAGCCAATAAGTTGGTCATAGAGATGATCCCAAGCATGGAATATGCTGCTTCCCAAACCAAAGAGGCTTACTCAATATTGCACTTTTTTCTGCATGGGCTGAGAAATAAGGCGAGAGAACTTGTTTTTTACCTTGGAGAGGATATTACAACACGCGCTAGACGACTGGACTCCTAATAACTGCAGCATTGTGTGAGGCACCTGAATCTTTCTAGTCTCTCTGTCGTCCCCTGGAGCAGGTGTGTCCTACCAGGGCATCTAGGATATTTATCACTTCCAGCTTATCAGGTCTGATGAACACAATGTCATCAATAAAGTAGACCAGTGGGCTGTTCTATGTAACAGCAGAACTCTTCTGACTGTATTTTCAGAACTAACATAGCCCCGAGACAAGGCCATAAATGTGCACTGTTGTCCATCTCAAGTGATTGCAGTCTGCTTCTGATCCTACTTCCTGATGAGTGTGAGAAAAGAACACATTTGCAAAGACTGTGAAGGTCTGTTCTAGAGAAGACACTTCTGGATTAACAACTTCCATTGGGGCTATCACCTAATTATGTTTGTAGAAGTCTACTGTCATCTGTCATGAGCCATCTGGTTTTTACAGGGGCTAGACTGGTAATAAAATGGGGACGTAGGCCAGGCGTGGTGGCTCATGCCTGTAATCCCAACACTTTGGGAGGGGGAGGTAGGTGGATCACTTGAGCCCAGGAGTTCAAGACCAGCCTAGGCACCATGGCAAAACCCTGTCTCTACCAAGAAACAATACAAAAATTAGCTGGGCATGGGGGTGCGCACCTGTGGTCCCAGCTACTCAGGAGGTGGAGGTGGGAAGATCGCTTGAGCCCGGGAGGTCAAAGTTGCAGTGAGCAAAGATTGTGCTGCTGCACTCCAGCCCGGGCAACAGAGCTAGACCTTGTCTCAAAAAAAAAAATGGGGATGTAATGAAGACCACCACCCTTGTATCCTTTAAAGTCTCCGAAGATTGTCTTAATCTCTGCCATTCCACCTAATATTTTGTGCTATTGTTTCTGATTGGCCACCGCCAGCTATAAGTAGGATACTACTCCTCTTACTTCACAAGTCACAGAGTCAAGTGGGGATATTGCCAGTGGCTCAGTGTGCCTGCCCAGGTCATGGATTCTGGAACCAGGATGATGACTACCAAATGAGTGTGGGGGAGCCCCACTGTAAGATGGGCCTAGGCTAGAACCCCAGTTTTTCACCTTGTCTACATATGGTCCTATTAATGAGGGGGCATGATGACATTGGCATTGTTCGCTCAGCTGACCTCTACTTTTTCATCGGCCATTCTTTTTTTTTTTTTTTTTTTTTGAGGCAGAGTCTTGCTCTGTCACCCAGGCTGGAGTGCAGTGGCGCGATCTTGGCTCACAACAACCTCTGCCTCCCGGGTTCAAAAGATTCTCCTGCCTCAGCCTCCCGAGTAGCTGGGATTACAGGTGGCCGCCACTATATTCAGATAATTTTTTTGTATTTTTACTAGAGACAGGGTTTCACCATGTTGGTCAGGCTGGTCTCAAACTCCTGACATCAGGTGATCCACCCACCTTGGCCTCCCAAAGTGCTGGGATTACAGGTGTGAGCCACCACTCTGGGACTTCATCATCCATTCTCGATGCCTTTGATTGCATATGTCAAGAAATACCCTATTGGTTACACACGCACCCAGCTCCTAGGAATGCCATTGTGTATTAGCCCTATACTTAGGCCCCTGTGGGTAAGGGCAGTAGTATCATACACGGCCCTCAAAATCCTCTGTGCTCTGCCTAGTTGTATTACTGCATTCTCTCACTGCTATAAAGAACTACCTGAGACTGGGTAATTTATACAGAAAAGAGGTTTAATGGCTTTACAGGAAGCATGGTGCTGGCATGTGCTTGGCCTCTAGGGAAGCCTCGAGAAGCTTACAATCATGACAGAGGGTAAAGAAGGAGCAGGCACATCACATGGAAAGCAGGAGCAATAGAGGGAGAGAGTGGCAGGGGAGGTGCCACATACTTTTAAATGACCACATCTCACAAGAGCTCACTATCATGAAGACAGCACCATGAAGGATCTGCCCCCATGATCCAAACACCTCCCACCAGGCCTCACCTCCAGCATTCGGGATTACAGTTCAACTTGAGATTTGGTTGGGGAGAAATATCCAAACTATATCATAGGCTTATTCATATCGTATGTCTATTTCTTCTTTTGTGAGTTTTGGCATATCATGTTGATATGGACAGGAGACAGGGAAATAAATACTGGGTAGAAGAGGGCAGTTCCCCAGCAAAGGCCCTACCCCCAAGCCTGGAAACCTATGGCCCTAAATGGGAACAGGCGTTCCTTTTTTTGTACCCAAAATTTGCTTTTTGGCCCACCATGCCCACCTGTCCTGTACCCATATAAACCCCAAACCCAGGCTCCACTAGCAGATGAGCAGATGAGCAGACAAACAGAAGAGCAGAGGAGTGGAAGAGTGGCACAGCAGAGGAGAGAAGAGAAGGAACGTCTGAATTTTGAGAGGAAGTCAGCTGGGGATGGTCGGAGAGATTGACTATGGGACAGCCAAACTCCAGGGGAAAATCATCTTCCTGCTCCATCCTCTTTCCAGCTCCCCATCCACCCTGCTGAGAGCCATCTCCATCACCCAATACAATCCCCACATTCACTATCCTTCAAGTCCATGTGCGACCTGATTATTCCTGGATGCTGGACAAGAACCCAGGTACCAACAGGGCACTGAGCCAGTCAACACTTAAGCTGTCTGTGAATGGTAGAGCTAAAAGAGCACTGTATTATGCCCACTGGGCATGAGAATTGAAGACAGTCACCGCTAGATGCTACTGTGGGGCCAGAGCCCAAAAGCGTTTGCCCCAGTTCCTGCACCTGTCCATCTGTGTGCTCCCCCTCCCATAAGGGGTTTGAGTGCACATGCTGGCCAAACAGACAAGCCACAACCCTGTCACATGTCCTGTGAGGGAGGTCAGAGAACTCTTCCATTTCAGTATCTTTCAGGGAAATGGTCCATTTAATCTAAGTTATCAACTTTGTGAGCATAGAGTATTACCATAGGTAATAAAGAATGGTATTTCTTTATTACCATTTTAGTGTCCATGGATCTATAGTGATGTCCCCTCTTTTATTTTCAGTATTAGTAATTTGTGGCCTCTCTTGTTTTTGTTTAGCCTGTTTAGAAGCTTATCAATTTTATTAATCTTTTTAAAGAACAAGTTTGGTTTTGATTTTCTATATTGATTTTGTGTTTCCAATTTCATTGATTTCTGCTCTAATTTTTGTCACTTTATTATGCTTACTGTGGATTAAATTTGCTCTTCTTTTTCTTGTTTTCTAAGGCCAATGTTTAGATTATGATTTTAGATGTTTCTTTTTATCATTGTATGTGTTCAATGCTATACATTTTCCTCTAGGTACTACTTTGGCTATATTCCACAAATTTTGATAAGTTGTGTTTTCATTTTCATTTAGTTCAAAATATTTTAAAATTTCCCTTGAGATTTCTTTTTTGATCCATGTGTTAAAGTATGTTGCTAATTCTCTGAGTTTTGAAATTTTTCCAGCTATGTGTTTTTTTTTTTTTTCTTTTTGAGACAGGGTCTCACTCTGTCGCCCATGCTGAAGTACAGTGACAAAATCACAGCTCCTTGCAGCCTCAACATCCCAGGCTTAAGCGATTCTCCCACCTCAGGCTCCTGCATAGCAGCTGGGACTATAGGAGCCTGCCACCACACCCAGCTAATTTTTTTTTTTTTTTTTTGTAGAGATGGGGGTCTCGTGATGTTGCTCACGTTGGTCTCTAATTCCTGGGCTCAAGTGATCCTCCCACCTCAGCCTCCCAAAGTGCTGGGATTACACGCATGAGCCATGACATCTGGCCCCCAGCTATGTTTCTGCTATTGATTTCTTTCTCTTTTTTTTGAGATGGAGTCTCGCTGTGTCGCCAGGCTGGAGTGCAGTGGCGTGATCTCGGCTCACTGCAACCTCCGCCCTCTAGAGTTCAAGTGATTCTCCTGCCTCAGCCTCCTGAGTAGCTGAGACTACAGGTGTATACCATCATACCCGGCTAATTTTTGTATTTTTAGTAGAGACAGGGTTTTGCCATGTTGGCCAGGCTGGTCTTGAGCTCCTGACCTCAAGTGATCTGCCCACCTCAGCCTCCCAAAGTGCTGGGATTATAGGCATGAGCCACTGCACCCAGAAGCTATTGATTTGTAATTTAATTCCATCGTGATCTGAGAGCAGACATATGATTTCTATTCTTTTACATTTGTTAAGGTGTATTTAATGGCCCAGAATGTAGTGTATCTTGTTGAATTATCTATATCAGCTTCAGAAGAATGTATGTTCTGCTGCTGTTGAATGAAGTAGTCTACAGACATCAGTTATATCAAATTGATTGATGATGTTGAGTTCGATTATGTCTTTACTGATTTCTGCCTATTGTATCTGTTCATTTCTGATAGAGGAGTGTTGAAGTCCCCCACTGTAGTAGTGGATTTATTTGTTTCTCCTTGCAGTCCTATCATTTACTGGAAGCTCTGAGCCTCCAACGATTTGTCAATTGTAGCTTAGGTTTTTCTACCCCAGCACTGATTCCTGTGGAGGTTTCTGCTCAGGTGAGTTACGACTCTGTACCTGCTTGTTTGCCTGTCCAATTTTGGAGGCAGTGGTTTGCCTTGTGACCTCACTTTTCTTACAGATCTAAGAAGAGTTGCTGATTTTTCATTTTGTTCAGTTTTTTACTTGTTAGGATGAAATGGCACTTCCAAACATTTTACGTGCCAGAATGGAAGCTGGAAGCCTGACTGCTATTTCTTATCTAATATTCATTACTTATTTTATTTTTATTTTATGTATATTTTTTGAAACGGAGTCTTGCTCTGTCACCCAGGCTGGAGTGCAGTGGCATGATCTTGGCTCACTGCAACCTCAGTCTCCGGGGTTCAAGCAATTCTCCCTGCCTCCACCTCCCAAGTAGCTGGGATTACAGGCACCCACCACCACGCTCAGCTAATTTTTTGTATTTTTTAGTAGAGACGGGGTTTCACCATGTTGGCCAGGCTGGTCTCGAACTCCTGACCTCAGGTGATCCGCCCACCTCAGCCTCCCAAAGTGCTGGGATTACAGGTGTGAGCCACCATGCTCAGCCCATTACTTATTTAGTGGATACAAAAACTAGAAGGACTTTCTTATTTGTTGTTTTAACATAAAATACATATGATTTATATATAAGAAACATAAGATTTCTAATAAGAAACATAAGATTTCTAAGGACTTTTATAAGTTTGGGTACAATCCTTGCTTCACAATTCTGTTTTTTCCTGTAAAATTTTAAGTAATTCAACTGTGTGTCTCCTACTATGGGAATTTTCAGGATCTCAAGCCTCATGTTCAAACAGATAATACTGTAGCTTCTACATTATATATGTGGGTCTGTATGTCAGTGGCAATCATAGTGCAGTTTGAGTCCCCTAATGTATATTCCTGTTTTTTTCCCCAACCAACTTAGCTCAGAATTTCCACACATTCTTTTATTTTTTCACTTTTAATATTTTAAGTTCTTCTTTTACATCATCTCTTATAACTATGGCTTTCTATTTCCCACTGTCGTCACCCTAGTTGATATTTAGATTCTTGCAAAAGCCTCCTACCTGGCTGGGAATTGAACAATGAGAACACTTGGACACAGGAAGGGGAACATCACACACCGGGGCCTGTCATGGGGTGGGGGGAGGAGGGAGGGATAGCATTAGGAGATATACCTAATGTAAATGACGAGTTAATGGGTGCAGCACACCAACATGGCACATGTATACATATGTAACAAACCTGCATGTTGTGCACATGTACCCTAGAACTTAAAGTATAATAAAAAAAAATTTTAAAAAAAGGACAAAGAAACATCAAATGTAAAAGAATAAAGTGTTAGACAAATGGTAAAAAAAAAAAAAAAAAAAAGCCTACCTGGCATGTCTAATTTGAATATCTGCTCTTTCCAAGTTAACCTCTATATTGCTCTTAGATTGTTTTTTCTAAAATTCCCCTTTCGCAATGTCATTACCCTGGCCAAAATTTTCGGTGATGTGCAATGATCTCTAGTAGCAATCTCAAAACTTACTTGATTGTGTATATATCAATAAAAATATTTTGAGCATGTGCCCTAATCTATATGTTTTTAAAAATAAATTATACATATATACTCCTGTCTATCCATATTTTTAATATTAGTTAAGCTTAACTTTAAAAATAAAACTAATTATAAGTGAGAGTTATAATATTTTTTTCTTCATCCCAAAAGATCACGTAGTGTGATTCATTTTGGGTAATGGTGTATAGGCAGAATTTTTTTTAAATTTATTTATTTATTAAATTTTACTTTAAATTCTGGGATACATGTGCCGAATGTGCAGGTTTGTTACATAGATATACACGTGCCATGGTGATTTGCTGCACCGATAAACCCGTCATTTAGGTTTTAAGCCTCGCATGCATTAGGTATTTGTCCCAATGCTCTCCCTCCCCATGCTGCCCACCCCCTGAAGGCCCTGGTGTGTGATGCTCCCCTCCCTGTGTCCACGTGTTCTCATTGTTCAGCTCCCACTTATAAGTGAGAACATGCAGTGTTTGGTTTTCTGTTCCTGTGTTAGTTTTCTGAGAATTATGGCTTCCAGCCTCATCCATGTCCCTGCAAAGGACATGAACTCATTCTTTTTATGGCTGCAGAATGCTTTTTTTTTTTTTTTTTTAAGACGGAGTCTCTGTTTGTCGCCAGGCTGGAGTGCAGTGGCGTGATCTCAGCTCATTGCAACCTCCGCCGCCCAGGTTCAAGCAATTCTTCTTCCTCAGCCTCCCAAGTAGCTGGGACTACAGGCGGACACTACCACGCCCAGCTAATTTTTGTATTTTTAGTAGAGACGGGGTTTCACAATGTTGGCCAGGATGGTCTCAATCTCCTGACCTCGTGATCTGCCCGCCTCAGCCTCCCAAAGAGCTGGGATCACAGGCGTGAGCCACAGTGCCCAGCTAGAACACTTTTTTTTCTTTTTATTATTATTATTATTATTATACTTTAAGTTTTAGGGTACATGTGCACAATATGCAGGTTTGTTACATATGTATCCATGTGCCATGTTGGTGTGCTGCACCCATTAACTCGTCATTTAGCATTAGGTATACTTCCTAATGCTGTCCCTCCCCCCTCCCCCCACTCCACAACAGTCCCTGGAGTGTGATGTTCCCCTTCCTGTGTCCATGTGTTCTCATTGTTCAATTCCCACCTATGAGTGAGAACATGCGATGTTTGGTTTTTTGTCCTTGCGATAGTTTACTGAGAATGATAGTTTCCAGTTTCATCCATGTCCCTACAAAGGACGTGAACTCATCATTTTTTATGGCTGCATAGTATTCCACGGTGTATATGTGCCACATTTTCTTAATCCAGCCTATCGTTGTTGGACATTTGGGTTGGTTCCAAGTCTTTGCTATTGTGAATAGTGCCGCAATAAACATACGTGTGCATGTGTCCTTATAGAGAAGTGTCTGTTCATGTCCTTTGCCCACTTTTTGATGGGGTTGTTTTTTTCTTGTAAATTTGTTTGAGTTCATTGTAGATGCTGGATATTAGCCCTTTGTCAGATGAGTAGGTTGCAAAAATTTTCTCCCATTCTGTAGGTTGCCTGTTCACTCTGATGGCTTATTTTCACAGGTGTGGGACAAAGGACAGAACTCAAAGTCCCTCCGCTCACCTGAGACAAATGCATAGCTGATTGCTTCCTCTCCCCTATTGTTTACAGAAAAACGCAGATTCACCAAGCCAGACTAAGGCATAAGTAACTATTCCTCTACTCCTGTCTCACATGTAAATTGTACATACAGTAAAAGGGTGATCAAAGACTCAAAAGAAGGCAACCATTTGTCTCTTATCTACCTACAACCTGGAAGCCATCTCTGCAGACCATTTTAAAACGTCTTTTTTTTCTTCTGTGGCAATTAATCTTTGCTAAAATTGGTGCTGAGAAAAATGAATGTTTGATTATGGATCTCATCACCAATGCTAAACTTTGATATTAATGATTATAGCTTTTTGTTGTTGTTGTTTTGTTTTGTTTTTTGCTTTTTGTTGAGATGGAGTTTCGCTCTTGTTGCCCAGGCTAGAGTGCAATGGCACGATCTCGGCTCACTGCAACCTCCACCTCCTGGGTTCAAGAGATTCTCTTTCCTCAGCCTCCCGAGTTGCTGGGATTACAGGTGCCCACCACCAGGCCCGGCTAATTTAAAATTTTTTTTTTTTTTTTTCGAGACAGAGTCTTGCTCTGTCACCCAGGCTGGAGTGCAGTGGCGCAATCTCGGCTCACTGCAGGCTCTGCCCTCCGGGGTTCATGCCATTCTCCTGCCTCAGCCTCCTGCGTAGCTGGGACTACAGGTGCCCACCACCTCACCCAGCTAATTTTTTGTATTTTTAGTAGAGATAGGGTTTCACCATGTTAGCCAGGATGGTCTCGATCTCCTGACCTCGTGATCCACCCACCTCCGCCTCCCAAAGTTCTGGGATTACAGGCGTGAGCCACCACGCCCAGCCAAAAATATTTTTAGTAGAGAGGGAGTTTCACCACATTGGCCAGGCTGGTTTCGAACTCCTGACCTCAACTGATCTGCCCGCCTCAGCCTCCCAAAGTGCCAGGATTACAGACGTGAACAACCGTGCTCAAATGATATTAATGATCATACTTGAATGACCCATTTCACTGAAAGTCTTCTTCAATATACACTTTTAGTATCTATTTCCATTTAGTACATTGTTTTTAGCGCATATTATATGCTATGCTATGTGAATACAGAGATAAAGGCAGTTTCTACACTTAATAAATTCACAATCCAGTGAAGGACACGGGCAAGAAGATAAGTTAATATCATTACGTTATATTGTCTGATAGATGTATAAGCAGAATAGTAGGTCAGCACATAGAGGGATACCTAATCAGCATATCCTAATACTAACAGAGTAAGAACAGTCTTCCCAGATGAGATGATGGTTGAGCTGACTCTTTCAAGGACAGTAGGCACTAGCTAGACAAGCCAGTGGAAGAAGGGCATTCCAGAGAAAGAACGCAGTGTGTACAAAGCCAGACAGCTGTGAGGCAGTAGAGCAAGAATTGGAGGTTAAATGCCATTCATTAAAGGGGAGGGATTGAAGGATTTTGAGTAGTGACATGACAGTATTTGCATATTTAAAAAATCATTCTGAAAATAATTTAAGGAGTAGATTCACAACCTCCAAAAGACGGAAATAATTTTGGAATATTACTAGAAATGTTGACTCATCAACCAAGTCATTGAAAGTGAAGATGGGAAAAGGAAAAAAAATTAAAAGGTTGCGTGCAGTGCCTCATGCCTGTAATCTCAGCACTTTGGGAGGCTGAGGCAGGAGGGTCACTTGAGGACAGGAATTCAAGACAGCCTGGGCAACATAGTGAGATCCCACATCTACAAAAACAATTTTTTAATATTAGCTGGGCAAGGTGCCTCACAACTATCATCCCAGCTACTCAGGAGGCTGAGGCTGGAGAATTTTTGCTTGAGCCCAGGAGTTTGAGGCAGCAGTGAGCCATGAATGTGCCACTGTGCCCCAGCCTGGGCAATAGAGCAAGATCCTGTCTCTTTAAAAAAAAAAAAAAAAAACAGGTTATAGTATCCATAAGGCTTGAGCAGTTAACTTTAGGGCAAGGGATAGAGAGAAGTCTCAGGTAATCCCAGAGTTTTGGTTGGGAAAAGGATATCACCTGCTGATCAAGGGAATACAGAAGGAGGGACATTTGGGAATACAGAAGGAGGGACATTTGGGAATACAGAAGGAGGGACATTTGGGAACACAGAAGGAGGGACATTTGGGAACACAGAAGGAGGGACATTTGGGAATACAGAAAGACGGACAAGGGAATACGGAAGGAGGGACAAGGGAATACAGAAGGAGGGACATTGGGGAATACAGAAGGAGGGACATTGGGAAATACAGAAGGAGGGACATTTGGGAATACAGAAGGAGGAACATTTGGGAATACAGAAGGAGGGACTTTGGGGAATACAGAAGGAGGGACTTTGGGGAATACAGAAGGAGGGACATTGGGGAATACAGAAGGAGGGACTTTGGGGAATACAGAAGGAGGGACTTTGGGGAATACAGAAGGAGGGACATTGGGGAATACAGAAGGAGGGACATTGGGGAATGCAGAAGGAGGACAGTGTGAGTGTTGGGCATGTTGTGCTTGAGGTCCCTATGGGGCATGGGTAGAGATGTCCAGCGGGAAAATCCATACTTGATTTTGAAGTTCTCTTGGCTCAAAGTGGACATGCTGAAGTCATCACTGGCAGCTGAAGCTGTGATAGGATCCCAGAGAGACTGTTTAGAGAGAGGATAGGGCCAGGAAAAATATTTCAGCAGCGATTGGAGGAAGAGGAACCATCAAGGATAATGAAGTGGAGTAGCCACAGAGGCCAGAAGAAAACTAGGGAGCAGGTGTATCATGGAAGCCAGCGAAAGAAGAGTTTCAAGAAGGAAATAGACTCAACAGTGAATAAGAAGGCTGAGGAAGTTTGTACCTTAGTCACTCCTGTTGTCATTTTTGACCAATTTAAATTGTATTTATATTCTATTTATGTTACCTATTAAATTCAAAAATATGTATTTAATACATTACATAAAATATAGCCATATTGTATAGATATTACAGCTAACAATTATGGCCTTATCAAGGTACATCTCTCGTCTTGTATTCTTATGGTAATGCCAGAGGCATTCTTTCCAGTTGTGTTTGAAGCAAAGCCTGGAACCACATAAAGAAACTATTCCTGCAATTCCCCAGTATAAAAATGAAATTTTATTCGATAGAAATGAATTCTAATATACGACTGAGTGGGTCCTTTTGAGAGATACTTTATAATGCCATAATAAAACTACTTTGTACTCACAAGTTCAGCCGTTCAGGTTTTTATATTTGTCATAATGTCAGAAATTACCCTGAGGTGTCCAGAGAGTAGCAATACTTTGAATATGATGGAAACATATTCAGAGTTCTCAGCACTGCCACATAAACATTGAACCTAAATAATTGAATGAGAAAAATACATTTTAAAAGATTTATTCCATGAAAGAAGATCATGTACTCAGAGTTCTCCAGAGAGACAGAACCAATAGGATATATAGATAGATAGACAGACAAGAAGGCATTTATTAGGGGAATTGGCTCATGTGATTACGGAGGCTGAGAAGTCCCACGACAGACTGTCTACAAGCTGGAGACCCTGGGATGTCAGTAGCCCAGCTCTGAACCAGGAAGCTGATGGTGTAACTCTCAGTCTGAAGTTGAAGGCCTGAGAACAGGGAGTTGGTAGGGGAGGTTGCTGGTATAAGTCCTGGAGTCCAAAGACTGGAGAGCCTGGAGTTGTTCAAAGATAGGGGAAGAGTATCCCAGCTCCAGCAGATGGATCAACATATGTGTCTTTTCTCTGTTGTTATTCTCTATGGACCCTCAACGGGTTGGATGGTGCCTGCTCACACTGAGGGGGGGTCTTCCCCACCTGGTCCACTCAGACTCACATGCTAGTCTCCTCCGGAAACACTGTCACAGACACACCCAGAAATCATGCTTTACTGGCTCTCTGGGCATCCCTTAATCCAGTCAGTTTATACCTAACATTAACCATCACACAGCATTTTATAATACTCTCAAAAAGAACGCTGAATCTCACCGTGGGGTACTGGTCTTTTAGGACTAAAAGACAAGTTAGTTGAAATTCAGAAATGTGCTTGTTTGGTGTGGCATGCATGCATGTGTGTGCCTGGTCGTGTGTGTGTGTGTGTGTGTGTGTGCACGTGCGTGTGCCTGTTGGTTTTAAGGGATGTCTGCCCAATGACGTATCTAGAGTCTAGAGTGCCCAGAGAGATTTAAACATCTACCCAAAGAGATTTAAATTTTAGGAGGACGGTCTATTCAGTTCCCTTCTGGTTTCTAAAGGGGAGACAGTCGTATATCTCTTATATCTACACACGCAAACAAGATGTGAATGGAACAAAAATCAACCAATATGTTTTCTGTTAGAAAATAAATATAGGCTTCATATCTGTGAAAAGGTATTGTTTGTCATAAACCAACATCCACATGAAATGTAATATTCTCAAAACTTATTATTTTGAAAAATTCCAAAAGTACAGAAAAGTTGAAAGAGTAATGCATATACCTTTCATCTAGAATCACTAATTAGTAATATTTGGCCATATTTGTCTGTTCAGTGTATATGTGGTTACATGTGTGTATGTACTGTTTTCTTTGAACCATTTGAAAATAAACTGTAGCTATCAGGATACGTCTCTCCTAAGTACTCTGTAATCCTAAGAACAAGAACATCTCCATATCCACAGTACCATTAGCAAACCTAATAAATTTAAAACTGGTCTGCTCATATTCAGTTTTTCCCAGTTGTTCCCTTAATATCCAGGATCTAACCAACAGCCACATTGTGCATTTAGTTATCATATCTTTTTAGTCTTTTTGCATCTAGAACAATCTCTTACCCATTTTTTTGTGTTTTTGCTGTTTATGACATTGATATTTTAAAGAATCAGACCAGTTGTCTTGCAGAACATCCCACAATCTGAATTTGTGTGTTATTAGTTCCCTAGGCTGCTGTAACAACGTAGCACAGACTGCCTGGTTTAAAACAACAGTAAGATATTGTCTCACAGCTCTGGTGGCTCTAAGTCCAAAATCAAGGTGTTGGCAGGGCCACGCGCCCTCCAAATGCTGCAAGAGATAACCATTTCCATGCTTCCTCCAGCCCCCACTGGCTCCTGGCACCCTTGACTATGGGCAGCATAACTCTTCTCTGCCTCGGTCTTCACACCACTTTCTTAAAAGAACACCATTCATTGGATTTAGGGCCCACCCTACACTAGTGTGACCTGATCTCAACTACGTCTGCAAAGACCCTGTTTCCGTATAGGGTCACATTCTGAGATGCTGTGGGTTAGGACTTCAACATGGAGAGATTTTGGGCAGACACCAGACACAATTTGCTGAAGAACAGTGTGTTTCCTCGTGGTTTTGTTTGTTTGTTTGTTTGTTTGTTTTGAGACGGCGTCTTGCCCTGTCACTCAGGCTGAAGTGCAGTGGCGTGATCTCAGCTCACTGCAACCTCTGCCTCCCAGGTTCAAGCGATTCTTGTGTCTCAGCCTCCAAAGTAGCTGGGATTACAGGTGCCCACCACCACGCCCGGCTAACTTTTGTATTTTTAGAAGAGATGGGGTTCACCATTTGGCCAGGCTGGTCTCGAACTCCTGACCTCAGGTGATCCACCCGCCTCGGCCTCCCAAAGTGCTGGGAGTACAGGCATGAGCCACCATGCCTGGCCCCTCATGGTTGATTGAACTTGAGGATTTTCATGAAGAATATTTTGTAGGTGGTGCTGTGTACTTCCCATTACCTCAATTTGTCTGATTATTGGTGACGCTAAATTTGTTCACATAGTTAAGGTGGTGTCTGCCAGATTTCACCAGTTATCAATAGGTAATCTATGCGGGTGGGAACACGACTGAGCTGAAGATTCAAGCTCAAGTCACGATGCGGAAGCTGACCTAGAAACACTGGTAGGAGGTGGGAAAGGGACATAGGGAAGCACGGCCAGTGAGGGCTGGGGCGTCGAGCTGACCGTCACAGGGTGCTGCAGCTCAGTCCTGCTGGGACCACTGGGTCAGTGTAGACTGGAACGAGGACGCCCTGGCTCTGGCTGTGGACCACTGGAGTGGAACTTCTACCCTCCCCTGCCAGCAGACAGAGCTGGTTCTTGACCAGGGGAAGCCTTCAGAGCTTTGGGCTTGTGTGCTTCACAACGTCAGGGCTGAGGGCCATGGCCAGGCCGTTGGCAGCATCTGCTACAGTGACCTTGTAAGCTTCATTTGTGGCTGAATAGTACTCCATTGTGTATATGCACTAATATACATTTTCCTATCCATTCACCTGTTGACAGACACTTAGGTGGCTTCCAAATCCTGGCTATTGTGGATACTGCGGCAGTAAACACGGGAGTGCAGATATCTCTGGGCATGATGATTTCAATTTCTATGGATATGTACCCATATGTGAAATTGCTGGATCACGTGGTCATTCTATTTTTTGTTTTTTGAGAAACCAAATTGCTAAGAGAGTAAATTTCTAGTGTCTCACCACCAAAAAATAATAATAATAATGTCAGGTGATGGATATGTTAATTAGCTTGGTTTAATCATTTCACATTGTATACATGCATCAAAACATCACAGTGTACCCCGTAAATGTACATAGTATCTGTCAATTAAAAATGAAACACTGAGCCAGGCGCAGTGCCTCACACCTGTAATCCCAGCACTTTGGGAGGCTGAGGTGGGAGGATCACGAGGTCAGGAGTTCGAGACCAGCCTGGCCAACATAGTGAAACCCTGTCTCTACTAAAAATACAAAAATTAGCCCAGCGTGGTGGCGCACACCTGTAATCCCAGCTACTTGGAAGGCTAAAGCCGAAGAATCACTTAAACCTGGGAGGCAGAGCTTGCAGTGAGCCGAGATTGTGCCACTCTACTCCAGCCTGGGAGACAGAACAAGACTCCTTCTAAAAAAAAAAGAAACACACACACACACAATGAAACCCAGTCTCTACTAAAAATACAAAAAATTAGCTGGGCGTGGTAGCAGGCGCCTGTAATCCCAGCTACTCTGGAGGCTGAGGTGGGAGAATCTTGAATCCAGGAGGCAGAGGTTGCAGTGAGCCGAGATGGTGCCACTGCACTCCAGCCTGGGCACCAGAGTGAGACACCGTCTCACACACACACAAAAATAATAATAATAAATTAATTAATTAACTAAATTAATTTTAAAATGTTAAAAACACCTTAATTTACGAGCAAGTTATAGACCTCAGCTACTTTAACCATGCTTTCAGGAGTTTTGTCTGTATAATACCCTGCTTTGTCAATTGCAGCTCATTTTGGTTCCATATTTTTGTGATTTTGGGAACTGGAGTTAATAAGGGGTCCAATCCTCACATCCTACGGATTCTGCGTTGTCAATTACGTACGAGGGAACAAGGACGTGAAATGAAATTCCTGAGAATCCGAGAAGGAACGTTGAGGGCGAGGGCACGGTGCCCACAGCGGGCCTGGAGTGTGGCCTTGCCCTCCGCCCAGGTCGGCTGCAAATCTCTGCTGCCCCCTGGAGTCCACGCTGAGCACAACCCTCAGTGTCCTTGAAGTCTGAGTCCTGTCATGGACCGAGTTGTGTCTCCTTCCGCCAAAATTCACATGTTGAAGCCCTAACTTCCAATGGAACTGTATTTGGGGATAGGGCCTTTAAAGAGATAATTAAGGTAGAAGAAGGTCTTATGGTTAGGACTTAATCTAATATGACTGGTTTCCTTAAAAGAAGAAATTAAGACAAACAACAGAGACCTGGTCAGGACAGGGAGGAAAGGCAGCCGTCTGTCTGCAAGGCAAGCAGAGAGACCCCAGGAGAAACCAACCCTGCCAACACCTTGATCTTGGACTTCCAGCCTCCAGAACTGTGAGAAAATACGTCTGTTGTTGAAGCCACCGGTCTGTAGTATTTTGTTATGGTAACCCCAGCAAACCACTACAGGGCTGCTTTGAGCTCTTTCATTCTCTATTCTCTTTTTCTCATCTGTCTCTATATCACACTCTTTGAACTTTAAGAGAGAGATACTTTACCTCCTGCCTCTAAATCTCTCTTGCTGCCTGGGAGGTAATTTACTTCTAAACAGATCCAATTTTTCTTTGTCTTTCCAGTCTTTAAGAAAAGGGGGCAGGATTTAAATAATAAGTAGATCTTAAGTAACATTCTTTTCTTTACCTTGCATTATTTTCATACTCACCCTTTCCAAAGACTAGGTTCCTTTCTGGCTTGAGCTATGCAGCTGGCTCTCAGGTCAGCCTGCAGGACAGGAGGGCAGGAGGTGGGTGTGTTTGTAGCAGAAAGAACATGCTGTCACTGTGACTTCACTACAAACATTAGTCTTAAACAGTGCTTCTCAAATAGTCTGGGAGGGAGGACCTGAGATTTCCCCATGATCTGTACCAAATCTATATTTTTTGTCAAATAAGATCAAGTGGATTTCTAGAAAAAAAATGAAGACATACAAAATACAGGTCCCAGGTTTTTATTATTAGATTCAGTAGACAGAGAATTACCCTGTCCGATTGCTTTAATTGTTTCTAAACAGTTACTTTCAATTTCTGTACTTTTCACACACACTCAACATGCAGTGCAAAGACAGACGCTGGTCTATAGAGCACGCTTTCAAGACAGCTGCCCAAAGGATGGTGCCAGTGATTTCCGTGCTTTCTCATTGGCTTTTATAATCTCACTCAGAGTCAGCTGAGCTGTGTGTCTGGAAGAACTTCTCCCAGACTTTCTCTCTCTTTTTTCTGCCCCTCTGCCTTCCGGTTGGGGTTCATCCCACTGAACTTTCCTTCATGGTCAAGGCCGGGGAGAAGGTGGTTATTCCTGAGGGGACTTGGGGAGACCTGCAGTGTTCTAGAAGAGCAAGCTCAAGTTTCTCGGCTCCTCTGAGTGGAGCGGCTGGAAGACGGAGCGCTCTCTTGCTCTGTGACAGCCTCTGCCATATTTGACTCTTTTTTTTTTTTTTTTTTTTTGAGATGAAATTTTGCTCTTGTTGCCCAGGCTGGAGTGAAATGGCTCGATCTCGGCTCACCACAACCTCCGCCTCCTGGATTCAAACGATTCTCCTGCCTCAGTCTCCTGAGAGCTAGGATTACAGGCATGCACCACCACACCCTGCTAATTTTTTGCATTTTTAGTAGAGATGGGGTTTCTCCATGTTAGCCAGGCTGGTCTCGAACTCCTGACCTCAGGTCATCTGCCTGCCTCAGCCTCCCAAAGTGCTGGGATTACAGGCGTGAGCCACTGCACCTGGCCATATTTGACTCTTGATCACTCTCACTTTCCTGCAAGCTCTCCTTTGTCTCCCCCTTGATAGCAGTCTGTCCACGGGCAGCCAGCCTGGCAATATGTGAGAGGAAGCTGCAGTAACAGCTTTCTGGGTCCAGGAACTTCTCCACCGTCTGTTATGGTAAGTGGGAGCAGAGTGATGGGCAAAAATTCCGGGAATGGAATCATCTGGAACTCCTGAGGAAGTATGGAGCCAAGAGCTACATCGTTCACTGGAATAAACCTTCCCCAGGGAACTTATTGTCACATAGTGTGTTTAGTTCATTGTTCAATAATAAACAGAAGGTTGCAAGACAATAATCTTTAGGCTGGCATAGTAAGAGTGTGAATGGCTAAAGCCAGGCAGAATGGACCCTACTCAATTTCCCATCGCTACCTGGACAACAATCCTGCCCTGCCTCTCATCTATCTCATGACCAATACATACCATTTGGCACCTAATAAGGTCAGTTTTGTGAGGCTGGATTCCCCTGGAACTATTCCAACTGGTTTAGAATGAGCATAAGAGATCACCATGCCACCATTTTTTTTTTCCCATGCAAGTGCAGCCTACCTCAACAAGAAAACATCCTATCCAACCAGGGCACCTGGTTTCTAGAAGAGGTGGATGCATGTGCCACTTCTGTTTTCTTGGATGACCAAGAAGCACGGTACTCCCGGAGCAAAAGGGATCCTTTTGGATGACCAAGAAGCATGGCACTCCCGGAGCAAAAGGGATCCTTTTGTATGGTCAGGCTGTAACAGATGCGGGTGAGTCTGGTATGGGCCTAAGGAAGTAACTCTGACACTAGTTGATCCCAAAGAAATATTGTTCCATTATTTATCCTAACTCTTAACCTTGCCTAGAATATGCTGAAATGTTGAAAGATGGAAGCTTCGGTGTTATGAAGCCATGGGAAATGAACTGAGGGAAACTTGACTTTACTGATTTTTAGAAAGGGATAACTTAGAAGCAAGTATCTTGAGAAGGGATGGGATGCAGAGAACACATGGAGAGACTGGCCTTTGATAGAAAAGGAACTTGTTTTCTCAGTTGCTAAAGGAAAGAAAAAAAATCAACAATGTCAAGTGCAGATGAGTTTCTGAATCTGACAGTGGGAAGGTGAGGGCGGATCTGATGGCCCCTATTTTCTCAGCCAAGTATCAGGTAAAGTGGATGGAGGATGTGAGGAGGCCACTAGGAAGGGTAGAGAGTTTGAGAAGAGAGAAGAAATTGTCTTCTTGGAGCCAGGGGCAGTTATCTTACCAGCAAAAATGCACTGGGTTGCTGGGTTACAATGAAAGCCCATTTGGGGTGCAGGAGGATGAATTTTAAAGTGAAGCCAATTTGCTTAGTTGTATGAATCTGGCCAAAGTTCACCTGCTGGGTGCAGCTGAGGAGTGAGCACCTGGGTCTCTTTAGGCAAGCTTGATGCAGGGAGAGGGGGCGAGGTGGTTCTAATGACGGGCCATGGGGTCTAATCTGGAGAAAAAATGTGAAGGAAGGAAAGGGCTGACGGAGATCAAGAAATCGAGAATTTTATGGCATAATTAAAGGCGAAATATGGTAGAAGTACTTGATCAAGCGACGTAGAAGATAAGAGGTCACGGCTGGTATATGTAGTGTTCTGGAAGTGATGCAAGTTTGAGCGAGGCATGAGAATCATGCAGACTATGGCAGTCATGGAGCAGAGGAAGATGTATTCATTGGCCCTGGGAAGCCCAGGAACTGATTGGCAGGGCGTTGGGTGGGTCATCCAAGTAGATACTGAAGATGTCACAAAAGGTGATGAAGGACACCTGAGGGACAGAGGTCGGGTCCGGTTGGGGATATGTTGGTACTGACAGATGCTGTGAGTCTCAACGGAGAGAGGTGGGAGGTGATGGTCTGGAGTGGCAATAGTCACCTCCCCAAATAAGCTTTGGGACAGCCTGGTTTCAGTGAAGGTTAGGACATTGACCCAGCCTGCAGGAAGAGGCTGAAGCTGGAGGGCATGGCTTGCTGTCACTTCTGGAGCAGGGATTCCGGGGGGCATAGTGCATGATACACAGGTAATATGTTTGTTTTATATTATTAATAATGTTTTCATTGACCGAAAAAGAAATAAGTGCCCGTCAAAGAAAAATTGGGAAGTACAGGTAAGTATGGAGAAGACAATAAAAATCATCCATACTCTGACTCTTGGTGACGACAACTTTTAAATGTTTTGTGTTTTTCCTTCCAGTCTTGCCCCTACATATCTGCACACGTTGCCCAAATTACCCATGTGTGTAATGGGGTAAGCTAAGATGCAGTATAGATTAGAGATGGAGTACAGAGGCTCTGGAGTCAAATCGACATAAGTTCAAATCCTGGCTTTGTGATTTATTAGTCGTGTGAACTTAGCCAAGCTTCTTAAATCTCTGACTCAGTTGTTTATAAAATAGAGATAATAAGATAATTCGTTGTGTCATCAGTTAATATGTGGATGAAATGAGATGATGTATATATAGCAACTTACCACAGAATCTGGTACACAGTAAGTTCTCAACACATTTCTCTCTTTAACTTTTTTAAATGAACATTTCCCATATTATTAATAATTCTTAAAGTCCAGGATTCTTCCTATTTACTGAGTATCCATTGTATTGATGTACACTGTGTCTATCCCTTTTTGATGACAGCATAATACAGAAGTCCAGGCAGCCTCCAGAGTCAAAATGCCTGGGTTTGACTCCTGGCTTCGCCACTTACCCTGTGACTTTGCTGAGTTACTTAACTTCTATAATTTCAATTTTCTGATCTGTGAAATGGGGATAACTATATCCCTAGTGAGTTTTTGTGAGAATTACCTGATGTAACACATGCGAAGTGCTCAGTAAATCTTAGTGATGATGATGATGATGATGACGTTTGTGAATATTTACAGTGTTTCTGACATATGCCAGTTTGCATCACTGGTTTTTATAACTAAAAGTGTAAAGTTTACCAGAAAAAGAGGGGCTCTGGTTGACAAATAGACAAAATCTACTTCAAGATTCTAAAAGGTGCAAGTAAAATAAAACTTGTGTAATAACAATTAATATTTTTTTCTTTTCTTTTCTTTTCTTTTCTTTTTTTTTTTTAGTAAAACTGTTGAATCAAGAACAAGGCAAACCACTTCAGGAGGCCATGGAATTTGATTATAAAGTAATGAGACAGACTCCACAGTAACCAGCCGTATAATTTTAGAGTCACACCTAGAATGTTTCCTCTCTGCTAGAAATAGGGGGCTTTGGTGAGCCTGATTATGTCACTGATGTCAGCTGATGATGAATACATGTACACATAAATCTATGAATATTCCCTTTGGCTCCAAGCTTTCATACTAGTGATATGACCGAGCATATGTCAACTGGTTTTCTTGTGAACCCTAAACTCATTGTTTTCCCCAGATATAACCTTCTATTTGGTGACTCAAGCACTAATGAATTCAATACAATGTCTGTTATTGTCAGAGAAAATTCCTGGTACATTTTTAGTTATTATCTCAGCTGATGATACAGGTCTGAATTCAAAAATGGAATCCAAATTCTTTTGAAGCTGCACTTTGGGAGGCCGAGGCAGGTGGATCACCTGAGGTCAGGAGTTTGAGACCAGCCTGGCCAACATGGCGAAACCCCGTCTCTACTAAAATACAAAAATTAGCTGGGCATGGTGGCGGGTGCCTGTAATCCCAGCTACTCGGGAGGCTGAGGCAGGAGAATCGCTTGAACCTGGGAGGCGGAGGTTGCAGTGAGCCGAGATCGCGCCACTGCACTCCAGCCTGGGCAACAGAGAGAGACTCCGTCTCAAAACAAAAACAAAAACAAAAATTCTTTTGAAGCTGTGTGAGATCTATCTGTTCACTTTATCTCCTGCTTTGTGCATGAAACAATGAACATTGGTTATATTAATATAATACTTTCCCACATAAAAGAAAAATCACTCTTTTTTCAAACAAAATTTGTATATTAAAATTAAAGACCTGGGAGTATCAAAAATATTGGACGCTAGAACCTGGCCAAGAGCAATACAACAAAGATATTTAAAACTGCTGCCTGCTAAATGGGGAGGCGGGGAGGCTACGCTCCTTTCTCGCCCTTCCTTTGACAGATCTTTTGACGGAATCATCAGTGGAAAGGATTTCTGCTGCGTCTACATGAAGTGAGGAATTGGATTAGATTTTTCGCATCCTGTAGACCATGGTGTATAATAATCTAGAGTAATGAAAACATCATTTGTAATGATAGATTACAAGATGACCCTGTAATAGCTAAATTGAGATCAATTACCTCAACTCCAATAAGAGTACGTTTCCGGGTGGGAGGAGAGGAAAACAGGAGCAGAGTGTAACCGTGAGGAGAGCAGCTGTTGGTCATGGGGATGGAGCCTCAGAGGTCCAGGGCCCCAGGACCAACCTCACAGGCGGGTGACTGCCCAACTCTCCTTCATAGAAGAATCCTTTGGAGAGCGGAAATGCCCTCAGGACAACAGTTACTGCAGTTAGTACGTTTTGTTAACTCTCAGATCTATTTTTTTTTTATTTGTGAGTTTCTTTTTGCCCTTTTTTAAAATTTCAGTTCCATATTTTCTAATTTTACCTATTTCTTCTTTGGCTACTACTTGAGGCAGCCTTTACTCGCTTTGAACGTGGACTATGGACAACACCCGGCAGCTGTATTTGTCTTGTATATAAATGTTTCACAAATGTTCTGCCCCCATAATCCATGCGAGGCCTGAACCAGGCTATGTAGTGGGTGCCCAATAAACATGCATATGCTTCTCAGTGTACAGGACTTTCACCTCTTCTCTGAGCCTCTCTACAGTCTTGTGAAGAAGGCAGGGCAAGGCTGGGCATGGTGGCTCACACCTGTAATCTCAGCATTTCGGGAGGCAGAGGCAGGTGGATCATCTAAGGTCGGGAGTTCAAAACCAGCCTGGCCAACGTGGCGAAAACCCGTCTCTACTAAAAATATACAAATTAGCTGGGTTTGGTGGTGCACACCTGTCATCCCAGCTACTCGAGAGGCTGAGACAGGAGAATCGCTTGAACCTGGGAGGCGGAGGTTGCAGTGAGCCGAGATTGTTCACTGTACTCCAGCCTGGGCAACAGAGCGAGACTCCATCTAAAAAAAAAAGAAAAAAGAAAGAAAAAGAAAGCAGGGCAAGCATTAATGCCGTTTCCCAAGAGGAGAAAATGGCGCAGATATGAAGAAGCGAAACAAGTTCCCATCATTGTTAGGAGTAGAACTAGAATGTGACCCTTGTGACTTCCCTTTGCAGCTTCTCCTTGTTCTAAGGGAACCAACAGAGATCAGCAGGTACAGTAGTTGGAGCACACCATGCTTTCCCAGAAACCTCCAGGTCTTACTGGCTTCTGCTGAAAACAGTCACACCAAGAATAGGCTTTGAGTCCCCACAGCAGAGGTCCCTAACTGTGAGTTTCTAAATTCCTAGGATGTTGTTTATGGATGGGTGACACGTGACCCTCCAAAATCATGTGCCAACTGCGTGTGTGTGCATAATTCCAGGGACACTCCAGAGCTACCAGCAGATTCTCAAAAGGTCCCTCAAATGCTAAGAGCTATCACCTAGGTCAATCTTACACCTAAAGCTCCTGAGGCTTCTTCTAGTCTTTGCTCCAGGAAGAGATGCCGATGATGAGTGAAATTCCAGTATTTCAACTGCATGAGATGATTCTCTACACTGGAACTTTATTAGAATAAACACATGAGAAATTCCTAGTCTGTAGGAATGTGGAGGCCGTGCTTGGTGTCATCGGGGTATGCAGGAGTTACTTTGGGTAATGGATGAATCAGCTCTGAAAGAAAGAAGCTCAGTTCAGTCACTATCAGTGAGCCTCAAGTTTTGGCTTATGTAAGAAGCTCCTGGAGAGCTTGAGAAAGCTTCAGATTCCCAGGCCTCATCCCAGACCTACTGACTTGAAACCTCTGAGGATGGAAACTTGTCATCTGTATTTTAAATGACACCCTTGGGTAATCCCGCCAGTTGTCCACACTAGGAGAAAAAGTGCTGTAAAGGGTGCTATTTTTTCATGTCAGGAACATCTCTTCTTACATACCAAGAAGTTGAATTTTTTTTTTTTTTTTTGAGACGGAGTCTTGCTCTGTCGCCCAGGCTGAAGTGCAGTGGGCGATCTCGGCTCACTGCAACCTCTGCTTTTTGGGTTCAAGTGATTCTCGTGCCTCAGCCTCCCGAGTAGCTGGGACTACAGGCACGTGCCATCAAGCCTGGCTAATTTTTGTATTTTTAGTAGAGATGGGGTTTCACCATGTTGGCCAGGGTGGTCTCAAACTCCTGACCTTTGGTGATCTGCCCACTTCAGCCTCCCAAAGTGCTGGGATTACAGACATGAGCCACTGTGCCCGGCAGAAGTTTGAGGAATTTAAGAAATTATTATGAATTTAAGTAAAAACCACACAAGGGCATATGCACAGCATAAACAAATAGAGCAATGAATTATCACAAGAAAATACACGTGGGTAATCATCACCCATGTCAACAAACAGAACACAGCACACCCACTGCCACCACCTCACTCACTTCCCGATGGAGATTCCCTCCATTCTCTCTAGAAGTGCCCCTTGTTTTACCCATTTTTAAATTTTTAATAAATTGAGTCATACACTATTATTTTGTATTTGGTGGCAACAGGTTCTAGAAGCCACACCAGTTATTTTAACAGAGATAATTTAATACAATGAATTCCTAACTGGGTATTACAGAACAGAGAGAAAGAGACACTGAAGTATGGAGGTAGCAATGTCAGGGTGCAATTACCACCTCTAGGACTAGGGAGACAAAGGGAAGAAGTTGGAACTATTAAAATTGAGAAGAGCAAGAGGAGGGATGCTGTGGAGCCAGAGCCCAGACCTCCAAGGGGATGCAATGATGCTTTTTGTGTGTGTGATGGAGGAAAAACTGGAAAACAACCCATGCTCCAGGAAGGAGCCAGTCAGGCCTTCCTCACAGCCTTGAGGTCTCCCTCTGGTGCCCCCTATTGGTAGAACCTAGCAGAGAGACAGCTAGAAAAGCAGAAATGTGCTTTGCAGAGTCCTGGTCTCAGCATTGTCAAGCAGAGAATAAAAGGATGGGCTTGAAGCAGAAAGACAACAGTTAAATACCTGGCACAGTGTCCCTAGCTCAATGTGATCTTTGTGAGATTCGTCCATGTGACACGTACCAGTAGTTCACTTATTTTTATTGCTAAATAGTATTCTGTTGTATTAATACACCATAATTTATCACTTTATTGTTGATGAACATTTGGGTTGTTTCAGTTTCTTGACTATGATGAACAATAATAGAAAGATGTTTCTTGGTGCACATGTGTGCACGCTTCTGTGGGCCTATGTCTAGAAATGGAGGATGGGTCGCAGAGGATGCGTATATTAAACTTCACTAGATCAGGCCAGCTGTCCAAAGAGATTCTGCCAATGTGTACTCCCATCAGGAGTGTAGTAGACTTGTCAGCTCCTACTCATTCACATCAGCTCTTGATGTCATCAGTCTTAAATTCTAGCCATTCTAGCCAATCTGATAAGGATAGTGATATGTGATTGTAGTTTCAGTTTTCTTTTCCTGATGACTAATGACTCTGAGCACATTTCAAACACGTTTATCAGCCATTTTGTGCCCTCTTTTGTAAAGTGTCTGCTCAAGTTATCTTGCAAACTTTTCTGTAGGACTGTTTCTTACTGATTTGTAGGAATTCTTTATATATACTGAAGATGTCTTTTATCATTTCCATAAGATGCTCTTTCTTTGCTATAACTTAACTTTCCCATTCTCTCAATGAAAAAGAAAACTTCTTTTTTTTTTTTTTTTTTTTTTGTAGACGGAGTCCTGCTCTGTCGCCCAGGCTGGAGTGCAGTGGCACGATCTCGGCTCACTGCAACCTCTGCCTCTGGATTCAAATGATTCTCCTGCCTCAGCCTCCCCAAGTAGCAGGGACTACAGGCACACACCATGCCCAGCTAATTTTTGTATTTTTAGTAGAGATTGGGTTTTGCCATGTTGGCCAGGCTGGTCTCTAACTCCTGACCTCAGGTGATCCACCCACCTTGGCCTCCCAAAGTGCTGGGATTACAGGCGTGACCCACCACGCCTGGCCACAAAAGTTCTTAACTGTAGTCAAATCCAATGTATCATTTTTTCCTTAAGCGCTAACTTACATTAGTATTCTTTGTGTCTTATTTTAAAAACTCTTTTCCAAAGACAAGGTCATAAAAGTATTTTCTTAAATTTTCTTCTAGATCTGCACCATCCAATGCAGTAGCCACTGATTATATATGGCTGTTTAAATTTAAAGTGAAGCAAATTGAACTAAATTAAAAATGCAGTTTTTCAGTCACACTCGCCGCATTTCAAATGCTTTGTAGCCATATTGACTAGTGGCTCATGTATTAGACAGTGTAGAATTATAGAACACTTGTACCATCACAGAAAGTTCTATGAGACAGCACTGATCTAGAAATGTTATTGTTTACTTTTCATATTTGGGCCTGCAATCCAGCTGGAATTAATTTTCATGTGCGTGTTTAGTGGTAGGCAAGTTTTAATTTTTTCCATATGAATCTCCAATAAATCCAGCATTATTTCTTCTTTTCCCTCTGCTCTGCAGTGCTAACTCAGTAATTTATCAAGTCTCCATTTGTAAGTGGGCCTGTTTAGAGGTTCTCTATTCTGTCCCATTAGTCCATTTCTCTACCCTTGTGCCAAGAAGTACCAGATGGTCCTAATTACCATACCTTTAAGATGCATCTTACTATCTGGGAAAACAACTTTCCCCAACTTGTTCTTCTTCAGCTATGTCTTGGCTATTCGTGGACTTCTACACTTCTACATATATTTTTATTGTGTTTAAAAATTTTTTTAACTATTTGAGAGTAAGTTGCCCCATCACCCCTGAATACTTCAGTATATTTCTATAAACAAGGATATCCTCTTATATAACCAATGGCCAATCAGAGTCACGAAATTAACATGAATACATGACCACCATCTAGTCTTTAGATCTCATTCAACTCTTCTCAGTGGTCCCAAGGGTTCAATCTAGGATCACACATTGTGTGTAGTGCTATCTCTTTAGTCTCTGTCAATCTAGAACAGTTCCTCAGACTTTTCTTAAATATAATGTCCTTAACACTTTATGAAGATTACAGGCAGTTACTTTGTAGAATGTCCCTCAGTCTGGGTTTGTTGTTGTATGATCATTATTAGATTCAGGTTGTACGTCTTTGGTAGAAATATCACAGAGGTGACGCTGTGTTCATGCACCTTCTCTAGTGGCACAGGCTTTTGATCTGTGCTATTATCAGTCATACTAACTGTGGACACTTGATTAAGGTGGTGCCTGCCAGCTTCCCCATGGTAAAGATACAGTGGAGAATATTCCCACTTTGGAGTAAGTATTCTTGAAGATGGTATAATGAGATTCCCAGAATACCCTCTAGTTCTATACATTTTCAGTGTGTTCATTTTTTTCCTTTTATTTTTAGTTGGCATGTAGTTAATGCACATATTTATAGAATGGATAAAGAGTGATATTTTGGCCAGGCGCAGAGGCTCATGCCTGTAATCCCAGCACTTTGGGAGGCGAAGGTGGGTCCATCACCTGAGATCAGGAGTTCAAGGCCAGCCTGGCCAACATGGTGAAACCCCGTCTCTACTAAAAATACAAAATTAACCGAGCATGGTGGCGGGTGCCTGTAATCCCAGCTACTCTGGAGGCAGGAGAATTGCTTGAACCCGGGAAGCAGAGGTTGTAGTGAGCTGAGGTCATGCCATTGCACTCCAGCCAGGGAGACAAGAGCGAAACTCTATCTCAAAAGAAAAAAAGGATATTTTAATACATGTGTACAATACATAATATTCATTAATTAATTTATATATCAGTTTTAGGACTGATCACTTCTTATTTTAGTCAATGGACTGTAATTTGTTACTATTGTTATTTCTTCTGATGCTCAAATTGTCCCAGATTTGGTTGAATATAGAAAGAAATGTGGACGTAACTGTGGGTGCTGTATGTCTGCATGTGCACGTATTGTCAAGTTCTGTTGTCTGGGAGCTTTTGGGAGTAGGGACACTCCAATAGCAGCAAGCACCAAATTCCCGGCTCTGGTGGTCCCAATTTCTATGTCTGTGTCTGCTTGTCTGTGGATGTATATTGCAAACAATGAGCTCACATCCCTATTTTTCATGGCAATTCCATACCAGGGGGCTTGTTCTAATTTCCCCTTTACATATTTGTAAATCTCTTCTCTGACAGTGAGAAACCCGGCTCCCTTATTCTTTATTAATTAATTAGGTTAGATTAATCCTGCAGTAAATAGTAAGTCTCCTGCTGTCACTGTCAGCCCTCCTCCTCCTCCTTGCGCTTGTATTCCTTACTTCACTTGGGCACAGGGCTGGGCACCCCCTACGCCACCCGAACATCCTCCTCACCTCTTAGGCTGACAGCAATGCCAGGTCCCCACCTCCAGGAGCAGAGGCTGTCCTGGCCCGCAGTGGAGACAGGACAACCCCCGGACGTCTTCCTCCCCTGCCGCGGATCCTCCCCGGCTGCGCCAGGCTTCCTGCTGCATGGCCGCACCCCTCATCCCGCCTGGGCTTCGGCAGCCTGTGCCAAGCCCCCCAGGGCGGAGGCCTCCTCACCTCGTGCTGGGTGCTTGCCCACGAGGGTGCCCTCTTCCTCCCGTGCGCTCCGCGTCCTGCGCGATGGGCACACCCACCTCTCCCGCTCAGGCCCCCGTACCTGCGCTGGGACCGCCTGCTCCGCAAAGGCAGAGGCCCTCCTGCGCCAGCCTGGGCTGTGACCCTCCCGAGTGGCCCTCCCCTCACTCCTGCTGACACGCCGCTCTAGGCCCCCGCCCCTGCTCTGAGCCTCCCGCCCTGGGGGTGCCGCCTCACTCTGCTGGAGCTCCACAGTCCTGTCCATGCAACCCTGCTCATGCCACCCTCCATTGCTTTGGGGCTAAATTATGCAGAAACTAAGGAAGGAAAGGGGAAGAGAAAAAGGAAGAGTAAGAAAACGAAGAGCAATCAGTTTGTTCAAGTCCATAAAAACCCTGTTGGGATTTAGACTGGGATTGCACTGACTTTGAAATTCAACTGGGGAAGAGCTGACATGTTTACATCACTGAATCTTCCTCTCAGCCCAGAAACATGCCACAAATTCCCTCATTTATTTAGGCCTTCTTTAATTTTCTCAGTAATGCTTTTTAGTTTTTGGCATAGAGGTCTTGCACATCTTGTCTTAGATTTATTTTCCTAGGCAATTGATATACTTCTTGTTTATTTTATAGAATATCTTTATGTATTTTTTTGCTATTTATTACAGGCATCTAGAAAATTCAAATGATTTTTATGGATTGCCGGCAACATTGCTAAACTCATTAATGCTAATAATTTATCCATAGATTATGTTGATATTTTTACATACATAATCATTTCATTTTGAAAAGTTTTTAGCATTAGAATTTCTTAATTAAGTATTCAAATATGGAATGATACTCTTAAAGAATATCAGAATTGGGGGGGTCTTTAGAAAATACCTTGATTCATGGAGAAAATTCATGTGTATGTGCAAATACAGGAAACATTTTTTGCAGATAATTTGCAGGCAGGGGAGACTCGATCTCCTGAAGCTTCCCAGAAGGCATGGTCTCAGCTCGAGGGACCCATGACCCCAGGTTAACAATCTCTGCCAGCTACTTCTTTTGAGAGGTGAGGAAACCAAGGCTCATGAGGGAAGTGATAGAATCCATTGTCCCCAAATAATTGTGTGCACGAGTTAAAGGCCCAGGACACAGACTTAGGAGAACTCCTTTGTATAGCAATTCACCCAACAACTCAGTTTTACCTCTTCTTCTTCTTCTTTTTTTGATCATCCTAGTTTGTCCTATAACTCTTCTTTCCCTCATGTTTCACTCTCATATTTGAGTCATTATCTATGCTAGCTTCTTGTCCTGTAATTTATAAACTTCTCTTTTTTTGAGACGGGGTCTCACTCCGTCACCCAGGCTGGAGTGCGGTGGTGTGATGACGGCTCACTGTAGCCTCAACCTTCCAGGCTCAGGTGATCTTCCCACTTCAGCCTCTCAGGTAGCTGGGATTACAGGCGCACACCACCACTCCTGGCTAATTTTTCTATCTTTTATAGAGACAGGGTTTTTCCATGTTGTTCAGGCTGATCTTGAACTCCTGGGCTCAAGCAGGCTGCCGCCGCAGCCTCCTAAAGTGCTGTGTTTTTTTGTTTTGTTTTCTTTTGTTTTGAGGCAGGGTCTTGTTCTGTCACCCAGGTTGGAATGCAGAGACCCCATCATAGCTATCTACAGCCTTGAGCTCCTGGATCAAGTGATCCTCCACATTAGCCTCTTGAGTAACTGGGAGCACAGGCATGCACCTTCGCGCCCAGCGAGTTTTTCTTTTATCTTATTTTATTTTGTTGAGATAGCATCTCACTACGTTGCCCAGGCTGGTCTAGAACTCCAGGCCTCAAGGGATCCTCCTGCCTCAGCCTCTTGAGTAGCTGGGATTACAAGTGTAAGCCACCACACCTGCCACTTCCTATGCTTATTAGCATATCTCTGTAACACAGTCCTCAAGGCAACAGTAACTATGCTTAGGGCTTTGGTGGAACCATCCCTTTCCCCCTCAGTATGCCCCCGCTTGGTGGGGAACCATTCATTCATCACCTTTTGATGTGTTCTAAAGATCTGTTCTTGTTCAGTGCCCAGAGACTGCTGTCACTCCTGCTATGACAGGCACGAGGTAGCGACAGTGGGAAGCACAGGGTGGGGGAGCATCTGAGCTGGGGTCTCCACGCAGGTGTCTTGGCAGCACCTCAAACACCATCCTCCCCAAACAGAACTCTGGATTTCCTATTGGCTATCACCTTCATGCCCCGGCCAGTTTTTCATGTCTCAGAAAATGCCATCTCCACCCCACCCAGCTGCTCAAGCCTGGACTCTGGGAGTCGCTCGTAATTCCTCACTCTTCCAATTTCTGTACCTGATTTTTTCATTTTACCTACTAAAATGCACCCATTGATCTCCTTCTCCACTGCCACCTAGTCCAAACCGTCACCTAGTCCAAACCATCACACCTATCTTGTGGGATTCTGTAACAGCCCCTCACCAGTCCCTTCCACTCTGTCCTCCCTCCAGCAGCTAAGCTGCCTTTCACAAATGTGCATCAGATCATGCCACTCTGGTGTTTAAATGCCTGTGGCAGGTCTGTCCCACATTCAGAATAGCTCACTCTCATTGCCATGGTCTGAGCACTGCCCCCTCCAACTCCACGCTGTTTCTCCCCTTCTCACCCTCGGTTTCTGCCATGCTGGGTACCACTGTTTTGCTCCTGATACCAATAAAGCTCTCTGCACCCTTCGCGTCTTTACAAGGTGTTCCCTGGATAGATGGGAACTCTTCATTCTATTTCACGGCTCTTCTAACAAGCCATGAAAATGCATTAATTTGTTTTCTTGGCAACTATATCTGTCTCTACTCCCACCCACACGAATCTCCTTTAGGGCAGAGACCCTGTCTGTTTTTCTTCATCAGTGTATACCAAGGAATATTAGATGTTTAGCATGTATTTTTAGAGTGTGTAGTGGAATTATATTGTGGAATATTAATGTATATCTTTTTCCTGCAGTCTGTAGCACCCCTCTATCCCCCACACAAATATGCACCTTTGAAAAAATTCACACTGCCCTTTCCTAGTGAAACCTGGCTCTCAACAATCCAGACTGTCAGGGAGAGGCTGCTGGGGATGCAGACAGAAAGAAAAGTAGCTTTTAAGCTTTAAGAATCAAGATCCTGGCTTCAATGATAGATATGGAAGAATTCTCAAGCGTAAACTGACATTCTCTTCTACCAAAAAAAAAAAAAAAAAAAAAAAGGATAGGGGTGGACCAGGAACTTTATGTTGAGGGTAGAGTTGAGAGCTGGAGGGTCAGTGAGTGAGCTGGGCGTGGTGATTAAGTTTCCCACCCCTTCTACAATTCTGCACATAAAAGGGATCTGTGCTTTCTTCCTGGTGTGGTGCAGAAATGAGGGAGACCCCCCAGGACATAGCCAGTGTGGTGGAGCGGGGCAGCAGTGGGGTACACAGGGCTGCCTCCTGCAGCCGGGCAGAGAAGGCCAGAGGAGACAGTGGCCAGTGGGGTGTGGAAGTGGCAGCCAGGCCCAAAGGGACCTCTAGTTGGAATGAGGAAGACAGAGCCCCTGGAGGCCAAGGGGACTTTCCAGCTCAGTGGAGGCCGCGGAGACTGATGCCCACAATGGGAGACAAGCAGGGGCCTGTATCTGTGTGGGCAGATTCCAACCCAGGATGAAACTCCTTCCCTCCAAGGCTACAACATTACCCTCCAACCTACAAGTCAGAAGGGCATTTCCTTCCTTAGCAGAAGGAGGAAGGAGAGAAATGCTGAACTGACTGATCTCAAACCTGAAGTGTCCACATTTTCTTTCTTTTTTTTTTTTTTAACTTATAAAGAACAGAAATTTCTTTTCTGACAGTTCTAGAGACTGGGAAGTCCATGAATAGGTTTGGTGTCTGGTGAGGGCTGCTCTGCAATTTCGAGATGGTGCTTTGATGCTGCATATTTCAGAGGTGAGGAACGCCGTGTTCTCACAGCACAGCAGGGAGAAAGCCAAGGGACAAACTCCCTCCATCAAGCCCTTTTACAGGGGCAATGAACCCCATTAGTGAGGGCTCCATCCTCCTGACCAAGTCTATGTTTCTTATGCTAAATAGCCTAAGAGCTCATTGTAGAAATTGATCTAAATTCTAGAAAAGGCGGGTGTGGTGGCTCATGCCTGTGGTCCCAGCACTTTGGGAGGCCAAGGTGGGTGCATCGCTGGAGCCTAGGAGTTTAAGACTAGTCTGGGCAAAATGGTGAAACCTGTCTGTACTTAAAAAAAATACAAAAAATTAGCTGGGGATTGGGGACCTGGTCCTAGAAGCAATTCTTATTATATATATTTCCCTATTGCTGAATGTGATTGGATATATGCCTGCGAGCTTTTAAATTTGTGTTTCCATGAATTTCTCATGGATTTCCTAAATGATAGCAAGCCTTGTGAACTTGGGACCTGTGCCTTCCATCTGATTCGGAAATCTTTATAAAGTCCTAAATAGTAGTCTTCCTGGCACCGGTGTACATATTCCTTAGTGCCAGATTGGTTTCCCCTAGTGCTGTTTTCTGTCTGTCTTTGTCTTTGCTTGGCTCTTCCTAGAGAAGTACACATTAAATTTTCTTTTTCTAAAAAAAAAAAAAAAAAGTGCATTACTGTAGGGTGGATAGCAGGAGGAGGTCTGATGTCCACTGATGATTCCCAGTTCAACCTGGGCCACAGTCAGCTGTTTGGACTACTGAGACCACCACGTACTGACTTGCAAACTGGGATTCTGCTTCCTCATCACAGGACTCGGCAAACTTGGCAACTAGCTGTTGCCTTGGCTGGCACAGGCCACTGTGTTTGCACGGCCTCCCTGTCCATGTTTGCATGGCCCTTGAGCGAAGGATGGTTTTTACATTGTTAAATGATTGAAATGAAACCAAGAAAAGAACAATATTTTGAGGCATGTGAAAATTAGACGAAATTCACATTTCAGAGTCCATAAATAAAGTTTTATTGGCTATATCCACTCTCATTTGTTTATGTCCTTGACAGCTCTTTACAACAGCAGAATTGAGTAGATGCACAGACACTGCAGAGACGCAGAGACCGTGTGACCCTCGAAGCCTAAAATCATTACTCTCTGGCCCTTTACATGTAACGTTTGTAAACCGCTGCCTTATCTGGGGGCCAAAAACAAAGAGATCATGATTTCTACACCAGAAGGTTTTTGTGAGGATTGAATGACTACTAGTGATAAAATAAGAGACCATACCTGGAATGTGTGGGTGCTTCAGAAATGATTTCCTCCCACCAAGCTTAGCAGCTGGCCCTTATCACTTTCCCTAAACAGTTCCCTTTACAGCCAAGATGGCTTTGGGGCACAGCACAGAGCTTCTGCATGTCACACAGATGGACAGGATAAATGTACCTCACTGTCTACTCAGAAATACCCTTCATGAATGAAACTCCTAGAAATCTGCAAGGATGAATTTAAACCTAAATGCTTCCCCGTGAACTTGATAAACCTCTAATATCCAGTCTAGAAACCACACAGCTCAGTTTAATCATTTATAAGTGTTTTTTGTTTGTTTGTTTGTTTGTTTTTTGAGACGGAGTCTCGCTCTGTCCCCCAGGCTGGAGGGCAGTGGCGCGATCTCGGCTCACTGCAAGCTCCGCCTTCCGGGTTCATGCCATTCTCCTGCCTCAGCCTCCCGAGGCAGGCGCCCGCCACCACGCCCGGCTAATTTTTTGTATTTTTAGTAGAAACGGGGTTTCACCGTGTTAGCCAGGATGGTCTCGATCTCCTGAACTCGTGATCCACCCGCCTCGGCCTCCCAAAGTGCTGGGATTACAGGCGTGAGCCACCGCGCCTGGCCTATAAGTGTCTTATGGGTAGCAGCACAATAGTTGGGAAAGGCAAGTTGCTCATAAACTGTTCCCCCAGATCCAGGAGATGTAGATTGCAGTGGAAAGCGACTCTACCTTGCTTTCCAAGATTAATCTTTAAAAAAAAAAAAAAATTAAACTTTTTAGAGATAGGGTCTCGCTGTGTTGCCCAGGCTGGTCTCAAACTCCTGGGCTCAAGCTGTCCTCCCACTTCGGCCTCTGGAATAGCTGGGATTACAGGCTCGGCAACAGCCCTTTAATTCTAAATCCTCTCCCCAAGTGAGTCCCCTGCTTCAGATAATTTTATGTTCACATGGCCACTAGAGAGCACTTGGAGACTAACAAACTTTGCTCTGTGCGCCCAGGCCTCTGGTGCACCCTGGTCTCCTGAGGTGGAGGGGCTGTGTTCCGCTGCTGCGCCATCCAGCTACCAGCGGCGGCCTCCAAATGCCTGTCAAGGCTGATGGACGCATTTTGTGAAGCTTAGTGACCTGTGGTAGTGATAATGAAGTATTCTGAAGCTCAGATAACATTTTATTCTGTCACTATGGTTTTCTGCCTTTAGTGACATCACCTAATTTGTACTGCTTTGCCGCGTGTTTCTCAGGCAAGCATTTCAGCCACGGTCCCAGTTTCCTTATTGCCCCTACTCCCTCCTGTCAGATTGAATTTCTCTCAAAGAGAAAATATTGCTTGATATTGATTCCAGTGCACAAGATAATTTCAGGTTCTCACTCTATAGTTCATCCAGGGCCCTGTTTAAAATCTTGAAGAGGTTTTCCAAGGCTAAGAGGCACAGTTCAAAAGAACAGTTCTTAAATGTGTTTAAAAGACCCTTGGCTACATTTTCTGATGTTTCATCAGCAGCTTGTGCTGATACACTTTCCATTGTTATTACAACTGAACCATATCATAGGGAGTTGTACCAGCAGGACCATCAAGTTTTCTAAAAAGCTATAAAGCTTTCATGTTTTCTGGCCTATTTCTTACTGTGCTAAGAATGTTTAGCTTCTGCCGAGCCAAATGTGTACCTCCAAAGGCAGACGCAGTGAAAAACTCTTCAAGTATCTCAGTGACTGCTGCAATATCTGTATATACAGCAGGAGGATGATTCTGTTTGGACGGAGGAAGGGGCAGTTCTCTGTGGTGTGCCCTGTGAATGAACCACACCACCCTTCGGCGAGGCCCATCAGCACCGGGGTCTAGCTACAGATTTAGAAGGAGAATCCACGTTCCTGACCACTGCTTATGAGCACTCCCCAGAGCCATTCCATTCTGGTATCATTGTTTGCATCAAGGAGAAATCAAAGGCATCTGTTCTAGCCCTGACTCCTCAACAGGTGGAGGCATTTATAAGGAGAGGTTTTCAGGGCATTTCTTTGATGTTTTCACAAATCCTAAATAATTTCTCCCTCTTTTGAATGACACTTGACTTTCAAGTAAAGAATATGTCTGCATGTGAAATGTCTGTTCTGTCTAATAATAACCTGCTTAATGTGCCACTGAAGTCTCTAATCGAATTTGCCACCATTTTTATCAAATGAAGTTCTTTTCCTCTGTCCTGGCGCCTGGCTCCTAGAAGCTGGTTAGAACAGTGTCAGACTGTTACAAACAAAACGGATGGCTTCCTAAGGAAATTACACTCTAAAATGTAAACTCACTATCTCACTCTTTGCCGACACATGTCGTTTGTACTTTGCCATGAGAATAGCGAGGAAGTGAACAGGCTATTAACCAAGACTTTCAAGAAATATACTTCTCTAGGTTTCACAGGGAGCCATGAATACGAAAACTTAACGGAGCGGAAGGCAAGATAAGGAGTTTCCATGGGGGCATGTGCATTATTGAGTAGATATGGTTAGTTTTCAGCAGCAGACTTAGTTTTTAGCTATCAGTCACTAACCCAGACCAAGCCACCTTCTCCAGTCCTGGAGGGTGTACCACATGCTCTTGTTTCTTTACTTCATGTGATGCCTTACTGTGTGTGGGTAATATGATAGTCAAACTTTATCTGAAAGGCAATGTTATCCCTGGAATTTCAACATGGGTCGAATAGTACAAAGCAGAAAGATTATCTACATGTGCATGTATGCATGTTTCTTTGACTGAAATTCCATGGTTCTTGGGGGCTACAATTTTGTTAAGGACATAGGAACATTTAATATTTAGTGAATGCAAAGAAATGGCACTGACTCTGCCTTGTCTGGGCTTTGTTCCAGAAACCAATACAGATGGAGTCTTCTCCCTAGATAGTGCAGGGCTACGGTTAGGGCAACCTCTCATACTTAAGGCTGCAATGCTAGTAATTCTGCCTGAGCTCTCGCTCCATGTGCAGGCTCCCATTCCTTGCAGCGTGTATATCTCGCACTCCTTCCAAAACAGAAACTGGGGCATAAACACAACTGAATATTGTGCTAAGTGGAAGTAATAATAAAGGGAACAGGAATACCCCTGCCTTTATAACCTACTTCCTAGGTGGGAAGAAAGGGCTTTTTCAGGTAGAAGACACACACACACACACACACACACACACACACACACACACACAATCATATTCTGCTTTGGGACAGCTCTCTTTTATTGTTGTCTTACATCGCCACTTAACCACTGAATGTTGGGTAACCTGTTATGTAGTTTGATCTTCTCTCTGGCAAAGAGAGGGCGAAGACTGACTCGGCTTTCTTTATGCCCCTCGAAGGCTTGGCAGAGTGCCTTCCACAGAGAGGCTCAATAAACATTTGTGTTTTGATTCATGGACTGCAAAGCTGGACATGAGCAGTGTGGCATGAGGAAATCTCACCAGAGCAGCTGTGTGAATGGGAGCGAGCCAAGTCATCTTTCTGGGCCACTATTTCCTCATCTGTAAAAAGAAGGGGCTGGACTCAATGATTGCTAAGGTCACTTCCCAGCTCTGTAAATTCCATGCTTTTAAAAAAATGCTCGGATACTGAAAGAAGAACATCTTGTTGGGTTTGCAGACGAAAGAGCCCGGGGTGTATTTATGTTTGACCTCCTACCACATTCTGACTTTCCAATGAATCCGGGTTTACTCTTCACTGAAATGGCTCAGCTCCAGGAGCCCTTGGTGTGATTCTAACACTGTGTAGATATCGATTTTTCTTGCAGGTTAGTGGTTACTGTAACCACCACACTATTAAATCTCTCTCGTCCTCTTAGGGATGATTTCACGAGGGCCGTTCCACTCCCTTTGGTTGATATTTAACTCAATCCAGGGCTAATTTGAAGATAGCATTACTAGGATCAAAGTATCTTAAAATGCTTCATGGCTGAGAGCTCCCTACCTTGTATCATTTCAAGTTGTCTATCAAACACCGCAGCAGACAAAGGTTCGTCAGAAATGGGGCCTTTGGAGAACTCTGGCCTTGGTACTGCCGTGTTGCTCTCCGTCAGCTCCTGAATCAAAGCTTTGAATTGCTTACTGTGAACAGTGTCAACAGTCATTCACATAGGATAGGCTTCCTGCCTTATTTTGTTTGCTCCTGACTGTAGAAGATGACTTTTTTCCTCATGGCATTAACAGCAGATTTTTGTTGTGGTGGGATCACAGGTGTTATCCTCAACATATACATACATGGTGTGCCACAATACTAAAATATTAATTTGATTCTCGCCTTCTCCTTTTAGAAGTTTACACCCAATGAGCTTTCCAGTTAGCTGAGGGAAGGCGCAACACATCAGGCAGGTTATGATGGCCATTAACTACAATTACACAGGGACTTTCATTTACAATGGTTCTTAGGCATTCACCTTGCTACACCAGTTAAAATACACACTGCAAAATGAGTGGTGACTCTGACGTCAGTAAAGAATTCTATATCCAGAACCGTAATGCCTTGTTGATTACCCTTTAGGAGGTGCCTTGGTGACCCCAGAGTAGAGGGTGTAATTTAATGAAATCATTAACATTTCTATAAAGCCAACAATCGGATACATTCTCTTCAGGTTAGGCACTTTCACAGAACTAGCGTAAGTGACTGTTCCACATGAAGCATTATCTTTTCTTGTACAACACTGAAAGCTTACATGCTGCTTAACAAATGTGAATTTTAAAAAGTAAGAATGATTGGCACTTGGTAACTTACACAGAAATAGAAAGTGGTACGAGAAAATTGCCCATTTCTTTTAGATTTACATTTTATATGTTTTTTTTTCTTTTAAGAAGCAATAAGACATGTAATTTCCATCCACTTCAACCAGTTATGTATGAAAGAGGCTACAAGTTCAGCTCTGTAGAAGCAAAGCAAGTCATGGGGAGAGGCATCACACCAGCAAAGAGGAGACAGCCTTCCCCTCCGCCTTCAGCTCTGCTGTACGAGAGATGGCCATTTTCAGGCCAAGCCCCAAATCCTAGGACTGAGATCCATGCCTCCTTAAAATGATACTGTTCACTCTTGGTTCCCTGACCCACCAGCCCCAATGTCTCACTTATCAAATGTCTCTCCAGGTCTATGAACCGCAAGGAGAAAAAGGAGGCGGATAGGGAAGTAGAACCAGAGTTCACAGATAAAGACTTCTCTCTGTGAGTTAGATGCTCCAAACAATTTGGCATAGAACAATGATTTTCTATTAGCTCATTTATTTAGTCAACAAATATTTATTAATATAAAACAGCAAAACACCCAGCTTCGTGCATATGCCATGTTAACATTTCCTTACTGATCTTCATTGAAAAAAAAATTTTTTTTTTTTTTTAGATGGGGTCTCCCTCTGTCACTGAAGCTGGAGTGCAGTGGTGCAGTCATAGCTCACTATAGCCTCAACCTTCTAGGCTCAAGCAATCTTCCCTCCTCAGCCTCCTGAGCAACTGGGACTACAGGCATGCACCACCATGCTTGGCTAATTTAAAACTTTTTTTTTTTTTTTTTTGTAGAGACTGGGTCTTGCATAGCCCAGGCTGGTCTCAAATTCCTGGGCTCAAGCAATCCTCCCACCTTGGCCTCCACTTTTCTGGGATTACAGGAGTGAGTTCATTACAACGAACCCGGCCCTTCATTATAATTTTGAAGATGTATAATGACAAAGTAATTGGTGGCTTCAATTCATAACAGAAATGCTATTTAGGGATCCTGATTTTTTTTCTGATAGGAATGCTCTGACATGTCAATTTGCAGTCTGTATGCCCTTCATGGAACACAAACAACTGACCTCATGCTCTAACATACCTACGAAAATGTATATACAGGTTGAATATCCCTTCTCCAAAATGCTTAGGACCAGAAGTGTTTCAGGTTTCGGATTTTTTCAGATTTGGGAATATCTGCATATATATAATGAGGTGTCTTGGGGATAGGACCCAAATCTAAACACAATATATATTTATGTTTAATATATACCTTATATACATAGCCTAGAAGTAGTTTGACAGAATATTTTTAATAATTTTGTGCACCTATCACATGAGGTCAGGTGTGAGTTTCCTACTTGTGGGAGTGTCAGCAGTCAAAAAGTTTCAGATCTTAGAGCATTTTGGATTTTGAATTTTCAGGTTAGGGATGCTCAACCTGCACTGTATTGATAAGACCACATGTTTATTTTTTTCTAGAATTTTCATTGTGACTTTTTTGTGGTTTAGCAGACTTACAGTCATCCCTTACTTAAGATTTAAAGAGTTCTCTCTAGTTTGCATTTTAGCATGGAAACATAATTATTCCTCTGAAAACCAGTCAAAGTGGCACTCTGCCTCTAAGTGCAGTTGTTATGAAAAGAAGTTTTTGGTCCTGACTGACAACCACCAAATTAAGAACAACAGGCAGTTTATAACAACATTTACTATGTTCACTGGGCCAGCAATGAGGTTCATTTTCTTCTGTATTTATCTGGGGAGAGGGGAATGTGAGGGCAAGAACTGGCTTATAGTATCCATTATGGTATTTGCAGCCCTTAGCACATAGTAGGGAATTAATAAAAAATGAATATTGTTGATTTTACAGGGACTCCAAGAATGGAAGTAGCTTCTCAAGGTTACTCGGGTTGTAAGAAGTAGGAGTAGGGTTCAAAGTCTGGTCTGACTCCAAGGCCTGTGCTCTTTCTCTCATGACAAACTTGATGGACAGATTGGCCACCTTCCTGACTCCTTGCCTCTGTTTCCCCAGTTACAGGTCACATCCTTACCTTGGCAGGCAGAGGAGGTGGAAGGAGGGGCAGGTAGTATCTCGGTATGGCAGACATTTACAAATGCCATCAACCCCTCTTCTGAGGCAGCCCTGAAAGAATCTTACCTTGACTTCTGTTTTTAATCGGGATCCCCATAAACATAAGGGCCAAGACAGTAGTCCTTAGGAATGTGCTGATTGTGTTCAACCTATGTGAGGCCCTCAAGGAAGGCCAATCTAGATAGGGCTGAACACACACCTAACCTCTGTATCTGTAGTAGTGGAGAAAGATCCTCAATTATAAGCCCAAATACAAGGTATTAGCAAGAGAGATTTAACACCTACAGTCATACTTGGAGTTACAAGGTGTTAATGAGAAAGACATACCAGGGAATATATTTTTACCCCCGTTGGCCGCGTGGCTTCACTATTGGTGTAGAATATTTGAAACCTCAAGTTGTGAAACTCTGAACCAGGAGGGTTTCCTGTGTTATGAATGATGTCATCTTTAAGATGAGGGACTTTCGGTGAAATGCAGGAACATTCAGGGTGATGTGTTTTCAGCAAGCAGGAGCTTGAATTTATGGCAGAGGGGAGTGTGTGAGTTGACCAAAATGGAGAATGATGAGAAGTAACTAAATTATGTATGGCAGTCTTCACCGAGCAGAGGAAGGAAGCAAGCTTAATGATGTTGTGGTTGAAGGACCAGCAGCAATTGGTGATGTATGAGTTGTAGGTTGGTAAGAAGAGAAACGGATCTATGAAGACCCAAAGACTATAGATGAGTGTGACAAAGACCAAGCAGTGGATTTGGGAGGAGGAGGGAAACCAGGGGCTTGGATATATGACACACTTTAGCGGCAACAAGACAGCCACGTAAAGTCAGCTTGACATTAAAAATCATCACCTTAATCTATGTGGCTCTTTCAAGCCTGAGTCTTATCAAGGCAAAAAAAAAAAAAAAATCTATAACGATGAAGTATTTCTCCCTTTTGCTTTCCCGGCATCCACCAAGAGCAGTACATAATTTAATTATTGAATCTACAAGCTGGACCATGAGATGAAGAATGATGTGTCTGCTGTAGTGAGAAATTAGATAGAACCAACTGTTTACTCTCATCATTCTTCCTCTGTTAGGCTAAATTAATATAGTTAACAAGCTTTTGTTTGGAATAGCAGTTCGAATCTGGGATGTGCAGATCAGAACTGATGATTATTACAGTAGCTGTTATTTATGGAGTGCTGACAGTACCCTCAAGTCCCATGAGTGAAACGGAAAGGGGTTCTTCTGTCATTCTCTGTGCTAGAACCACAGTAAGGGGCTAGACGTCTGCACAGGGTAACCAAGTTCATGAAAACCAGATTTAGTTGCTTGGGGCATACGACTCCAGAAATGTCACTGACGGTCTTTCCTATTGCCCTGTTTTTCTCATCTTTGAAACAACTGCAACAAAATGTCCACAATATAAGCGGGCAAGCATTACCAGGAGGTAACATGTAGTTGGGGTGCATGTGCGGTGATACTGGAGCAAGGCGCGGCAGGCTTTACCAAACACCTGAGGCCCTTCCGCACAATTTGAGCAGAAACTGCAAGCCTGTCCCTGTCAGGCACAGCCAAATGCAAATCTAGCTTCGAGGCACAGCGCCCCCGCCGGACCCAGTTCCCTGCCCCATCCAGTGTGTGAAACTATGACCCAGCCATCGGCCAAGGTCCCCACGGGGACGCTGCGACACAGCGGGCTCACTCCAGAGACCCAAACCAGGTCTCCCCACCTCCCACCCCGCCAGTTCCACGGCACTAGATTCTTGGGGTCGTCTTTTAATCACAATCTCTATAGCCGTGTCTCTAAGCAGTTGATGGAACACGGATGGTGGGGAAAACCTCACCACCACCACCACCAAACCAAGCAGCCCCCGACGGTCGTGCAGTCAGGCCCGGGAGCGCCCAATTCGCGGCCACCCAGCGCCACGCGTGACCCGGGCAGCGGGGCGACCTCGGGGAGGTCTGGCACCCGGGAAGTAGTTTGTGCTCGGGCTCTGAACACCGCCGGCCGGACCGTGGGCTGCGTCACGGGGACCGGGAGGCGTACGGCGACGCGGAGCAGCGCCTTTGCGGCGTGCGACCCGCACCCGCCGTCCCTCCCTCCCCGCAGGGCTTCGGGCCCCCGGGCCGGCCGCCGTCCCGCGAACGCGCGGCGTCCGGGCCGCTGCCCCCTTCCGGCCCCGCGGCGGCCCCGCCTCCCCTCCCGACTTCCTTCCCTGAGCGCGGCGGCGGCGGCGGCGGGGACGAGCATCGGCCTGCGCGCGGAGCCGGCACCGGATGGTGGGCGGGGGCCAGCCGTGCGGGTACGCGGCCCGCGCGCCCCTAACCACCGCCGCGTGGCACCGTCCCGAGCGCGTGGCGCGGGGCGCCGGCTGCCGGGCGGGGGCCTGGGCCGGGGCCGCAGACGCTGAGGGCGCCTCGGCCGCGTTCAGCCTTTAGATCGGAGAATGCGGGCGGCTTGGGAGCGCTCGGGGTCCCCGCAGTCACTCCAGGGTCGATTTCTCGGCGGGCGCCGCGGCCTGTGCGAGGCCGGTCCACTCGGAGTGCCCCGGGAGGTGGTGCTGGGCGTCTGAACATCACATCCCTTCCTGCGCCCGCGTGTGGGGTGGGAATGCCGGGTGTAGGCCCTGGATCAGAGCTGACGGGGTTGCGAGCGGCGTGGGGTGTGCCTGGGACGGTGACCGGATGTGTCTTCCTGAATCGTTGTATTCGAGCTCCGGTTCCCTCTGTTTCTACAACTGGGCCTCAGTCCTCACAGGGCTCCAGTGGGTGTTCAGCCGCGCCAGGAGAAGGCGCCCAGGGGACTAACAGGACCCTTACCTCTCCTGCCCTTCCCTCGCCCCCCCATGGCTCCCCCTCCCTCCTATTTAGTAGGTACTTCTCTAGCACCCCACAGCGATGATGGATGCTGGCCCTAAAGCCAGGTGGGAAAGCAGGCTGATTCAGCACCTGTTTTTTCCTGTTAGGGGGGTTGCCAGGCCTCTCAGATTTGGGGCAACGTAATCAGTGGGTGACCATGGTTCCCAGCACCTACTCTCCACTGCATGCTAGTGTTAGGCACTGCAGCATATGCCTAAATAAAGTGTGGAGCCTGAAGCAGAAGTTTTGGGAGATGCTTGCCTTCCTGTAGACCACAATCCTCGCCTTTCTCACGATTTCTCCATGGTACCCACCCCGTTTTTCTGTTGTCTTCTTTCCTTGCCCTTGTTTCATTCCTTTTGAAAGCGACCACTTCCCCTGAAGTTCTAGGACCCCCTTCGTGGGCTCTCCCTGTTGTAGACAGCCTGTGCTTGCCCCTGGTAAACTACGTTCCAAAAACCTTGCTTTAGGAGTAGCACTTGACGTTTTTCATAGTTTCTTCTCATGTAATTCATTACTCACAGTTGATAACTTGTGTCCCTTCTGGAGTATTGAGGGGAAAGAGAAGGGAAAAATTATCTGGTTAATATCGGAGTTGGGAAGACTTCAGATGTTTTCTTTGAATCCATCTGGCATGGATAATAATCCTGTGTGGTTTAGGATACGTTACCTAAGTTCTCTGAGTCTGTGTAAGATGGGATGGCACCGTCTACCTTAGCTATGAGTAAGGCAAGTGACATGATGTGTATAAACTTTAACAATGTCTGGAATCTCTAGATCATCAATAAATATTTCTTTTTTCCACCCTCCTCCTGTGCTGACTCCGTTTTGTAAGGGAGACAGGTAAAGGACAGAACAATCTGTAGGCCAGCAATAAAAATCCTATGAGAAAGCAGTAAATAGATGAAATATTTGGGAACGTGAAGCTATAGATGCCAAATTCAAACTTCTGAAACAGGAAATTTCTTAAGTTTTTACTTAAGACCAGAGATTGTTTAGGGCTCATGTGCTGTGATTTCTGATTGATAAATGTAGCTGAAGTTGCCCATGTTTAGAGATTTAAAGGTTCAGTGTGGTTGAGTTGAACTGGAAAACAGACTTACTAAAATACTTCTCTCAACTTCTGTTTTGTCATGTTTTTCTTCCAGACCCAACATGAGTGAAGTTTCCTGCAAGAAACGGGATGACTATTTGGAATGGCCTGAGTATTTTATGGCTGTGGCCTTCTTATCAGCACAGAGAAGCAAAGATCCAAATTCCCAGGTAAATAAATTTCACAGGAGAATGCTTAGATACTCACAGGCAAAGAGATTACTGCACATGAGCAGAAAGGGGAGACTCAGTGGACGCCTATCAACTTAAAAGTGCAGGGTCGGTCTGCCTTTTGTGCTGCGTTTCTACAAGCTTAGTTCTTCCTATGAGACAGAAAATTGTCACATGCCATTGTTAACTGCCTCTTGTGCCCCTTCTGGGACTAGGGGTGCACTTTCCTTGGCTTGTGGGCGCTGCCACAAAAAAAACAGGCAAGGAGACCGACAGCTCTCAGCACCTGCAGCAGCTGTGCATCTGTTTTGAGTTCTGCAGTCCCCCTGGTTTTATTCCCTGCTTCGCCAGCGGCAGACCAGCCAGTTGTAGGCACCAAGCCTTTGGGCATGTTTCCTTCTAGGTCGGTGCCTGCATCGTGAATTCAGAAAACAAGATTGTCGGGATCGGGTACAATGGGATGCCAAATGGATGCAGTGATGACCTGTTGCCTTGGAGAAGGACAGCAAAGAATAAGCTGGACACCAAATACCCGTACGGTAGGGCAAGTTTTATGTCCCGTTCTGCTTAGTGACATAGCCTGGTGAGTGCCTAATTAAGAAAGTTGGTCAGAAGGCATCATCTCCCTTTTGTCATCAACAGCTGGAAAGAAGAATATCCTACTGCACTACCCCAATTTCCTGGCCTCGTCTCTTAAGTTCCAAAGAGAGCTACGGAGAGAAGCATGGTAGTGGCCACACAGGCTGGCCCTGAGATCCGGGGCTCTGCTGCCTGTGCTGAGCTTGGCAGGCTTCACTGGCAGCCTGCTGGCCTGCACAACACCAGAGCATTGATAGTCGGCTTCTCTGCAGAGGGTCACAGCCCCTTGCAGAGATAGCCGAGGGATGTGCATGGTGTCTCTGCGGGTTCTTTTTTTACTACTCGGAAGCAGGGTCGGCTAACCAGGGGCTGGCTCGGGCTTTGGTCTGATGAGAAGCAGGCTTCTTTCAGTCCATGTGCCTGATGAGAACATCTGGCTCAAGCTCACTGCCGGGAAGCAGGAATCAAACTGTAAACTAGACATCAGGAGATGGAGGATCCAGTTGCTTCCTCCAGTTACGGGGGATGCTGCAATTCACAGTAGGTTGTGGTCAGACCAAAAGCCAGAAGTGAGGCTGGGCGTGATGGCTCACGCCTGTAATCCCAGCACTTTGGGAGGCTGAGATGGGCAGATCACCTGAGGTCAGGAGTTCGAGACCAGCCTAGCCAACATGGTGAAACCCCATCTCTACTAAAAATACAAAAATTAGCTGGGCTTGGTGGCAGGTACCTGTAATCCCAGCTACTCAGGAGGCTGAGGAAGGAGAATCGCTTGAACTCGGGAGGTGGAGGTTGTAGTGAGCGAAGACTGCGCCACTGCACTCCAGCCTGGGCAACAGAGTAAGACTCTGTCTAAAAAAAAAGAAAAAAAAAAAAGAAAAAGCTAGAAGTGTAGAACTGTAAACCTTTGGCTTAACTGTCTGTGGATTTTCACCTTGAAATTAGGGAAGGCCCCTTCTTAGAGTTTGTTGCCTGTCTGAGCCCCGGGGAAAATTCCTTCAGAGATTGCCCGGGAGGGTCCAGCCATAGCTTTACTTTTCCTTGCATTCCTTGGAGAATATGCAACTGATGCTGGAAAAGAGGCAAATCATGCTGCGTATGCACGTTGCTGATTTTTTGTAAGGTTGGGCCCTGTATTTTATGTCTGAAAATGAACAGACTGGCGCTGTTGGAAGTGAAGGTAGAGTAGGGCCATCCAAATGGGAAAGATTGTGCCTTCAGGCCAAGGCGTGATGTGCGACCTTCTTCTTTATTGACTTTCCTGGTAGGTTTTCCTCTGGGTTTTTCTCTTGAAGAATTCCAAGTCTACATTTAGTCTAATTTATATATTTTTACTAATGTTCCTGGACCTCGATCATGTTAAATAAGCCCCATAAATTTCTTTCTAAATTGCCTAGGGGCAACTCTGCCATGTTTGAAAGAAAAAGGAAAGAGGTACCTGGAGGGAGAGGAGGAATTGAGCACTGCAAAGCAGTCTGGGTTTCCAGGGTGTGAAAAGTAGTTTAGGGATGAAGGGGACTGAATCGTCAGATCCTCGATTTAACTTCACCCCTCCCTGGTAGGAGTGGGAAGAGAGGATCGGAGTTGCGGGAGGGTAAGACTGTCTTCTCAGCCCAGCTTCAAAGCTGGTGGTAGTGGATGACTAATTAGAAAAATGCGCTGACTCAGAGAAACTTTGTCATCCTGATTTTGATTCTATAAGCTTTTGATGGTAAGAAAGAAGGGAAGTGATTAGTTGTTTTTAAGTCCATGCGAAGATAATTTTTCACAGTGCGGTTCAGTGTCCCATATAAAAATGGTGAAAGTGGAGTCTCGATGTTAAAGATCTGCATTGAACTGTGTGACGGCCACAGTCAATATTTCACCGAGTCTAGACGGTGAAATATTGGCCCTTGGGCTGGACTTTGATATGGGGGAATTCTGGGGGGATGGCAGTCCGTCATACTCAAGCTGGTGCAAAAGATACCCGTGGTTGGACAGTGCAGAGGGGTCCTGGGTGAGCACTGAGCGGGCCTCCCAATGGGGCCTGTGCCTTCTTCAGTCACCCGGAGCCCCCAGCAGATCTGTAAGCAGTGACCTAGAAGCCAAGGGCCATGCAGTACATTTGCACCTGCCCCACACCCCAGACTTCCCAGCTCTCCTGACTTCCCGTGTAGCTGATTTTGTTGGTTATGAGACACTGCCTTTTGTCCAAATTGAGGAGAGTACCTTTCAGAGCCCCTTTCTAGAAGGAATTTTTTTAAAAACCTACATAGGTATTTGTCCAACTTCACTGATTGTTTTTTATTGAATAGCTCCTGAGCTTCTGGGCAGTGGTTGTCTGTCTGCATTATTTTTTATTATCCATATGATACCTCTAGGTTTTCAAAGCTCTTTGCCCTTACTTATCAATTATTCATTTATATGTAGCTATGTTAGAATGTCGACAATTTTCTTTCACGAGAGTAAGCTTGTAATTTGATGTACCATAAAAGTTGTAGAAGGTATTAAATGGTTTTTAAAAGGCATTTAGTATTACTACCGCCATAATACAGTAAAGATGGGCTTTAAGTCTAAATGATGATGACTGGGTATAAACTGTACACTTGTTGTCTTCTCAAGGATTTTCAGGCCACAGAGAAGTAAATGTTTGGATTGCCTGGGATGTCACAGAAATGTTTGCTGATAATTGACTCAAATGCAAAGTCTTTTTTTTTTTTTTTGCTTTCGTTTTAAGATTTTCAAAATTAATTTAAAAAATAAGGGGATGCTGCCTGGAGTTGGATAGCTCAACCCATTCTTTCCTCATCTACATTAATGGTGACTGAGCTGCTGTAGCAGCAAGGTAAATTCACAGGTTATGTGTTAATCCCTGTAAAGGAGCTTTAGAGATTGTCTCGAGTTCTAGACAATGATTTTTAACTCTTTTGAATGTGCAGGACCCTCTTTTAAATGCTGAAAAACTTCCAAGACCCCTGCATAATGCTAAATTCTTGGTATCTTTTGAGTAAGAAACTCCACAATGACAAAAACTACTTGGCATCAGTAACATTTTTTGTTAATCTGAACTTTATTAATTGGATAGCATGTATGTATGTTTGGGAAAAGTTTGTGTGTGTCCTGGACATGGGATTTATCCAGCTGTGGCTATGCTTGGACCCCTTGCAATACCTTAGTAGTGTCTCAGGGTTCTAGGCCCACAGGGTCTAAGCCTCCTCCTTTCTTGTAAGTAACTTCTATAATGTCACACATGCAGGGTGACATCTCCTAATTCCAAGGTCAGTGCCCTTCCTGCTGCGTCCCTGTGTCTCTCCTGTGGGGCACATGAATTCAGCTGTACTGAAATGCCAATCATTGTCTCATTTTTTTTTTGCAGTTGATCAGACTGAGATTCCCATAAAATAACTCCTCAGAGATCAGGAGCTCGGGGAGGGGTGGCCTGTGCCTGGCATCATGCAGAAAGCCACGTGCGTGGCTCACTGTAACATTTCTTCAAAGGGGAGTGCAGTGGACTGAATGTGTCTCCCCCCAAATTCACATGTTGAAACCCTAATTCCAATGCGCTGATATTTGGAGGTGGGGCCTGGGGTGACGTAATTAGGCCATGAGGGTGGAGCTCTCCTGAATGGGGTTAGTGCCCTTCTAAAAGGGACCCCAGAGAGCTCAGTTACTCTTTTTCCATGTGCAAGGATAGGAGGAGACGATGGCTGTCTGCAACCCTGAAAGGAGACATTGCCAGAACCTAACCATGCTGGTGTCCTGACTTCCAGCCTCCAGAACCATGAGAAATAAATGTCCATTGTTTCTCAGCCACCCAGTCTCTGGGACTTTGTTATAGCAGCCCCAGGGGACTGTGACGGGGAGCTTGAGAACTGTGTAAATTTGAGTTTACCAAATAACATACAACTTAATACTGCTTTATTAATTCCGTAAGTCGGAAGTCATTAGTCCTGATTGACGCCTTGTGGGGAGGAGGGAAACACACACTACTTGTAACATAATAGGAAGATGGAGCTTTTCCTGGGCTGTGTCTCTAGAGAGGTATTTTTAAAGGGTATTTTTGTTCTTCCAGCCTTGGGATCAAAACTTCATAAAACTATTTTATTATAATGTAGTATTAATGTGAAAAATGAAAATTCCCTCTGCTAAAGAAGCTTTTTATTCCATCCTTTTCCTGAAAAATCCAAAAGATAATATGATGTCAGTAACATTAAGTGGCAGGAAGAAGGCAATGTTATTATACTAAGAATCTTTTCAGATGAATGACAATGAAAAAAGAGGAAGCAGCAGATTTATCTAATTTACAAGATTAAAAAACTTGGGAAGATTCTGATTTTCCTGAGGGGGTGGGTTGCTAAACCCATGCTGAAGTATTCAGTTGACATTTTTCGTTCCTTTTGCTTTGTGGAATTCGTTATAGTGAAGCACATTTAATCAAAATACCAATGTTATCAAATGGAGGTAAAATACTCTTGGTGATTCAGATATCACTCTTTCCTTGGGTTTTCATAACCAATTTTGATGATATAGTTTACAAATTAGAGAGTTGGAGAATTAACTTGTTCTCGTTGTTAAACTTAAGGGAATTTTTAGTAATGCTTGCCACACGTATCCAGCTGCCCAGCACTTGTGGCCTTGCTGATTTCTGCTGGCGAAGGGCTCTGGGTTTTGGTGAGTGCCTCTGTGCTTGGCCTCCTATCCCACCCAATGGACCAGGGAGCCAGGGTTGCTTGGCCTGCTGCATCTCACTGCACCAGGGAGGGAACCGTAGAGTCTCAGTGTCCCCAAGAGTCGGGGGTGGCCTCACTCTGAGTGCATTGGGCAGAAATGGAGATGTGGGGCCCTTACCCGAGTCAGTTCCTGTGTTTACAGGGATAGTCTAAAAAGGATGTAATGCTGGGAAGGAAAATGCTGAAAAACCTGGAATTAATTAAGGCGAAAGAGTTCAGCAGAGCATCTTAAACACCTTTACCAGTGTGGGGCAGTGCCTCTTTAAATTCTCTATTTAAATTTCATCTTTATTTTTCAGACTTAGCATATTGTTAAGCATGCATAGATGTCACTTTTGTGATTACTTAGCCATTTACTTTACCCCCTTGAACACTGACATTTTCCTGACTGCCATGCACGTGATATATTTCTTTGGCATCCGAAAGGTTAGTGTTGAGAAAGTAATTTATCAAGAAGTTAGGAGGCTGATCCTTCTTAAGATATGACTTCCTCACAACTTGTAAGAGCTTCTTAGTAATTAAGATCAAATTTGTTCTTTCAGTCCTGAAATTGAATGTCCTCTGGTTTTGTTAGTCAGCCCATGAATTTGATAACTTGCTGTTTCTTTTCCTGCAGGATTTAATTTCACTTATAGCTTCCTGTCGCTCCTCCCCTGCCCGGCCATCTAGTAGTTGTGGCCCGACAGCAGGTCTAATTAGGGACTTTTGTACAAAACTACTGTTATAATCAAGGAAAACCTTTGAACGATTGCATAGAAAAGAAATTAAGTAGATTATTTTTACGAATCAAGGGGCAAACTCAGCTGTGATTATGTGGGGTTTTAGATAAACAGAGGAACACACCAGTGTATATGTGAGTCTTCTCCCACCCACTAAAATCAACCGGCTCCATGTAAGCATGTTTTACTTTAAGATATAATTGTTTATAAACAGTTTTCGGAAAGGAATAAATAACGATATTTTAATATAATTTATTTTGATATTTATGTATTTTTATAGTTACAGAGTTAATTATTTTTAAAGTGCTAGAGTTTACTATTTTATTATGAATATCTACAAAAGACATATAGTAACAAAATAACTCCTTTTTTCGAAGAGCACATGTTAGGAAAAGCTGAAATGTTTGGGGATTGGACCCACCCATGAAAATACACATATCTGTCTCCTTTCTATAGAAAGTGATTTTTGAGTCAGTTCACCTCATAGAAGTTTGAAATAAAACTTAATCTAAAGTAGTGGTTCCAAGGTTCCCAGAAGTGGGTTGAAGTTTATCTTTGTACTATAATCTCTCAAGATATAAGGTTTGTTGAAAAATTAGTAGCCTTGATAAAATGTCAGGAGCACATGCAAACTAATTTAGAAAACAGCTATGTTAAGTATTTGAGCACATTAATGATCTGAATGCAAATGGATATTCCTTCTTTATTTCTTTTTCTTCGTCTTTTTTTTTTTTTTTTTTTTTGAGACAGTCTCGCTCTGTCACCCAGGCTGGAGTGCGGTGGCACAACCTCGGCTCACTGCAGCCTCCACCTCCAGGTTTCAAGCGATTCTCCTGCTTCAGTCTCGGAGTGGCTGTGATTACAGGCACGTGCCACCACGCTTGGCTACTTTTTGTATTTTTAGTAGAGATGGGGTTTCACCATGTTGGCCAGGCTGGTCTCAAACTCCTGACCTCAGGTGATCCACCCGCCTCGGCCTCCCAAAGTGCTGGGATTACAGGCTTGAGTCATGGCGCCCGACCACTTCTTTATTTCTTTAAGTTTGCTAAGTCTTTGCTTAGAAACACAGGGATCACTTTTCGGTGTGGTTACCTGAGAATGATTACTCTCATAGTCCTGATTCTGGTGATCTGTTCTATGTCAGTTGTGCTGATTTGACTGATCTTCTCTGAAATTGGCCTAAATGACTAAAGCTTTATTGTATTTTGAGTTTTTTTCATCCAGAATCTCCCTTCAGAAGCTTTGTTAATACTAGCTATATTAAAGTAGAATATGAATATATTGTTTGCTCCCAGAAATACACAAGAAAACCTAGTTCTTAGAGATTTTTGCAAATGTTTGTATTGCTTTTTACTTTTACTTTCTGAAGACTTTTTTTTATCTGCATAAGGATATGCATGTCTGTAATACACACATTAGCTAAGTAAAGCCTCATAGTGCTTAAAGCAACAATTGCCATATTCACACGAAAGAATCCTGGCGCCGCCTTAAGGAGCCAAGGGTTCCAGGTTTGGTATGTTTATGCCCAGTGACTGTGGGGTTGTTAGAGGCATCACCTGACATTTATTTCTCAATGTCTCTATGAAGTAAATGATCACTGAAGATTCTTCCAGTTCTCTTATTCCAAGGAAAAATATAAGTATTATAGCTTTGATGGCATTAGATTAGTATCTTTTTCTCAGCTTACGGAGTTCTGAAAGCGTTCTCGGTCAAATCAGAGCTGTAAAAAGCTGTTGGAGGCAATGCCACAGGGAGAATATGCATGTGTACATATGGATAAATTAATAGAAACAGGCGCCTTTCCCTCCCCCCTCTAGCGATTAAAGTCTGGCACAGTTCTAAGATGAATATAAACCATATGGAGATCGGATGTATGAATAGGAGAGGACAGTCAGACTGTAGGTTACTCCACAGACATGCAGATTAAAAGACATTGGATGAGAAAAGGTTGGATAACAGCAATAAGGAAAAAGATCCTAGCTGAGTGTGGAGTGCACGCCTGTAATCCCAGCACGTTGGGAAGCCGAGGCAGGTGGATTGTTCGAGTTCAAGAGTTCAAGACCAGCCTGGGCAACATGGCGAAATCCCGTCTCTACAGAAAATACAAAAATTAGCCGGGTATTGTGGCGTGCAGCTGTAGCCCCAGCTACCCCAGGGAGGCTGAGGTGGGAGGATCGCTTGAGCCCGGGAGGCCAAGGCAACAGTGAGCCAAGATTGCACCACTGAACTCCAGCCCGGACGACAGAGTGAGAGACCCTCTCTCAAAAAAATTAAGAAAAAGATCCTATGTCTAAGTGAAAGAAAATGTATGATTACATGGGACACGCTTAAAACTCTTTGAAAGAGACAAAAGGTTAAGACCGAATAGAAAGAAAGGACTTTAGAAATTCTTTAGAGAACAAGTCAGCGTGACAATATTTATTCAAACAGAGATACTTGCTTGACATTGGGAAATCCCGATGATAAATGCGGGATACTGGCGAAGGCAAGAGAGTTGCAATGCAAGGGAATGGACGCTCTCCTCTGCTGATGCTGTCTGAAGGGTTGGGGCCAACCAATTAGTGGAGGTGTAAATTTTCTCTGTGCTTCTTTCAAATGATAGATGCCATAGTAAATTTAAAATATTGAATATGATAACTGAGCATGAATTTTTTAATTCTGCAATTAAAAGACTTTGTTCAAAATGCCATTAATTTTGAGTTTAGGTGAATAAAGGGAAGCAGAATTCTGTCGTTTTTCCTTCTCCACGTGAGTTATCACTTTTTAGGAATTAAAATAAGTACTAATGAGTCACCTATTCTCTTACCAGTTTCAGTTGTCTGCTGGTGATGGGGATGTTTCTGGAGTCATCTTTCTTTCTTTTTAAAATCGTAACTCTATTTTATAATGCGTTGGAGTTTTTCAGACACCATCACATGTAGTCATTCAGCAGACACTTCTAGGGCATCTGTTATGTGTTTTACATGCCGGGCACTCTGCAGAGGTCAACAGAATGCCATGGGAGGGTCTGTGTTTTTGAAGAGTTTGCAGACTAATTGTGGAGGAGGTAGACATTAATGAAACAAACAGATGTGATTGAATGTTCCCTTCTGAGGCAGTCACTTTTTTTTTCTTTTTTAATGAGACAGGGACCAGACCCCGAATCTGCCAGCCCCTTGATCTTGGACTTCCCAGCCTCCAGAGCTGTGAGAAATACATTTCTGACGTTTAGAAGCTACAAATTTATGATATTTGTTAGAGCCGCCCATACAGACTAGGACAGGTTGTGTGTATGAACTGGATTGTTCTGGGGCAAGAGTGGCAACAGGGACTCACCAGCCGGGAGGTGACGCAGTCTACGATGCGAGGGCCTTGGAGGGGGTGGGTGCTGGGGCTGGAGAGGCTTGGCTGGAGATAGGGTATATTTTAGGGGCAGCATCAGGAAGATGGCATGATAAAGGGTGGAAGAGGTAGATTGACTCCCCCCAAACAGTTCTGGCTGCAGCAGCTAGACGGGCATACAGAGGAGGAGAAGCAAGATTTTGGGACGATCAAGGAAGATTTAGACACCTGAAGGCCGAGGTGCCCATGAGAGCTCCCCGCAAAGGGTCGGGTGGTCAGGTGGGTATATGAGTTGGGGATTAGTCCAGACTGGTTCCGTCAGTACAGGTGTGTCAGTGCCAGCGACCTGGGTGGCTGATCAAGGAAGCATGTGCAGAGGCAGGAGGAGTAGCTGTGGCTAAGCCCTGAGGGCTCCAGCGCTTAAGGTGGTTGGAGGAAGAAGGGCCCGTGAGAAGGAGCACACAGAGCAGTGTTTTAAGAAAGAAGGCCTCACTTTGGGAGGCTGAGGCGGGCGGATCATGAGGTCAAGAGAGCGAGACCATCCTGTCCAACATGGTGAAACCCCGTCTCTACTAGAAATACAAAAATTAGCTGAGCATGTTGGTGCACGCCTGTAGTCCCAGCTACTTGGGAGGCTGAGGCAGGAGAATTGCTTGAACCCGGGAGGCGGAGGTTGCAATGAGCCGAGATCACGCCATTGCACTCCAGCCTGGTGACAGAGTGAGACTTTGTCTAAAAAAACAAAGAAGGAGGGCATGGCAGCTGTATCGGAGGTTGCCAAGAGGCCTAAGATTAAAACGTGTTCATGGGGTTCAGCAACGTGGAGGTCAGAGATGCTATTGCCAAGTACAGATTCAGCCAAGTACAGTTTCAGCGGAGCAATAGGGTTGGAAGCCACGTTGGAGCCACTTGAAGGAGAACAGAGGGTGAGACAATGGGGACAGGTTTATTTAGATCGGGCTTTGGGATGTGTGGCCGAGAAGAGAGCAGAGCAGTGGGGTGGTGGCTGGAATGGAGATGACGCGGCGGGAAAGGATTGCATTGTTTGTAGGATGAGAGAATCTGGTTTTGGCTTTGGTTTTTGCTTTTCTGCAGCAGACATTTGTTTGCTGATGGGAATAGTCCAAGACAGAGAGAGTGAGATAGAGATTTCTGGAACAGAGTCAAGGTGTTCAAGGCTGTGAGGATTGGTCTCTCAGACACCCTGGTTGGTAATAAGAGGAAGGACTGAGGGGGGAGGTGGGAGGACAGCAGACACAGAGTCCTGGAGGGAAAGGCAGAGTGTGATCAGTTGCAGCATTCTGGTGGAGGAAGCAAGACCATCGGTTGAGAGAGCTGGGAGTTGGAGCTTGGATGCTGGGAGGAGAGAAGAGATGATTGTGTGGGGTGGGAGAGGAATGTCCTAGGAATGTAGGGCAGTGTCAGGAGCTCACGTCTTAGAATCGCTTACGCGAGTTGGGCGGTTGCTCCCCATTTCTACCTGCTGACACAGGCTGCCTGAGGCTGGCCAGGGAGAGCTGGAATTAATTAGAACACACATCCCAACTCCTCTTCCAGTGCCCAGTGCTCAGGCCCGTTTCCCCTCTAAACGCTATTAACACACAAAGGAGGCTTTTAAGCTCCGCGATGCATATTTGCATCACAGTACTATCAACGCTGATTAGTGCTCTGTTTCTCTCGGTGCTATTGTCACGCATTTTAGGCATCACGCGTGCATTTCACATGAACAATGGGAAGGGAGTTGGCATGGCCTACCGTGGATGCAGTACAGCTATTTCCACATCCTCCTCCTGACCTGATTGTGTGCCCTTAGCACATAGGGAGGCAGCGTAATTAGAGTTCTGAGGGCTTTATTACCAATAATGGCCTTACCACAGTCAGAAATCTCTTTAGCCCCGAGCACTACCATTGGGGCTAAGTGGCTCCCCTGGGCTCCGTGAGTTGTCACCCGCAGCTTTAGCAAGAGGCAATGACGAAGTGGGCAGGGATGGGGAGCAGAGTGGGAGAGAGGGAAAAAGAAATGGGTGTTCTCGCAGGCAGGCTGGATTGGGCAGGCCAGGACAGCCTGGTCTCAGGTGGGCACGTGTGGGAGAGGGTGGGAAGCACTCACGTGTGGCAAGTAGCTCGTCTGTGCTGTGCTCTTGACAGATGTTAGTCTTTCTAACAGTTCTTGGAGAGGGATTTTTCTCTCTATGTCTCAGGTCTGGAGGCTGAGGCTGAAGAAGATGCTTGACTGATAGGTTGGGGGCAGTGTGTGAGGACAGAGTAGGGAGGAAGCAGAGGAGACAGGCAGTACCTGGGGTCTCCAAGACTCCTGAGTGCATTGTCGCAGGAGCGGAGACAGAAGTTCTTGCCTCAGCCTTCAGGGCCCTGGGCTGTGGGCAGGCAGGTGGGCGCCCTGGGAGTGGAGGCTTCCCTCAGAGCCTGTAGGATGGGCTGCCTTTTATGTGAGTGACCCACCACTTTCTCCCCAGACCTTGGTAGAATTCCTTTGCGCTGTCATTTTCTTCTAGCAGAGCCCTCCTCTCTGGACACAGGGTTGAAACAGAACAGACCCCATACATTTTCCAGGCGTGCGGCGGGTTTCTGCACATCACCCCTGTTTCTCTTCTTTATTTTCACACACAGAATTACACTGTCATGCCTCTCAGGTGGAATCATGTGTCCCTCCGTGGCGGGAGGCTCAGTTACTTTATCTTCCGAGTAGAAAGGCCGCACTGTGCCTGGGGCTGGGCTGGGGGCAGGAGTGTCTCGATGCCAAGGACAGGTAGGCTGTCGGGTGCAGCGTGATGGGGGAGGCAGAAGCACTGTCACTTGTCCCTGATCAGGAAGACCCGGTTCCTGCCAGCCAGTGTCTTTCTCAGGAAACAGGTCCCGTTCTGAGTACTGGTGACAAAGGCCCCGTTTGCAGAGTTCTTTGGAGTTCACACAGCATTTTCCTACTATGTCCCTCACTTGCTGTTCGTGTGACCCTGTGAGATGGGAAGGGGCAGGTGTTGTTATTCCTGTTCGTAGCTGAGAGAGGCTGGAACTTGAACAGGGTATTACCTTTGTGTAGGCACATCCTAGTATTTAAATCCCTTTGTTCTGAAAAGACATTTGTAATCCAAATATATTTTTCTACAGAAACAATGTTACTTGAAGATTCTGTTCCCCTTGCACCTGCGAGCAGTGCCTGGAACCCCCGTTTCCTGGATTTTCTCAGCACTACTTCAGCAGTCCTACTGTGTTGCTTTAGCTTGCACTCGGGCCACTGCTGATTTCCATGCTGGGGCATCTGCAGCCCAGCTGGTGTGAGCTCTGCAGGGACCAGACCCGCCTCCATCCTGCAGCCCACACCCAGCCCTGTTAGCTCTCCACCCGGTGCAGGCCAGTTTGCAGCCAGAACTTACCAGAACATACCTGGGAAACTGTGGAAGTTTTAAACTGTTTTATTTTCTTGCTCCAGTCCTGTTACTAAGGGCTGCTCCCCTGGGTGAGGGACAGGCCTCTGTCTGAGCAGGCGTAGAGGGACGTAGGCTTTGGAGCAGTCCAGCAGGCTGGCAGGAGGAAGACAGGGCCTGAGACGGGAGAGGGGCAGGGCACAAGAGGGGCTTGTCTGGTGGAACTATCTTAGGGAAGTAGTATCTGTTGATTTCTATATGGTGCTCCCTTCCCCAGTTCCACCTTTGTTTCAAATCATTTGAAAACCCTGATAATGAGCCAGATTGCTACTTTACTAATAGGAACTTCATGCAGGAGAGATAAGATAGAGAGGTGACATTATTTGGGACCAAATTCTAGAAATCTTTGCTTTAGATTTTGGGGAAGCCATAATTGGGAACACTTTATAAGCTTTTGGGAGAGTGTACTTGGTGGGGGTTGAGGGGGCTTAATTGTCGTGGCTATGCTGTGGTTAAATTATTGACGTGAAGGATAGGTACTCCGGAGGCTGGCAGTGACATATGAGGCCCTGTCAGGATATCTTTCAATAATTAAGAAACAAGTAGTTGAAATTCCATTTTAGTTCTAGAAGCTGTGAAGCAGTTCCATAAATGGATCAGTTAGAGGAGCAAGTGTGTACCCCATCCCTCAGCAGAAGTTTCCATCAGGCATCTGTGGGCAGTGGGGGCCGGGGCGGGTGTGCCTGTGCTCCCAGAGACAACGTGTCCAGGTTTAGCAACTCTGATAACTACAGGACCCCAGAAGTAAAAACACTTCAGGAAGTAATGACAAAAAGCTTTGTCATCAGAATGAAAGTAGAAAATCCTTTAAATTACTGAGTTTTTTTTTAATGCACAGGTCAACCTTGAACTTGGGTATGCCATTTCATGTCACTTGTTAATTGCAGGGTGGGAACCCAGTAGAAATAATAGAGGGTGATGCTTCCCACCTTTTCATTCCAGAAGGCTGTGAGCAGACGCTTCTTGGCTCGAGTCCTGACCCTTGTCTAGTCAGTGAACAGAACTGTCCGTGCTCTGAATGGCTCAGGCTGGGGTGGCGGGGGAAGGCGTTGCAGGTCTGCTCTCAGTGGCAGCAGGCACTCCATGCCTGGACTTCTGACCCTGACCCTAGCGGGAGCCACCACACCAGGCTGCCACCTGTTCAGGTCAGCTTTGGCAGAACAACCCTCAGGTCTAAGGACATCATTTTCTTTAAGGAAAATCCTGTGTCACTAAAAATAAGGGACTTTTAGGCAACCTGGAGAGTTCAGAACTAGAACTAGAGTTCAGAACTAGATCAGAATCTTCATTTTCCTGACTCTAAATTTTCTCAGGCTCCAGTAGTTCCTGTCACGTCTCCATAGCAGATGAAGATCAGTTGAGGGTAGAATAACACTATCACTGCTAAATTATTTAGGCAGCAATTAGAATTTGTTCAGCATTATTTAGGGTTTTTAAACAAACCTATCTGAGTAACCTTATAATACTACTGTCTAAAATAGGTATTGTATCAGTCTTATATCAGATGAGGTGAAAGTCAAATCTATAAAATGCTGAACTTTTAAATCTAACCAAGGATGGAATATATCCTGTTAATTTGTCAAACTTCTAGGGAACCGCCTACATGAGACAGTAAGGATTAATCAAGCCCTAGTAAGAAAGAATTTGAAAAATACAGTTTTCTAATTATACAGTCTCTTCTCCATGGTCCAAGGTTAATGCAGTTCTGAATTCTGACAGTTGGTAATAGAAAAGAAAGAAAAAAAAACCCAAAGCATATGAATTGTCTTATAATTACCTGCAGCAGAGAGTCTCTTCTGGCAATCAAGACTTTCTAAGCATTAATCTGATATTTTCAACATTTGATTATTTTCCTTTTAAACAAGGTTGGGAATAACTGGAGGGTTGTGTGTCACTCTTTGTGCTTATCAAATATATATGTAGTGTTTGCAGATTTATTTTGCTTATTGCTTAGCTGTAGATGTGTAATTCTAGGTTGAACATTGTATCTTTTTTTTTTTTTTTACAATTTAGACTAACTTACGAATACTTCCTAGACACTGTGTCTTTGAAATACTTGGTCCTTATTCCTACTATGAATATAAAAACTAACAATTACTTCTTGGTTAGTTTTTGCACTCAGGTATATTTGTAGCTCTTGCTGCAGTTCATCCAGGCAACACAACAGAAATGTTCACACTAGGGAAAGGTAAATTTATTCCTTTGTTTATTGCTGTCAAATATCTGTGGAATGTTTATTGTACAGGTTGAGTGTGCCAGATCCGAAAATCCAAAATCTGAAACTTTTTTTTTTTTTTTTCTGAGATAGGGTCTTGCTCTGTTGCCCAGGCTGGAGTACAGTGGTGCAAACACAGCTCACTGCAGTCTTGACCTCCTGGGCTCAAGTGGTCCTCCCGCCTCAGCCTCTCAAGTAGCTGGGACTACAGGTGCATGCCACCATACCTGGCTAAGTTTTTTTATTTTTAGTAGAGATGAGCTGTTACCGTGTTGCCGAAGCTGTTCTTGAACTCTTGAGCTCAAATGGTCTCCCCTACTTGGCCTCCCAAAGTGCTGGGATTACAGGCATGAGCTACTGCACCTGGCCCAAAATCTGAAACCTTTTGCACACCAGCATGACACTTGAAGGAAATGCTTATGGAGCACTCTGGATTTCAAATGTTTGGATTTGGGATGCTCACCTGGTGAGTATAATGCAAACATTTTAAAATCTGAAATCTGAAACAATTCTGCTCCTAAGCATTTTGGATAAGAGACATTTAACCCATAGAGGAAAGGTACATGGAAACCCCAGACCACACAAAAGAAAAGGCCTGGGGAGAAGTTGGGCAATTACGGCTAGACAGCAGATTTCAGGGTTTTACAGATGGATCTGGTGTCTGAGAATCTATGAACAGATGGATTCTTAAAGTCAGTGACTGTCCGGGCATGGTGGCTCACGCCTGTCATCCCAGCACTTTTGGAGGCTGAGGCGGGTGGATCGCCTGAGGTCAGGAGTTCCAGACCAGCTTGGCCAACACAGTGAAACCCTGTCTGTACTAAAAATACAAGAATTAGCTGGGCATGGTGGCGAGTGCCTGTAATCCCAGCTACTTGGGAGGCTGAGGCAGGAGAATCATCGCTTGAAACTGGTAGGCGGAGGTTGCAGTGAGCTGAGATCATGTCATTGCACTCCAGCCTGGACAACAAGAGCAAAACTCCATCTAAAAAAAAAGGCAGTGACTATGGGAGAAAAATCAAAGAGCAATATTTTACCTTGGGAAGTGCCCACAAAGGCAGCAAAAATAAAAGGACCTACAGAAAAGTAAAGTAGAAAGAGAACACAAGTGTGTGGTGGTCCTGAGAGGTTTTAGAGTAGAGAGGAGTCCAAAGAGAGCAGGTGAATCCAAAGGTTCCAGGCCAGAAGAGACCTTGGGTTTTCATGATGACGAGACCCTCCAGTGGCCTGTGGAGCTGGCTCTCATCAGGTCGTCAGAGCCAACTGCACGCATTGCTTCCCAAGTCCACGTCATGTTGGGAGTGGGAGATTGGCTGTGTGAAAAAATGTCTACACAATGGAAATTGGCAGATATGTGGTGACCCAGCAAACACAGTTGACACCTGAAACATAATTTTTAGGGACAGTATTTAACCTTGTATGTGGGATCCATTCTGATCTCTATCCTTCCCTTCTTACCTACTTCATTAAAACAGAAGAAAAAGCTGGTGTAACTCACTGAAGTATTTCATGACCTGCAGTTTGAAAAACATTATTTTAGAGAAAACTGGAGATTATATATGCCTTACAAAGTCAGAAGACAATTATTTTAAAAATAAATTGTAGTAACAGTTGTAGATAGGATGATTTCATCTTGAAAGGAGGAAAACAAGAATCCTAAAAGGCTGACAAGATGACCTCTCTAGACTAAGGACTAAGCGTGCATGCTTACAGGAGAAGAAAAACGAGCAGAGAGAAGCGGGAGCCCTCAGAGATGGAGGGAGGGGCTGGGAGCATGGCCTTGTGTTTGCCTGGGGAGAGGAGGCCGTGTTTTGATAGTGAAGCTTGTTTTAGAGAAAGTCACCTGTTCTGGAGGATTGAGGAATGAAACTGGAAACCTTAGGAAAAAAGCAAAGACATCGGATGTACTTGGTATTTTTTAAATTGCTTTTATTTAGTTAGCTGGAAATGCACTTTCTCAGATCCACTGTCACTCCTGCAAATGACAAGAGCGCTCAGCCACCCTGTCGAAGGTCATCCAGCTTCCAAGCAGCAAATTGGACCTTGAGCCCTCGTGCTGCCCTTGTTGCAAAGCTCTTTGTCCACACTCCCTGGCAGAGGTGGAGAGTACAGAGGGGAGGATGCTTGGCCTGTGGTGGTCTGGCCAGCCAGGGCAGGCATGAGCTCGTCACAGGCCAGGGCAGGCATCAAGTGCTCTTTGTGGCCTGAAGTGGATTTGGCAGGTGCCTGTTATTTGATCAGTGTCGATGGCCAGTCGACACAAGTAAATGAGTCCCCAGACTTTACTCTGATCCGCCTGCTTTAAACAAATTGGAGGAAGTCATCAAGTTAGTTTCCCCAGTTTCCTCTCTGAGGACAGTCTGGGCGCCGAGGCCTGGCTGAGTCCTGTCTCGTCAGGACAGGCCCAAAAGGAGGTGCAGGGTGGCCTGGGGGACAGCGAGGGTCAGAGTTTCAGGGCTGTGGAGATCCTGGAGCTGATAGACGAGTGTCAGCCACAAAGGTGAAGCTGGATTTCAGGACCCCAACAGGCAGCAGCTGGGAGTTACGAAGTGGGCAGGGCTGGGTTGCGGCCTCAGGTGCTCCTCTGGGTTGGGGCTTCTCTCCTCAGCCCCGCAGGTGCTGAGGGGGTCTGGGGAAGGGTGCAGGAACCAGCAAGAGAGACCAGGGTGGGTTGATCCTACACCCTCCACTGAACACTTGAATTTCCTGTTTGTCAGTGTCCAGTTTTGCATATGTGGGATTTTGGATTGTTCCTTTTAGAGTCTCATGTGTACCCGACACACTATTGTTCCTATTGCCCGGTAGCTTTATATATATGTAAACATATATATATGGGTGCTAAATATTTATCGAATGAATAAAGGAGGAAATGCAGATTCCAATTATTGATGGTGACGTCAGGAAGTACTGAAAGTCCTCTTAAATTCAAATATCAGAAATATGCTCTCCCATCTAATAAATACTTTTTGATGGTGCTGGTATTAATATTCAGATATAATATGTATATTTAATATTTATTTTAATATTAATATTCAGATATATTTTTTTAAACAAGAAGCTTTACATTCTTCATCTTGTGATTTTTTTGGTTAAAAGAGAGGAAGTCTGTTTATAATCCTGTGCATTATTTCTATAAATTGCCCTCTGTACACAGGGATGTCAGATGCTGCCCAAGAGAATCTGTTTCATATGGTAATTTTCACTAATGAATCCAGACCTTACTGTTAAATTTTGCCCCAAACTGCCTGGGATGAAGTAGAGGAAGCTCATTGCAGTGAGCATGACAGTTCTTAGAGGACGCTATCATAGTGTTTCATAACAGATGCAGAGGGTCTGTAGTTCTAAATATTAATACCAGCACCATCAAAAAGTATTTATTAGAGCATATTTCTGATATTTGAATTTAAGAGGACTTTCAGTACTTCCCAATGTCACCATCAATAATTGGTATCTGCATTTCCTCCTTTATTCATTCGATAAATATTTAACACCCATTATGTTCATGGCATCACATTAGACTCTGGGGGAGTGACAAAGAACCTAGGCTGGGCTCTGCCCTCAAGGGGGAAATAAAAGAAACAATTACATGTAATTGTTTTTAACACCAAGCAGCGTGAAACCCAGCTCTGGAGCATCCTGGTCACAAGGGGAGAAGGGGTCACGGGAGCCCCTCCAAGGCCAGCGCACATGTGGCCATACCTTGCGCCTTCCCAAGCCTGGGCCCTCACCCCTTCTCTTGTCTTTCCTTGTCCTCCCATGCCGTCAGGGTTTATGGGACCTGCAAGTCTCGGGGCATGGCTGTGGTCACTCTGGCCAGCGAGGATTATTCTCTGTTGGGCTGTGGTCAATGAAACACAGCTTGTTTGCCTCTTTCGATTTTCCTGCAATGCCAGGAGAGATTGCTCAGTTTTAGGCAGGACTGAGACCTTCCTAAAACATGGAATTTGTAGACAAAAATGAATACTTCCTAATATATCCTGAGAGAGCTTTTGGTCAGCCTTATGCCTGCCACATTGCATTGCTGCTGGGGGACCCAGGCACACAGAGGTAGCTGCAGCTGCACCGGAACCCGGGAGGCTGGCTGAGGAGGGTGGCCAGGACTTCATCTCTCTGACCCAGAGTAGGTGCTCAGTAAATGATCATCGATGAAGCAAGTGAGTTGGGACTGAAATGTATGAGCGCCATAAGTTTAGGCCATTGTTCATTTAAGGCCTCAAAACTCCTGGAAGTGTGACGTGTAGAAGGTTGGCAGGCTGGAGAGGGTAGGGGAGAACTTGAAGATCCCCATATTTATATTCTAGGTGGCTTGTGTGATGTGGACCATGGCCGGATGCCATTCATTAACTCGTTTGACAAATCTTTTAGCACTTGTGTGCATAGCATGTGCTGGGAATACCAGGGGAGCCAGAAGGCAGTGCTTCCGGAACTTGTGTGCACATTGGAATCACCCGGGGAATTGCTTACAAATCCAAGCCCAAGCCACAGCCCAGGCCATCACACTCTGCAGGCATGGGGCACAGATCTTTGTATTTTGGAAGCGCCTAAGGGTGTTCTGATATCAGAGAGGTTTGCAAGTCACTGCTGTTAGGATTTATAATAGAGTTTTAGATAACACACCCAGGAAAATTCAGTAACGATACCAGACGGCCGTCCAGAAACCTCCTGGGCAGGATGAGGGAGTCAAACCCAGGTGTGTGCTGTGGGCACCACTCATTCCCACTCAAGGAGGATGTCCCCTGTGGATTAGGGAGTGGGAGCATCTAGGCAAACTGGACCTGGGGTGTGTGTTGGCTTTGCCAGGTTCAAGAGAGGGAGGAAGGGGATCCCCTTGACTCTGAACTCAGGTAGGTCTGGATGTGACCCGGGATCATGGGTGGAATACACTGGTCTATCAAGAGCTCAACTAGTCATTGCCATTTCAGTGGATGAATGTTTTTCTTATAAAAGACAAACTGGGCTGGGCATGGTGGCCCACATCTGTAATCCCACAGCTTTGGGAGGCCAAGATGGGAAGATCACTTACGGCCAGGATTTCAAGACCAGCCTGGGCAACATAGTGAGACTCCATCTCTACAAAAGATACAAAAAATTAGCTGGGCTTGGTGGCACATCTGTAGTCCCAGCTACTTAGGAGGCTGAGTTGGGAGGATCACTTGAGCCCAGGAGTTGGAGGCTGCAGTGAGATATGATCATGCCGCTGCACTCTGGGCAACAGAGCGAGACCCTGTCTGGCTGCTGGTGTTTTCCTTGTGCGTATGTGGGCTGAGCACGATGTGGTGAAGCAGATCCCTCAGGATGGACACACTCAGCTTCGTCACTTGTTGATTCTCTTGCTCTTAAAATCCCCTAGCCCTCTGAACGGCCACGGTGAGCTTCCCCGTGTGTGCGTGTCAGCACACCAGCGAGCCAGCTCAGGTGGACACTTTCATGCCCCAGGGTCTTGTGGAGCCGTGAAGTGGAGCTGCGCGTAGGGTGGGGAAGGCACTTGACCTCGGCCGTCCTGGCCGCTCTAGGTGCCTTCAGGCCTCACTGCTCAACAACAACCAGCCAGACCACGTGGGCCTCATTTGGTATTCTTAGTACTTGCCATTTCTAATCAATTTTTTTACTTGAGTCTGTTATATGTTATTTCAGAGGGGGGAATGGAATGTGTTAACACTTAGTAAATTCTTCATGAGCTGCAACCAAAGTTTTTCTTTCTTTCCCTTTCAACCCACAGTGTGCCATGCCGAGCTGAATGCCATCATGAACAAAAATTCGACCGATGTGAAAGGCTGTAGTATGTATGTCGCCTTGTTCCCTTGTAATGAATGTGCTAAGCTCATCATCCAGGCAGGTAGGAACCGGGTCTTTTCATTTGTCACATTTGCATTGCTGCCTGCTCGTCAGTAGCTCATTGCTGATGTGTTTGATCTTAAATTGCTATTGTTTAGATCTAAATTAATTGCACTATCAGCTTTGCAAGATACTTCCCGTGTTTTGTTTTCGAATGGTGCCAGGTATTCTAAGACTAATTGCATCCTCTGTGATTCTTAGCATGTTTTTAATTTAGTTTGCAACTTCTTAAACTGCAAGCTGCCAAAAACAACACAGGCATTGCATATAATTACTGTCAATTTACTATTCTCTGACGTATTGTGCATAGATTGGGGGGAGGGAGAGAAATGAACTTCTGTCAGAAACAAGGTCAGCTGGGAGTCTGTATATGAAATTATAATTTGTATCTAATACATGGTAGATATTTGAGGATCTCAACATACCCTGGCATATAAATGTCATAAGACCCAAATGGCACTACTTTCAGGTTTTCTTATGTACAGTTCCCAGAAATCTACACCATTGTATTCGGAATATTTCACCTTTTTCAAACTGTCACATCTAAGATTCAGCTACACTTTGTCTCCATAAAACTCTCGGCTGGAGATTTAAAGACTTATCATGTTTAGCCAGATGTGTGGTTTAAAGGGGCCGTTTATCACCAGCCCCGTGGATCTCAGAGCAGAAGCAGTCTGCTGGTACTGAGGAGTCGCGTGGGCTCCCTGGCTGTCGCCGTTGCCGTCGCCATTCCTGGGAAGCTCTCCTCGCGGTGCTCAGGTGTGGAGGTGATGGCTGAGCAGTCTGGGCCCCACGCTGCAGCCTCCTCTCCCTTCAGAGGCTGATGGAGCAGCGGCCTTCAGTGCGGGGCCCTTGGGATTCCTGGCTCCTGAGTTAGCGCTGCCTGCTGAGATCAGGACAAGAAAACAGATCAGCCTTCTGCAGAGCTGGTTTGAAGTGGTCTGCAAAGCCATGCTGGGAAGCACAGCGGTGCCCACCTCTGAATTTGCCAGCAACCCCCACTCCCTCCATTAGTCCTCCCACTAGTAAGAGAAGCTACCTTGTGAATACTACCTTGATTACCTGTAGTAAGGGAAATTGGTTAATCGGATCAAGCCTTGACTACTTGACATGTTTTCCCTTTGCATTTGTTTAAAAAAAAAATCCATAAAGACTGGAGGGAAGATTAGATATAATCCGCCCTCTGCTGTATGAGAAAGCGGCAGATATGTATTTCAGTGACTGGACACTGTCTGCAAGCACGCTCGGAAAAGGTCATTAATCATAGACTAAAAGCGCTCCAGCTGCTTCCGCCTGTCTTTTGCAGCATCTGTATGTGCGTATACTAAGGGAGCTCCCATTGCTACCGTACAGGTATAAGAGAAGTTATTTTCATGTCTGATAAATACCATGATAGTGATGAGGCAACTGCTGCGAGGCTCCTGTTTGATATGGCTGGGGTGACATTCCGGTAAGCAGGGAGAACGCGGGGCAGTGGGGAAGGGGTGGGGTGAAGGCTGATGAAGAGATGTATTTGACCTTGTCTCCTCCTTGTGATGTCTGACTTCCACACTTGGAGGTGTCTTTAGAAATGCAAGGGCATAAGAATTTAAAGACTATTATAGGGGTAGATATTTAAGAGCAGCAACAGGAAAATCTGAAGACCATTTGTTTAATGATTGTACTTTAATTTCAGTAACTTTCCGGGGTAATTAGACTAATTATTCAAGTAGTGAGAAGTTTAAACATCCACAAGTTTTATAATAGGAACGCCAAACCTTGGTAAATTTTGCAAATGTAACAACTTTGGCGTAGAAAATTTAGGATGAAAGTAGCCTGCCAGATTGAAACACTGGGGATTCTCTTTTTTTTTGAGACGGAGTCTCGCTCTGTCGCCAGGCTAGAGTGCAGTGGTGCGATCCCGGCTCACTGCAGCCTCCGCTTCCCAGGTTCAAGCAATTCTCCTGCCTTAGCCTCCCCTGCCACACCCAGCTACTTTTTTTGTACTTTCAGTAGAGATGGGGTTTCATCACGTTGGCCGGGATGATCTCGATCTGTTGACTTCATGAGCTGCCCACCTCAGCCTCCCAAAGTCCTGGGATTACAGGTGTGAGCCACCCGGGGATTCCTTTTACAGCAACATTTGCAGTGAGATTTGAAGTCTTACAGATTTTTATGATTGTCTTTGCTAAGAAATGGTTGTGAGCTATATTTTACTTGCAAGTAAGTTCAACTACCTTTAATTCATGGCAGAAAATTCCTTTGGGACTAAAGTTTTCCAGCGCTTCATGGTATTGGCGTTCAGCAGCTGGGGGACCATTGTCATAGGTGACGTGCCTGGCCCTTTGTGCTGGTCATTAGGGATACAACTCAACTGTGGTGCCTTCTGAGACTTTAAATTCAAATTATTTATATACTCTCTTGTTCAGTGATTCTTAAAAGAATTTGTTTTGTTCCCAAATATTTTCTTTTTAATTGTTGTAGAAGAAATGAGGAACGAGTGAAAAGTTAATGAGCAAAAAAAAAAAAAAAAAGTTGGTTTACGTTTGCATTTTTAGAATGTAATTTGAAAAGTTACTCCTCACTAAAGGTAGTCGTTTTTTGCTATGTATAAGCGGCAAAAGAAAATTTACTATTTGTTTGCATTAGAGCAACTCCAAGTTGACTGCAGAAATTTTTCTAGAAAATAAGATAAATCTGATGGGAAAACTAGTAATTGGATATCATGTTGTGCAGCTAACTTGTTCGAAATCCTTTGACTCCCCAATAATTCATGAACTCAGACAACTGAAAAACATACAAACCACAGCCCCCCATGCATCTTCTTTTGTCTTAGTCTTTTCCGCTCCGTGTTTCTCTCGTATGGTGCACTATAATTGGCTCCTATAGAGAGAAAATAGCAAGTGAATCCCAGGACATTTTTTTCTCTGCACAGAAAATATGAGTTAAGCCAAAGTAAACAAATTGCTTTAACTACTCACCAGATAATAATTGTATTTTGTTTTTGTTTTTGTTTATTTTTAGGAAATTCATACCGAAGTGCAGCAAGATTGTCATTGACTTTGATTCAATTAACAGCAGACCGAGTCAAAAGCTTCAGTGAGTTACATCTCATTAAATCTCCAGAAGATTGGGATTATCCTCTTCTAAGAAGTTGCTAATGCCTTTCATCTTGAAGTTACACATAACTTCTTACTAGCCAGTATGGCAAAAGTAGACATCTAAAGAATATAAAGCCTCAAATCTTCCTTACTGTCTCTTTTGTCACATGGAATCTACATGTGTTTGAACTGTTGATTTAGGGTTTAAAATAGGGGAGCCTGTGGTGGCCTGGTGCACAGTGCTAGAACGAGGGTGCTGGGATCCTGGTGGCTCTTAAGAGGAGCGTCAGCTGTCTGTCATCCGCTGCGATCCGGCAGCCTCTCTTCACTGCTACATGTGCTAGAAGGACAAATAAATAATTGTGGTTGTGTTCTTAGTGGGGACGAGCAGACACACTGATCTGAACATCTGGCCCAAGTGAAGCATGGCATATAGTGCCCTTGAAAGAAAATTAGGCCTCAAATGACAGTAGCATTGAAGTATTTGCTGCAGAGTTGAGGGAAACCCCCAGCCACCCTCCCGGAATCCGAGATAGGGGGGCACATCTGTCCTGACAGACGACGAGTGTAACTGAACCAGGAATCTTTCCTCCATCACTGCTCTCCCGCTGCACACAGGGTGGTGGCACATTATCCCTCTGCGGGGTGGGGATGCCTGTTGTTTTGGCTCAATTCAGGTTCGTTGGTCACACGGAGCTCTTCCATTTCTTTTCACTGAAAAATGAGTTGTTCCTAGAGGAGACAGCCTGTCTCTCCTTGTTGCCCCCAAAGCCCATGCCCTGCCATGGTGGCAGCTGGGGCTGTGGGTGGGAGGGATCCCCAACATGGATGTGTTGCCCCTCCTCTGCATGCCAACACGGTTCATGTACAAGGCCGCTCTGCAACTGGAGAGAAAATTAATTCCTATCCCGTGAGTGGATTGTGAGAAATTCCGCCCACGTGGAGACAGTTCATTGCAGCACTGTTGGTGTTTGGAGCTCTTCTGTGCCCTGGCTCCGTGCTTTCACCTACACAAACATCACCTTCCTGATCACTGCAGGGCGGGGAGCGTGTGGCTATGCCCCTTCTCTTTAATCTCATTTAATTTTTATTAAACATGCTCAGTACCTGTGTTGAGAAAAGGCTTTCTTTATCCTAAAGATTATTACCTTTTTAAAGTGCTCTTACATTTTCATGAGTTTTTATTTTGTCTCTGAGATTTTGTATTCCACATTCTAGGGTATTCTGTAATTTGGCTCCTTACCAATATTATTAAAATTTTATTAAAATCTACCCTACCAAAGTATGTACATTTTTATGTTATTATAATTATATGCTTAATTCTCCACTCCTGTCCTTTCTGTATTGTCTCTGAAGCACATTGCATATGTTTTAATGCTCAAAGAATAATTTGAGATGCCCAAGCTGTGTGCATTCCCCAGGGTTGATGGTTGGGGCTGCTTTATGGATCAGATTTATGTAAGATGCGAAGGCAGCCACTGGCCCTGCCCTCTCTCCTGTGTACCCTGCCCCTGGTCCCAGGTGTGGCCATCTATCTGGTAGGGCCCAGGCCTCCGCCCTCCCAGAAGGCTTCAGTCCCGAGTTCTGCCCTTTGCTGACTTCTCACCTTATCCTCTTTCCAAGTCTCTCTTCTCTTCTCTCCTAAATTTCCTTCTCTTTTCTCCTCCAAACTCCTCGCCCTCTGTTTGCTCCAAAATACATAAAACAAAAGGTATGTGAAAGAAAGAATCAGTAGACTTAAAGGTAGAAAATTAGAGATTTCTATATTGCCGCAAGTCACGAGTTGTGAGTCCTGTTAGGATGGAGTGTGTCATTTGCATCACATCACATTGATAAATATGTCTAGGGGCTGATAAGCCGGTAGCGCATCTAATTTATTTAATTTTGATACTATCTTATATCTTGTCCGGTTGTTACATTCAGTTTTAGTGAAAAAAAAATTGACTTTTTTCTTTTTCTCTCTTTGAGGGGGGGTTGACAGGAAGGGTCCTTGCTAAAAGGGGAGCCCTGGTATTGAGGTTAGTTGTGGGTGTTTATTTGGGGGCAGATGCTGTCGCTGGGGGTTTGTGATGCTTCCACCTGTGAACCGACCCTGGTTTCCTGGTGACTGGAGTGTAAGTGATTATGTCTTCGTTTCTAGGATCACTATAAGAATAGTAGAATTGTCCTATCCAGGGAATTCCGCAGATGTTCATGTTCCATTTAATAGAGGTTTGCTTTGAACTGGTGCCTTCGGGAGAAGCTTTCCAGAAGGAAGGAGTTATGTGCAGTCTTTTGCCTTGCAGCCATTACTAGATAATTGTGGTGAAGGGAGACTGTATCTGAGCCAGTGTTGCTGCCTGTCATGGCTAATAAATGACAATAAGGAAACCATCTTTCACTGAACCGTTGGTAGAAGGACTACATTTAAAAGGCAAAATTTGTGAGTGAAATGATAGGAACTCCATTTCCCTGACACATTTTGTGCTTTCTTCCCTTTTACTCTTTTAGCAGTCTGTCCTTAGAGACTTCTGAAGCCTAACAAGACCCAGCAGTGAAAGTGATCTAATGTATTAGCCATCTTTTCCTAAATTAAAAATGAAGCAAAATAAGAGAACAAGCATACAAGCTGAGCTCATGAATACAAATGCAGGTTTGCAAGCCTGGTGAGCTGCAGTTCCTGTGGCCCTGGTGTAATTTTTGATCTTCCAATGTCTGTATCTACCTGAGGATTAAAAATATTTAGGTTGTTGCAAAAGGGCCTGAGGAATGCAGGGAGGGAGTTTTCTCATTGGCGAGGCTGATAAGAAGTTTTAATATTTATAGTTCACTTGTTTTGTTGTTGTTAAAGTAAAGCCACTCTCAAAATGGTAGTTTCTACAAATCATTAGCCAGGAGGCCTGTCTAAAGCTCCAGGGAAGGACCAGAACTCAAGGTGGGGGTGCTTTGCAAGCTCTCTTGTCAGGGAACCACGATGACTAGAGTTATGGATTACCGGCTGCAGAGGTGTCGGCAAAATAACCCTGGGTCCAGGAGTCACGTTTAGAGCAGGGTGCCCCAGAATTCTTCTGGAGATACCTTTAGCTAGCTCGACTTTTATTTCCGAACTGTTGGAAGAATCTAAAGCCATTTCATCGTGAGGGTATATGAATCTCAAATAGTTACTGAGTACCTACCACGTATTGGGTTCTCTCATGGCTCTTGGGTGAGAGTTAGAACAGACTGGATAGCTAGATATTAGACAAGTTCCTTAGACGAAGCCCACATTTGCCACCCACATCCCTGAGCCACGCAGGCGCCACCTGCACTTTGTTTTCTCTGTGATTGGGTTGTCTATTATTTTGTGTCTGTATCCGTTGGAGTAAGACCCTGGGAAGAGGGCAGGACCAGACACGAAGTTCACAGGAGCTGGGTTCTTACCCTGATTCCAAGGCCGAAGACTTTAAAAAATTCTACAAGTCCTGGCTGGGTGTGGTGGCTTGCGCTTGTAATCCCAGCACTTTGGGAGGCCGAGGTAGGTGGATCACCTGAGGTCGGGAGTTCGAGACCAGCCTGACCAACATGGAGAAAACCTGTCTCTACTAAAAACACAAAATTAGCCAGGCGTGGTGGCGCATGCCTGTAATCCCAGCTACTCAGGAGGCTGAGGCAGGAGAATTGCTTGAACCCGGGAGGTGGAGGTTGCAGTGAGCCGAGATCGCGCCATTGCACTCCAGCCTGAGCAACAAGAGCGAAACTCCGACTCAAAAAAAAAAAAAAAAAAAATTCTACAAGTCCTTCATTAAATTAAAATGAGTTCAGTATTTCCTAAGAAAATCAGGGGAAGAAGGGTTCTCTGCTGATGAAAGAAAAGCATACCGTCTGCTCACCGCTCAGGTATGGAGCCCGAGGGTCTCAGGCCTGGGGCCTGAAGAAAGGTATTGCCCTTATTTTTGGTAGCCAACTGCCAAATCTCTTCTCTGGAGCCCCACTTTACAGCTTCGCTTGCCTTGCCATTCTTAGCCATTTTTAAGATCAGTTATATTAATTACACACGTGTTGTGCAGCCATCACCACCATCCATCTCCAGAGCTCTGCGTCTTGCAAAACTGAAACTCCACACCCATTACACAGTAACTCGGTCTTCCCCCTTCCCGGAAATGACATCCACCATTCTACTTTATGAATTTCACCACTCTCAGTACCTCATATAAGTGGAATCATACAGAATTTTCTCTTTTTGACTGGCTACTTAGCATCATGTCTTCAAGGTGCATCCAAGTTGTAGCCTGTGTCAGGATTTCCTTCCGTGTGAAGTCTGAAGAATCGCCCATTGTGTTCACATACCGCCATTTGTTTAGCCATTCACGCGCCAATGGACACTTGGGCCACTTCCATCTTCTGCAGCCATCCTTTCCCAAATGTGCAGTGTGCCTCTCCAACCGGGACCCGTCTGCCTCAGCCACCCAGCGGCCTTCCTCCCTGCACCAGTCACCTACCTTGAAGGATTTTTCTGTTTTAAAAATCAACATTTTTTTCTTTCTTTTTTTTGAAACAGGGTCTCACTCACTCTGTCGCTCAGGCTAGAGGGCAGTGGCGTCATCATATCTCGCTGCAGCCTCAACCTCCTGGGTTCAAGTAATCCTCCCACCTCAGCCTCCCAAGTAGCAGGAACCATGGACATGCATCCCCACACTAATTCCCTGGCCAATTGTTATTTATTTTTTATTTTTTGTAGAGACGGGGTCTCACTATGTTGCCCAAGCTGGTCTCAAACTCCTGGGCTCATGGGATCCTCCTGCTTTGGCCTCCCAAAGCGCTGGGATTGCAGGCGTGAGCCACCTTGCATGGCCTAAACCCAGCATTTCTAAGAGCCTCTTCCTGTGCTCCCTTTGACCATCCACAGTTTCCATGCATCTTTCGACACTGAGTTGGACACTGCCTTCTCTATAAAGTCTCCCCAGACCTTCCTGAGCTTGAAGTGACTTTTTCTTCTTTGAAATCCTGCAGCAGTTATTGTCAGCAACCGTCTTTCTGGCAATGAATCAGGTACTGTTTTATGATATCTCTTCTACTGTCTAGAACGGTTACTGAAACATTTCATTTAACTTTTCATATGTATCTTGTCCTGCTCTAACAAGTTGTAAACTCCACAGAGCGCATGTGGCATCCTGTGTATCTTGGTGCCTGGCTACCATTTCTCCCCACGTCTGCACAGGACCCTACGCAGAGGGGCTTCATAAACATTTTTAATATTTCCACGTGAAAGTTATGAACTGGATTGCACTTTAATTCAGCGAGGTAGCTGAGCAGGAGCCAGCCTCCTAAATTATTTTTTCCATGCTGATTTTTTTGTGAATGGCTTGAAAAAAATTGTCATTTGGAATGTAAGAGAAAGAAATCTTCCTGTTAGCAACCAGGGCTAATGGGCACATTTATCTTTGAGAGAGACAGGAGATTACTATTTAAATGTCTTATTTTTGACTTCTGCGTTTCAGTTACAGCATTCTTATATATGGGTCTGAATGAGGAATTTGGCAATAACAGACACTCCTGGCAGAACACCCAGAGATGATGTTTCCACTGAAACCCATCTGATTAGAGGATTTCTTCACCTTTCCAGGTCTTAAATCACTGTTGAATGCTTTCTGTTGTAGGAGTTCTTTATGTTAACTTTTGTTAATGAAAACTGTTAGAAACTTAAACATGCCATTTGGTCCAGGTTTTAAATGGGCATTCTGTTCTGGAATTGCCTCCTCTGTGGGGGTGGGCATGGTGTGCAGCCTTTTGATTTATTCTGCCTTTCCCCAACCTCTGAATAAGTAGGCATTAGTAATGCATGTAGCTGTAAGTAACAGGCCCCTGACTCTCAGTGACTAAACAAGTAGCATATTTTTCCTCACATAATAAGTACGGTGGTAAGCATTTGCTGGAGTTGGGTCAGCTGTTCCATGATGTCTGCAAAGATCTAGGCTTTTTTCTTTATTTGTATCTTTTGCTTTATGTCTTCAGGCTTGTTTTGTCAAAAACTTCAGGCATCCCATTCACACTAAATGCAAGAAGGAGATGGATGGTACAGTGGGGATGAGGCTTCTCTGCTCTTGGCTATCTCTTTGATCAGAAAAGCAGAAACTTTCTCAGAAGCCCCAGCAAATATTCTCTTCCATCCCTTTGGCCATAGCCAGTCACATGGCCACCCCTAGCTGCAAGGGAGGCTGACAGGGTCCTTGGCATTCCACATTCGATAGAGGAGGCTGCAGGGGAGAAGGAGGCTAGTAACTGCTGTCATTCATGCTGTTGGCCACAACATACCCCTTGCCTGGAAAATTGTATAACAGTTTAATTGTGTAATTTCTACTCAGTGGCTCTTCGCATCCTCGGTGTTAAAGTTGTTGTTGAGTTGAAAAATGATACTTGCTTCATAGGAATTTTGTGACCTTGACATTGACTTTCAAACTCCTGTGCAGGAAATCTTAGTTTCTTAACTGGTCACAGCTATGAAAGAGTAATATATATACATATGCACGCATACCACTTGAGGGTCAGTTACAACGTGGTCTCTGGCCCCTAAATACTCAGCATTTGTTTCCTGAGAATAGGGACATTTTCATATCCAGTATAGTTAAGTATAGTTATTGACAATAATATGTTTAACATTGTTGGAATATTTTAATTTATTATTCCTATCCCAATTTTGTCAGTTGACCCAATGCGTTTCTTTCTGGTGTTTTCTGTATGGGATACAGTCTAGAGTTTGGTATTGCATTTTGTTGTCATGTCTCGTTAGCCCCTTTAATCTGGAATATTCCCTGTGGTACTGCTTCTTCTGGAGCCTCTTTCTCCTGCTGCCTCATGCTAACATTTTTTTTAAACATTTTGGTCTCCGGGCCCCTTTACACTCTTAAAAATTACTGAGGACCCCAAAGAAACTTTTGTTTCATGGGTTATATTTATCAATATTTACATTAGAAACTAAAACTGAGAAATTTTAAAAATATTTTAATTCACTTAAAATACCAATAGTAAACCCTTTACATATTAACATAAATAACATACTTTTATGAAAAAATAACTGTTTTCTAGAACAACAAAAAAATGTTTAATGAAAAAAGCAGCATCGTGTTACATTTTTGCAATTGTTTTTCATGTCTGGCTTAATAGAAAACAGCTGGATTCTCATTTCTGTGTGTTTTCTATCTGTTGCAGTAAGTTGTTTTGGCTGAAATATGTGGAGAAAATCCAGCCAAACCCAGATGTGTAGTTGGAAAGGGGAGGCATCTTTTAATAGCATCTTCAGAAAATTGTGGATAGTCTTTGATACCGCACCACAATTTGATATATGAAAGTTTCTTAAAAGCTAGTTGCAATGTGAAATCTGAAATCATATTAATGAATATTTCATATTATCTTACATTAAAATCATTTGGTCTATCTTGTATTTTGAATTGATGTTTAACCCACGCATGATATTACTGGTCATTTGGAAACTACTAGTTCATTGAATTATGCAGATCTTTCAAGACTTGACACATTTCATTATACAACATCCCCAAATCACTTTTGTAAACATCACCACTAATTTGAGAAAAATCTCTCTCTTTAAGTACTGGGAAGCTGTCAAGTTCACAGTGACCGATAACAAGTTTTCCAAAATTCCGATTTTATCTTGAAAGCATGAATTTTATCATTTGATCACTTCATTTCCCTCAAAGTGATAGATAGGCTTACTTTGTTCATTTTCAAGAAAATGTCTGTCATGTCCCCAAATCTGAGTATCCACAGTCACTTTTTCTTTGAAGTAAAAATGGCATCCCATGAACAAAGGGGCTAGTTGAGCTTGCAACTCAAACACTCACATGGCGCTCTTCCTGAGGACAACGTGCAGAAGTGCTTCATGCACACTTCCCATCTCACCCAGAAAGTGTGAAAAAGATGACTCGTCAACTTGGAGGTTCCCTACAAGTAATACTTTTTCCTGCTGGCATCATTGAGGACATCTTAAGGGAAATGGTCTTTTTACTTCTCTGCCTTTGTTTTCTTCCCTGAGTGTGTGGTGGTGGAGAGTGCACGTGGGTGCCACTGCCTCTGATTCCTTCACCCTCACTTTTACTCACCACTGATTTGGTTGCATAGTGCAAATGTCCACACAGTGAAAAAAGGCAAAAAACATCTTAGTATTATAATGAAGATCATTTTGACAGTGTAGACCCCATGAAAGAATCCGTAGGCTCATGCTTTGAGGTGCCAGCTGCCTTAGATGACAGTACGGTTCTAGCCCGAAAGGCACTTTGGAAGTGTCTGTTCACTGAAGACTTTGCCCCTTCCTTTCTTCCTTCCTTCCTTCCTTCCTTCCTTCCTTCCTTCCTTCCTTCCTTCTCTTCTTTCTTTCTTTTTGACAGAGCTTTGCTTTTGTCGCCCAGGCTGGAGTGCAGTGGTATGATCTCGACTCCCCACAACCTCCACCTCCCGGGTCAAGCAATTCCCCTGCCTCAGCCTCCCGAGTAGCTAGGATTACAGGCGTGCACCACCAAGACTTTGCCCTTTTCTATGTCTGCATTTCTTGGCCCAGATGATATCACCTGCAGGGGGAAAAATTAGATTTTTTTTTTAAAGAATTGATCATGTTCTTTTTACCTGTATTTTTATCTCTAATATAGTGAATATGCAAGGTATGATTAATATCATTGCTTTAAGAGAAGAAAAAAATAGACAAACTCTTGATGTATACCAGGCTATCTTGGTTTGCTGCAGCTGATCAAATGAAACAGTTTGTTATGGTTTTACGAATGAGAATATCACAGACTCTCTTCTAATTTAAGGCGCCTGTGTTAAAATGTTAATAAGAGATGGTGAATTGAGTCAGGTCACAGCAGTATATTTCAAGAGGATGAAATATTCAGCCAAGGTCTCTCTGCAGTCCAGGCAGACAGCTGGAAAGGTGCGCTCTGAGTTCTGATTAAACTGTGTCCCCATACCAGGGGCTTCCTGTTTCTTGCATCCTTTACACTGAAAGGGGACAATAGTGCTTTCTAAGCTTAGCTGAGGCTGATTGGCCATCTTGGCGGTAGATCTTTTAATTACCTGCGGCAGCCCTAGAAGGGGTGATGAGCAACAGAGCAGTCAACACTTGAGCAGCACATGTTGGTGCTGATTAGCGCGGCTGGTTAGAGCCAGGACTAATGAGGCCGAGGTCACGGACTCGGCCCCGCCGCCCAGGTAGCCCGGCCACCCTCCAAACGGCCGCTCCGCCCGGTCAGCTGCCTCACAGATGCTCGCTGCCGTCTGGAAAGGGGCCAGGGAGGCTCGAGCCAGCAGCCAGCACGGGCTCTTTGTGTTTAAAACCAAACAAAATAAAAACAGGTTCTCTAATGTGCCACCCCCTGTGATCCTCTCTAGGAATATCAGACTTAATGATTTAAATTTAATTTGTTAGCCATTTGGTGGTTAATTTTTTTTTATAAAAAACCTAATGATTTATTAGCATTCTTATAATAAGAAACATTTAATATCTATTAATGAGAGCTCAAATGGATCAACTATCTAATTTCTTAATAAAATGAATCAGAAAAGTATTACTTAGAAGAAACTCCATACTGTGAGCGTGTTCTCTGCATGTTTTCCGACCTTGGTTCTCCCGTATTATTAGAGTCAGGAATGGAGAGAAATGAAGCTGATTTCAGCCTTTCCCCCGCAGCTCTGCCTTCCAAGAGGGAGAGGCTGAGCGGAGGGCACAGTGGACTTTTTATTTAATTTCCCAAATATCACAGACTCATAACGACTCTATGCTCCTCTCCTTTCTACTGTTTCCCTGGTGCCGTTGACAGAAACAGGCTGGCCCCAGGTCATACCTAGGACACAGAGGAAGGCGCACACTGGCATAAGATAAGTGCCTGATAAAAATACACATATAAATACATCCAGCCCTTTGCTACCGACTCTGAACATCAGTGCTCATGGGCACATTTTGATTAAGCAGCTACTACTGCCTTTAAAGGGGTGGGAGCAGGGAGGAGAGGGTTCTGAAAGGCTTATGAGAATCACAGGAAAAAGAGGTGAGGAGCAGCATGGCCACACGTGCCTCCCCACCACATGAAAAAGGGGAGCTCTTTACCAAACAGCAGCCGCAGATTGATGAGAAGCAGCATGGCCGAGCAGCTCTGAGTCACGGTGAGCGGCACAGAAGAGACCCGAGGTAGAGTGTGCCTCTCCTGCCCCAAAGCAACTTTGGCTAAACATTGTCTGTTGGGTCTTGAGTGGGGAGGAGCAAAGTGAACAGTCACTAAATCCACAGCAGGGCTAAGTCCAAGCAGCACATGCTGAGGCCTGGGCGCAGGCTCCAGGTTTGCTGGGTTTGCAGCCCCAGATGGGGGTCTCAAAGCCAGCACAGATCACAAGAGCAAGTCCAGCAGCTCCTCCAGGGAAGAGCAAAACGCTGCCTTGGAAACACATTTTAATTGATGAAAGGATTCTTTGTTTCAGCCACTGAGGGTAGTGCAAGTGAACTTCAGAGCACTCGAGGTGCTTTGGCCCAATTAGGAAGTCAGCCGGAGCCTCCCGTCACAGGCAGCCATGGTACCTGCTGTCTGATGTTTTGCCAACTTGCTTTAGTGTAATCACTCCGCTGCACCAGGATGTTTCAATTTAGACTCCTGCTCCGTCAGGACTCTGAAGACGCTCATTGTCTGGGAGTGGGCTTCCTGCCTGTTACCTCTCCCCTCCTGCCTCTCCTCTCTTGGACACGGCCGTGACATTGCTCACTGGCCAAGTGAGTTGTTACTGTCCCTCGGCTGCGGGTTGGCAGGTTTCCACTCTCGGAGGAGCAGCAGCAGGGTTTGCAGGCGAAGATCCTGGACTCTGTCAATGCAAGCCCGGCACTTTGGCACTGGCAGTGCTGGAGTTCTTTGTGAGTCATCTGTGTGGCCAGCATGGCACAGTCGTTGCTGGAGAATATTAGAGTTTAGAATCGTGTCTCCAGCATTGCTTTGTAGATAAGGACACGCAGTTAGGACTTAGGCAGGCTTGCACTGCTTTAGAGGTAGAAGTGGGCTGGGAACTCAGGTTCCCCAGCTTGGAGGCCGGTGCCCATACCAGGACACTGGGCCAAGTGACATGGGGTCTTGGGACAGCTCATGAAGCTGGGTGCTAAGGCAGACAAATGGGAGCCGTAGTCTGTGGCCCTCCACCACAGCTGGCTTTCCAGCCTCTCTGCTCCTGCTTTCTGATTCCTGATGCCCTGGCCTTGCCAGCCTGTTCTTCTTGAGCGTTCCTTTCCAGATCGGCAGCTGCACTTGCTATTTCTTCTTCCCAGGTGAGAATTCTCTCCACCAGCTCTTCCCAGTTTCCTCCTTCCTATCTCCAGCACCTCCACTCAGAGTCCGCTCCTCAGAGGGGCCCACCCTGGCCCACCCTGTCTACCTGCACCCCCAAGACCCCCACCTCCCAGGAACCATCAGGTCACCCAGTTTCTTTCTTTACATAACTCTTTTGTCTATTTGTCTTATTGTTTTCTGTTTGTGTCCCCCCAAAACAGCAGGGGCCAAGCCTGTTTTATTCCTGTTGACTCCCTAGTGCCTAGAACAGTGCCTGGCCCAGGGGTTTTGGGGTTTTTTTTGTTTGTTTTCTGAGATGGAGTCTCACTCTGTCACCCAGGCTGGAGTGCAGTGGCACGATCTCAGCTCACTGCAACCTCCACCTCCTAGGTTCAAGCCATTCTCCTGCCTCAGCCTCCTGAGTAGCTGGGACTACAGCCTCATGCCACCATGTCCGGCTAATTGTCTTTTTAGTAGAGACAAGGTTTCACCATGTTGGCCAGGCTAGTCTGGAAATCCTGACCTCAAGTGATCCACCCGCCTCGGCCTCTCAAAGTGCTGGGATTGCAGACGTGAGCCACCGTGCCCGGCCTCGTTATGTGTGTGGTCGTTTTTGTTTTGTTTTTGTTTTTGTTTTCTTACCACACACACACACATACAAAACAGCTGCCCTGGCCCCTAGAGTAGTGAATTTTCACCAGAAGCCACCTAAGGGGTGAATTTTCTGATCATTTTGGGCTCAGTTCTGAAGTTCCCTCAGTTCTGAAGTTCTGACTTTGACCCCCACCTCACTCTGAATCTACAATCATTCTCTCTCCAGTCATCCTGTCGCAGTCTGCTCAGCTGCCCATAACTAAATACAAGGGACTGGGCAGCTTAAACAATAGGCCTTTACTTCTCACTGTTCTGGAGGCTGGGAAGTCCGAGATCAGGTGCTGGCATGGCCAGGTTCTGGTGAGGGCTCTCTTCCCGGCTTGTGGACGGCCACCTTCTCACTGTGGGCTCACCTGGCGGTGAGTGGGGCCGGGAGCAAGCGCTCTGGTCTCTTCTTAGAAAGCTACTAATCCCATCGTAAGGGCGATACCCTCATGACCGCATCCAACCCTAATTACCTATAAAGGCCCTACCTCCAAAAACCCTCACATGGAGGGTTAAAGTTTTGACATACGAATTTGGGAGCGGGACACAGCTCAGTCCCTAGCACACCTTTCCCCTAACCCCAGAATTCAAAGGAGCACACATTCCTTCAGCTCCGTCCATTGTAGCCTCCATTCCTCCTGTGCTGTCTGAGCATCCTGGACTGTCTCGGGAACACCTGTCCTGTTTCCACCAGCTCCCTGGGATCTGCAGTGCAGACACCCCCCGAGAATGCCCATTCAGCTCCCCTGGGTCTTTAACCCAGGGCCCGGCCAGATGTCTTGCTCACATGTCGTAAACATGATTGCAACGTGGCTGTGCGTGGAACCCCGGCCCACTCTGGACCCTGAGCTCCAGAGACTCCAAGGCAGAGCTGCATTTCTATTATCACTTAGTAATTGGAGTTTTGCAGGCTTGGGATTACTGCTAATGGAAAGCAAATGGGCCAAGAATCAAGAAATAAGCACTTGAACAGCCAGCAGCACTCGGTAAAGCAAAGAGGCTATTACGCCACTTTATGTGGCTAGAGATCATCATTTGTAGAAAGATTTGCAAAAATCTTTCCAGCCCATGGAAACGATGACCACCAGGCCTTCTGGTGGCCCTGCCCTCCCCGCCTGGTGCAGCTAAGTGGCCGCCCAGGTAGGGAACCTCACCTGCAGCACAAATTACCACCCGAAGCCAGCCTCTCCCACTTGGCAGGAGCAAGGTTTGATCTTGCCTTCGCTGCCCGCTTTCTCGCTGGTACACAGAGCTCAGAGAAGCTCTTGGAACCAAAACCACTCGCACACACCCTGCCTCAGACTTCCTCGGCCTTCTCACCAGCCCCGGCCCAGAGAGCAGGCGGTGACAGGGCTGCCATGCGCTGCTGTGACTGAAAGCTCGGAACAGTGGCTCTTGACTCAAGGAGAGAGAAGAGGCTGTAAAGAGTGACGTTTCCCGGGGTTTGCTGACCCCTGGTCTCCAGGTTAGTCTTGCCCTTTCTCCTCTGTGGGGTTGTGTCACCATCATACATATACATGAGGGTCCTTCTCTCCATAGATCACGCCACTCCCTTCCCAGTGGCTAAAAGGCGATTTAATATGCAGAAGCTCTGCTAGAACAGCATTAGGTTATGACATGAGGAAATGGAAAAAAAACATCTAAGCCCAACTCTGCCCTTCAGCCGTCCTCCTGAGACAGCGTGCTGTTGTCGGCCAAGGACAGAGTGGGCATTGCTGGGGTTCTTGGGCTCAGCAAACAACAGGAAAACTGAGGCAACTTCAGCTGCTTCAGTCCCGGAGGTGGGGGGAGAGGGAAAGGCACGGAAACCCTCTTACCTTAGCCCCTCAGAAAGGTGCCTCCACTCATCGGTGACTCCCTCACTTAGCCATTAAATGTCACTACAGCCCGTTCGCACAGGGGAGAGAATCTACATCTAGCAGTAAAAAAAGGTGATGAAATGAAAGAAGTTGTGAAATGACATTTTTTTCCAGCAGGTTTGTCATATCTCCTGCATGGAGGAAAATTGCTTTCTGTAAATCTTGGTCCAACAGAACAAAACACCTATTTCTTTCCAGTTGTGGGGACAGCCATTCTCATCGGTATAATGAAGGTATTGTAAGCTGTGACTTTTACAAAGTCTGGGGGAAACCAATCTGCAATCTTGACAGATATGATCTTTCCAGATGCACTGTTCATTTACGGCGGCAAGAGAGCTCAATTAATTTATGAGGGAGGACGGCAGGATGCGACCCCTTGTGCGTAGTCTAGGTGGAACTGTCCCTGTGTGAATTTATGTTCTGGTAATTTAAAAAGATTTATATTAAGCTTTTCTTTCATTTTGAGAGTAGATTAAAATTCTAATGGAAACCATTTGTATGCATTTGTTGAATTGAATAGTATTTATGGCTGTGTAAAAAAAATGCTGCAAAATTCTGCCGATAATAAAGTCAGTGAAGCAAGAATAAGTGTAAAAACAGGAAGGAAATACGCGATAGAAACCGTACTGTATTATACAAGTATAATGAAGGAGGCAAGCCGAGCAGAACGGGGCAGGGATTAGGCCCCCAGATGGGATAGTTTTCCTTATTTAGTGTAAGGCTTTTATAGCCCTTTTATGACTTAAAACAAAATTTAAATTTTGAAACAGGCCAGGTCAGTCTGCACAGACCCCGTGGCCACATCACTGTCTCACATCATTCTTGAACTCCTGCCGGTGTCCAGGACAAACAGGCAGGAAAGAAAATCCAAGCGGCCTCTCAGAGAAAAGATGCTGATGGCGGGAAAAGAAGACGCATGAAACAGGAGGCGGGGGTCAGCGAGCAAGGCAAAAATCAGAGCTCCAGAGTGCAGTGCAGGTGGAAGAGAGGTAGCAAAACCAGGGAAGTCGCTGTGCTCGGGACCGTCCAGTGTGTCCCTGGCATCCCCAGTCATTGCCGTGGCCACCTGATCAGAACCTGTACAGAAACTGCCCCGTCTCCTCCACGGTGAGGGCCAAGTTGCATGTGCCACAGCCCTGTCGGTGACCTTTCTGCGGGCTGGGGAAGCAGAGACAACGGCCTGACAATCTGCAGGCACAGCCATCCGAGGGGACAGGGTCCATGCAACAGCCACCAGAGAAAACTCCTCACTGCCATCTTTGCAGAGGGAGAAAAGCAGAAAGCATCGTGGAGGCCCTTATCATGTTGGAAGGGCAGAGACATTTGGCATTCTGTCAAGGTCCATCTTAGAGGTGAGAGAGAGTTTCACCAGGAAACTCACATTCTCTCAGAACTAGCAGCCGTGATCGCATGTCGCAGTCAGGCAACGCCAAGCGTGATGGTTAACAGCGCTAAGAGAGGAGAAAATGGAAATTTCCCGAGAGCCCACTGCTCTGCTCCTGTGGTGGTGCTTTTCCCCCTCGTTGTAAGCACGTTCTTTACCAGAGCTGCACGGATGTCGTAAACTGCCTTACGATGCATTAGAGCAGAATCGTGCATTAGCAAATTTCACAGATGCAAAGTGGGATTTCTGTCAACGGAAGCCTGCATGGAAAATACGGAACAGCTTAAGAAAGTACTGTCTTCTCTCAAAATTGCACAGGAGCCTGAAATGCAGGTGTTCCGGCCTAGGCGTTTTCTGATGCAAATAACATCGCCACACGGCCAAGATACAGGCCCCTTTTTGCCCCATGAGCCTTACTGGCCTCAGAGTCCAGCCACTTCTATTTTGTTTCTTCATGTATCCTTGGCTTCTAGCGCAGTTCGTGGTACACAGTAGGCACTCAATACGTATTTGTTGAGCTAAGCAAATATGTCCTAGGCCCTGTGGAAGATACGATATGAGGAAGACAAGGTCCCTGCCAAAAAGGCACCAAGGGCCCAGGCTGGGGAGGGTAGTGCTGACATCAAGTAGGCCTTCAGCTCTGGCTCCAGCTTCATTCTAAGTGACTAGGAACAAATTCTCAAAACTTCTTTTCTATCAACTCTTCGTCACCCCCCATATCATAGCACAACTGTCTGTCATTTGATGGAGTTCCTGCGATAAGACAAGCACTAGAAGTTTACCGTATTTGTATCCTTATTGGATTCCCAAATTAATCCTAGAAAGCAAGTGACATGATTATTTTTAGTAGAGACAGGGTTTCACTTTGTTGGCCAGGCTAGTCTTGAACTCCTGACCTCAAGTGATCCACCCACCTCAGCCTCCCAAAGTGCTGGGATTAGGAAAATGAATACTTTCGCAAGCACAGTGACAGGAATGTCAAAGGAGGTAGGCGCCACACTCTGACGTCTCTTTATCAGGGAGGCCTTTTCTGACTCCCTCACATGAAGAGCAAACTCACTTCCCTTCTGCCAAAGCACTCAACATATATGACATCCCACATGGGGTAGGCTGAATCGTGGCCCTTAAAGTATGTCCATGTTCCAGTCATTGGAACATGTGAATATATTACCTTATGTGGCAAAATGGACTTTGCAGACATGATTAAGTTAAGGACCTTGAGATTTCAGGAAAATTATCTTGGATCATCACGGTAGGCCTGACGTAATCACAAGAGCCCTTACAAGAGAGAGGCAGGAGGCCAGAGCGGAGGGAGCTACGCTACGGAGCTGCTTTGCGGATGGAGGAAGGGGCCACTAAGACCTGAGAAAGTCAAGGAGACGGATTCTCACCCGGAGCCTCCGGGGGGAACCAGCCCTGCTCACGCCATCATTTCAGCCCTGCAAGACTTGTGGGCTTCTGACGTCAAGAACTGGGATAGAATGAATTTGTGATGCTTTAGGCCACTAGATCTGTGGTAATGTGTCACAGCAGAAATAGGAAACCAACACAACTTATCTCTACTTGTGTATATGTTTGTTATCCGTCTTCCTCTGCTGGAACATGAACTCCGTGACAAGCGGAGGCAAAGTCGGGGACTTTGTCTATTATGTTGACTGTGGCATCCTTAGTGCTCAGAACAGAGCTCAGAACAATAAATATTTGTTGAATGAGCAAAGATAGAGGGGGCAGTCGCAGGAAGGGGGCCTACTGCGTGGCTAAGGGCCCTGAGGTATGAAAGATCCGAGATGCTGGTGGATGTGGCTGCTTCGTGACCTGAACTGGGGAAGTGGTGGGGAGGTGGGAGATGTCGGGGAGCAGATGCTGGGGCAGCTTATGCTTTATTCCGCAAATGAAGGACTATTGATGTGTTTCATGTAGAGTAGAGTCATGATCGTATTTCCTGATTGCGTTTTGTTTTGTTTTGTTTTGTTTTGTTTTGTTTTGAGACAGAGTCTTGCTCTGTCGCCTAGGCTGGAGTGCAGTGGTGCGATCTTGGCTCACTGCAACCTCCGCCTCCTGGGTTCAAGCTTCCTGAGTAGCTGGGATTACAGGCGCATGCCACCATGCCCTGCTAATTTTTGTGTTTTTAGTAGAGACGGAGATTCACCACGTTAATCAGGCTGGTCTCAAACTCCTGACCTCGTGATCCACCCATCTCGACCTCCCAAAGTGCTGGGATTACAGTCATGAGCCACCGCGCCTGGCCTCCTGATTGCTTTTTAAGTAATTTTTTAAAAATAATTTTTCTCTTTATTATTAAACGTTAGAAATATATGGAAACATGGGCAAAAAGTAAAAATCACTCAAATCTCATTCCTAGAGTTAGTCACTATTAATATTTTGGCGTATGTGTATTTCTTCCTTCAACATTCAGATTATACTTTATATACATTTTTGAAACCAGCTTTTTTCTCTTAGTGTGAATTTCGCCATGTCATTAAATATTCTCCTAAAAACATGGTCTTTAGTAACTATATCGTATTCTATCATACAACCACAACTAAGTTCATTTAACCAATTCCCTCTAACTGGACAGTTCTTTTACTCCCCCAGTATTTTGTGATTTTAAGTAATAATAATAGCACCTGGCATATACTAAGCATTCCATATTTGTTGAATGAATGCATGTTTCAGAGAACATTTCAGACATAAACCTTTATATGTATGTCTAATTGCTTCTTCAGGAAAAAAATTCTTGCAAGTGAAAATGTTGGGGCAAAGGCTGTATTTTTTTTAATGGCTCTTGATACATATGGCCAAATTGCCTTTCCAAAAGGTTATAAAAATTATAACTCCACCCATGGTGTATGGGTGCTTAATTTTGCTGCCCCAAGGGTGGTATTGTAATTTTTCAAACCAGTATTTGCATTTTAGAAAAGTTTCCATGGGGACATGAAGGTAGTAGTTAGCGGGTCTTGTGAAGTCCAGGCAAACAATAGAAAGAACCTGAACTGTAGCATTGGAGGTTGTGTTAGAAAGAAGACAGATCCAAGCTGTACGGGATGTGACATCCTCAGGACTTGAATGCAGAAGGTTGAGAGAGATGTTGGAATGACCAACCCCGGCTTAATTAACCAGACCTTTATTGTAAGCTCATGGGGCAACCCACAGAATCAAAGCTAAGGCGTCAGGCTCCAGAAACACTGAGGCAGCATCATTTGGGATCCAAGAAGCAGAAAGGAATGGATGGTGTCTTTTCAGGACCCCACCAATTCCAGTCTTAGGTCTATATCCAATTCCAGTCTTCTTAGGTCTATATCCAATTCCAGTCTTAGGTCTATATCCAAGAGAAATGCAAACATGTGGCCACACAAAAGCTTCCCCATGAACGTTCACAGCAGCATTGTATGTAATAGCCAGCAGGTGGATACCCAGATGCCCATCAACTGATGAACGGATAAGTAAAATGTATATCCATACAATATTGTTTGGCAATAAAAAGAATGAAGTACTGATGCAGATGATACTATGTATACTTAACATCATGCTAAGTGAAAGAATCCAGTTACAAAAGACCATGCGTTGTATGATTTCATTTATATGAAATGTCCCAAATAGGCAAATCTGTAGACTCAGAAATAAGTTAGTGGCTGCCTGGAGGTGGGAGTGTGAGGGGGTAAGTTGGGAGGAGATGGGCAGTAAATGCCAATGCATATGAAATTTCTTTTTGGGGCGACAAAACTGTTCCAAAATTCATGGTTGTGATGGTTGCACCATTCTGTGAATATGTTAAAAGCATTGAATTGTACGCTTCAAATAGGTGAATTGTATGGTATGTGAGCTATATCTCAATAAAACTTATTATTTCTTAAAGAGAGAAACGTAGAAAATAACAACAAAATGAGATAATGATGAAAAGGAACGCGATAGACCATCTTCACTCCTTCTAGCAACCCCACTCTCTCACAGGGCAAAGGAAAAGCAAAGTGACAGCTTCCAAATGAAATCAGAGACATCTCCCAGCCCTAAATAAATAAACCCAGTACTTGCTTCACAGAGAGGGTGAGGACTGTGGATTCCATATGATAACAAAGCTTTATTTCCAGATAAAGTATGAATATGGAGATCAAAGGACAGCTGACCAGGGGCCAGTCCCAAAAAGGTTCGGAGAGGCTGGAGATCTTTGCTGGCAAAAGTATTAAAAGTAAAACAGCCAAACCAAAGGCTTCAGCTCTTGTGACATGGCAAAGAATAAACTCAAGAAGCTGAAATGGCAAAAAATAAACTCATCGGCACCAAGAGAACAGAAAGGAGATACACGCTGGCTCAGAGACATGGGTTGGGGCAGTGGAGCTGAGTGAACCCAGTGCCCATGAGGAGGGAGAATCGCTTGAACCCAGGAGGCAGAGGCTGCAGTGAGCCAAGATCACGCCACTGCATTCCAGCCTGGGCAACAGAGCGAGACCCTGACTCAAAAAAATTAAATAATAAAATAAAATAATCAAATAAAGGAGGGAGACAAAATACCATATGCAAGAAAGGAAATCTTTTAACGTGATTTAAACTTATAACAAAAAATTGGAGCTGTTACCACCTGTTACCATTGTTATCAATTACCATTGAAAATGGTAATCAAAAACCACTCTGAAAAGCATAGCCTGCTCTCTGAGGGGTGGTATGACTCGGACTTGTGAAAATTATTTTTATTTGAATGGAAAAAGAAGAATCAAAAAGACACCAAAGAGCCTTTTACATATTTTACCACGAATTCATAATTTTATAGGACAATAAGAAAACTGAATTAAGGCCAGATGTGGTGGCTCATGCCTGTAATCCTAGCACTTTGGGAGGCCGAGGTGGGAGGATCACTTGAGCCCAGGAGTTCAAGACCAGCCTGGGAAACATAGTGAGACCCTGTCTCTACAAAAACGTTTAAAAATTAGCCTGGCATGTGGTGTGCACCTGTAGTCCCAGCTACTTGGGAAGCACCTGTAGTCCCAGCTACTTGGGAAGCTGAGGCAAGAGGATCACTTGAGCTTCCAGTTATGCCACTGCACTCCAGCCTGGGCAACAGAGCAAGACCCTGTAGCTTAAAAAAAAAGGAAATAAAATAACTTATAATGACTGATTAAAAACTTATCATTGCTTGCTAATGGAGATAAAAAGCTGGCAAAATATTGATGCCTTAAATCTGGGGGAACTTTGCTTGCCTCCAGTCGACAGATCTGGGACCTCTGAACCTCCTGACTGTATCAGTGCCTGGGAGCTCTGAGCCTCTTTTTCCCTCCCCAAAACTCAGGGACCCTGGTTTCTGAACCCCAGGCCAGAGCCCCTGCTTAAGACAGGCTTATTGAGTAGATTTTCTGCTTTGTGGTGTTAGCAAATATTTAGATGCTCAGCAAGGTCTGGCTGATTCTAGACAAAAAATCCTAGAAGATTTCTGGCAGAAGAGAGAGGCGGGCAGCATCGCTACAGCATTTCAAGTTCAACCAAAGTCAGAAAGAGAGGAAGAAAGGCTAGCTTTGCTCCTGACAAGCACACAATTTTATTAGTTTTGCCGTTTTTTTCTCTTGAAAAGATACTTCTCACCGCCTTCCTTGGTGAGGAATCCCTCTGTTTTATTATGAAGGAAGGGAAGAGCACCATGCGGGTGGGCGTTTTTATCCTCATGCACTCCGGCAGGTCAGACATGATTTTATAGATGAGGGGACTGGGGCTGGTAAATGTTTATTAACTCTCCCTGGGCCCCCATAGTGAGCGAGCGCGGGGGTCATTGTCTTTGCATTGCTCCCCAGGGCTTCCTGAGAAAAATGGCTTCTTCTTGTTCCCTTGACCCCTCCCAAAGAAATGAGTTTTCCTTGTTCCCTCAAGCAGGGAAATGATGGGGATAAAATTAGCATTACTGTGTTTTAGTGGATAATTCATGCTGCTGGTCTCACTGAATCATGCTGATAGGTCCAGGCTGTCGACTTCCAGAGACTTTTGTTTAGGGCTCATTTGCTGGTGCAAGTTGAGGATAGAGTTGGGGTCAGTTCTCTCTGGTTATTCCAGATGCCAAATTGGGCAAAAGCGGAAGGGAGGCTATGCAGTGGGATTCAAACTCACATGTGCCACCCAAGGTCCTTGCTGAAATGCAACACCTTGTGGTACTTGAGATTTGGGGGGAAACCTGGGGCCCTGGGACTGCTTTTCTCCAGGGGCTCTTCTAGGACTTGAATCGTGGGTTAGAAGAAGCTGGAGAGCGAGCGGCTTGCCTAGGTTTGAGGCTGGTGCATTTGCTAAACACGGGAAATGCTGCCCCCTTCACCAAGACCCAGAGTGTAGCCAGCAGGTCTCTGGGAGAGCGTTTGCTGCCCTCAGCCTAACTCATGCCACTTCTCTAGTGTGGGCGGTGAGTCTTCACTCCCTGTAGATGCCGCAGCCTGCTATCACCATAAACAGATAGAAAGTTTCAGGAGTATGGGTTTAAAGCAGGGATTCTTAAAAAAATTTTTTCACCATGGACCCCTTTGGCAGTCTATGGACACTTTTTTAGAACAATGTTTTTAAGTGCATAGTATTGTATTAAATACCAGCCAGGCACGGTGGCTCACACCTGTAATACCAGCGCTTTGGGAGGCCGAGGTGGGACAATCAGTTGAGTCCAGAAGTTCAAGACCAGCCTGCAACACAGCAAGACCCTTGTCTTCACAAAAAAGTAAAATAAAATTTGGCCGGGCGCGGTGGCTCACGCCTGTAATCCCAGCACTTTGGGAGGCCGAGATGGGCAGATCAGGAGGTCAGGAGATTGAGACCATCCTAGCTAACATGGTGAAACCCCGTCTCTACTAAAAATACAAAAAAAAATTAGCCAGGCATGGTGGCGGGCACCTGTGGTCCTAGCTACTTGGGAGGCTGAGGCAGGAGAATGGCGTGAACTTGGGAGGCGGAGCTTGTAGTGAGCCGACATCGTGTCACTGCACTCCAGCCTGGGTGACAGAGCGAGAGTCCGTCACAAAAAAAAAAAAAAAGAAAATTAGCTGGACATGGTAATGTATTCCTGTAGTCCGAGCTACTCGGGAGGCTGAGGAGGGAGCCCAGGAGTTTGAGGTTACAGTGAGCTATGATGACATCATTGCAATCCAGCCTGGGCGACCGAGGGAAACGCTGTCTCTCAAAAGAACACAGAGGATTACAATGAAAACCAATTATATTGATATACAATTATCAATATTTAAAAAAACCCATTTGTGATAGAGTATATATGTGCTTTTTATTAATGTGTTACATAAGATCTCATGCAGGTTTAATAACCACCATAACATTGAAGTAGTGATAAGGGTAAATAATATTTCAAGATATTTGCAGCAACTGGTAATGGGATATGAAAATATCTGTGATTTCTACTGGGAACAAACCACAGGAACTGCTAATACTACTGTGGTTCAATGGCCACATTTATAATTAAAGGAGATGCTAAGTTTCAGCTAGAGGTTAGTGAAAATAAGAGGTAATTGTTTTTCTACCCAAGTCTAGGATCCCCCTGAATTCACAGATTCCTGAATTCCTGTAAAAAGAAAGCCTTGCTTTCTTCTCACAAGATGCATTTTAGAGAAATAACTAACTTGTTGTTCTTGTTGTTTTACATTTCTTCGCTCTTTTAATTTCCCACTTACTTTGATTTCTGTTGTTCATTCTCACTGCCGTCCCCAAATGCTTTTTTCAGGCTTCCTAAACCTCTCCTTTCCTTTTTAAAAGGTTCTCTCCTTTCCTTCTTAAAAAGGTTTTCACTTCTCTCTGTTCTGTAGACTCAACAACAAATCCAAAGAAACACCTTTAAAATATTGAACAGGCAGAAAACGGAGGTCTGGTGGGGCAGCAAATGTGCGCGTCCCACAATCTCTGTAAGGAGGGACCCTTCAATTCTGAGGTCTCTCCCTCATCCATCTTCCCGGCCTTTTCGGCTCTGCACTGCTGCTCCTCGGGAGATGGCAGGAGGCTGGGTTTCTCCCCAGTCTGGCACCCCTTGCCTGTGAATTCATGCAGTGGCCCCAATCTATTTTCCTGTATAGACCCTACAATAATTTTTGAAAAACTATGTATCACTTCATACATTTTTAGGTAAACAGGTCCAATTTTTTGTTATAAGTTTAAATCACGTTAAAAGATTTCCTTTCTTGCATATGGTATTTTGTCTGTCTCCTTTATTTTATTTTTTTGAGTCAGGGTCTCGCTCTGTTGCCCAGGCTGGAGTGCAGTGGCATGATCTCGGCTCACTGCAGCCTCTGCCTCCTGGGTTCAAGCAATTTTCCCGTCTCAGCCTCCCAAGTAGCTGGGACTACAGGCGCCCACCACTACACCTGGCTAAATTTTGTAGTTTTAGTAGAGACGGTGTCTCACCTGTTGGCCAGGCTAGTCTCGAATTCCTGATCTCAAGTGATCCACCTGCCTCAGCCTCCCAAAATGTTGGGATTACAGGCGTGAGCCACCGTGCCGGGCCTCAAGGGTCTTTCTGAAGCTCTCCTTGCCTTGACCTTAGAGAGTCCTCAAGAATACTGTATTCAGGAATTGTCTCTTTTTTGGTGTCCTAGAGGTGTTTGCACCCCAAGGCAATTCAGGATGGGTGAGAGGAAGGCCCTTCTTCTGTTCATAGAGAAGACTGTTGTGGAAAGGGGTGGGGAGGGGAAACGACACTGCAGAATGCTGGCACATTCTTGGCAGATCAATTTTAGGAAGTTGAGAACGTGGAAATTGATTTATTGATTCCTTTAAAGCAGGCTGTATCCACTAAAAAGGCTTCGTGGGCTTGGGTTTCATTGAAGACCCATGAAATTAGGGAAGGGGCTTATTCCCTTTGGGTGAACCTCTTCATATTAGGTCAATCGTGACCCAAGCATTGTGTACTTCTTCCATCACCAGGACATGCTGTGTGTCACACCCTGTGCCGGCTGGTGAGGGAAACACAGCCACAGTCCCTGCCCTCTCTGCGGAGCCCAGGAGAAGGGGCAGTGCTCTGGAGGGGAAGTGGGGGCACGGCCGCCAGGAGGAACTCAGCTCAGGCTGGCTCTGGGGTGTGGTCGAGGCAGAGGGAGGACTTCATGGAGAGGGTGACCTCTCTGAGGCCTGGAGGAGGCATGAATGAGCAAAGAAGGAGGCGGGTGGTGACTGCCAGAGGAGAGGAGGGAAGGGCTCTGCAGCCTGGAGGCTGGAAGGGAAACTTGCCCAAATCCGTCAATCCAGACAAAAAGCAGGAAACCATAAGGCAGTTTAGTCAATTGCCTGCATTGCAAAGAAACAGAAATATGAAGGCCACACACTAAAATCGGTGACTAGCCTTGAATTATGATGCAGACATCTTCGCCGAAGGCCAGGGCAGTGACTCCTCCTCACCAGACGTGCTATTCATTCCAGCATTTAATCACTGTTGATTAATTAAGCTTCCGAAGACGCATGAGTACGTGGTGGAATCATCTCCAGTTCAGAGAGGGGAAAGTTAGGGTTCAGCAATGCAATCAGCTCAGACGCGCTCCCACGCTGGAGTCAGGCAGCCTAGGACGCTGCCTCTCGGTGGGCATCGGTGGCCGCACCTCTGCGCTCCTCTCAGGTGCTGCTAACGTTACCAGGTGTGAGTGCAGCCACTTCTATGGAGAAAGGAAATGGTCTTGGCCAGGTGCTGCCACCACGGAGCGGGACCAGCCGCCTGCCCATCAGCGGGGCGGCTCGTCCTGGCACCTTTGTTCTCACATTTGCTTTTCTTTCCTGAACTTGGCACAGCAAAGCCAGTCCCCGGAGGAGAACTCCTTCCCAAGAGGAGGTTAAGTGTTTTGGCTTTGGTTTCCAATATGACTTGCTTGACTTTTTTTTCCACTTCACAGAGATAAGTGAAAATCCTACAGGTAGGATTCGCTCTGGCCAAAAAGACTGGCGTGCTCAGGCCTGGCAGAGGAGGCGGGGAGAGAGTGGGCCAGCGGCCAGTGACAGCCCGGGAGGCCTCCCACTAGAGCCACCGGTCAAGGACACAGGCACCCAGGGAAGGCTAGAGGTGGCAGGAAATGCTGCCCAGTGACCTGGAGGGCTGTGTGAGTGGAGGGTCTCCAGAGCCCCAGCAGCAGCAGTAGCTTTTGCCATTTTATCTGCTGCAGGCTGTCAGCTGGCACGCAGCGGGGCTCCACTTTAATTTCTGGTTTGCTAGAGCCTTTCGGAGGAAGGCGTGAGCTGAGAACTACCCAACTCCTGGTGGCTGTGCTAACTCGAGTGTGACAGTCAGAGCCACGCTCTGCCAGGACTCCGTCGTTGGCATGGGGGCCCTTGTGAGGAGGCATCCTGTGAGCCAGAAAGGTGCATTTTTCTCCACTTAGCTTCCAAGTTGTGGGGAAGCAGGCCGGTCTTCTGGGGATCATCCTGGCCCAGGCGGGCCCCCTGCAGGGCCCGAGGGTGACTGCAGACAGGCTGCAGAAGGTGTGAGCTCCAGGTGGGGCCGGGAGAGGAATGGCAGGCTCCCTCTTGCTTGCTTGCTTGCTTGCTTGCTTCTGGCTAATCACTGCGATGAGCTTGCAAATGGCTCTTTACACAGCGGCTCTCCAGGAGACAGGCAGGTTCTGGAACAAAATATGATGCCAAGCTCCCTTCTATCGATTCTTCCGGCTAAGTTTCAAAGCATTGACAAAAACATCCCATAGCACCTCCTGCAAAGTAGGTGCTCAGTAAGTATTCAGTGAACCATCAAGCAAATTAAAATAAATGACATATTAAAATAAATGACATGGTGGCATCAACATACTGATCTTGGACTTGATGTCCCAGAAAATAAGGGCTGTGGCTTTTGAATCTGCCTTGTGGAAAATTAGAAAAATTTTCTAATATTTTTGGTGATGATGATGATGAATCTAGTGCCTGAGTCCTGTGATCTGTAGAGTGGAATAGTGAAGCTTGAAAAGTGAGAGTTATGTGTATTCATCAGGAAAGGTGGGAAAGAAAGTTTGAAATCACAGCATCCTGGGAAACACCTGGCCATGCCTCCAGGGGAGTCTTTGATGCTCTTCCAGCAAACTCACCAATATAAGAGATCCCTGGGCCTGGGAGGCCCCCGGAGAGCACAGGAGCTTCTTTCTCGGTACCAATGGATCCCTTTCTATCAAAAAAGTAAGTGGGAGCACGTGTTTGTTACCTAGGGCTCCCTAACAAAGTACCGCAAACTGGGTGGCTTCCACAACAGAAATGTATGGCTCCGAGTTCCGCAGCCTGGAGGGTCAAGGTATCGGCGGGATTGGCTCCTCCTGGGGCTGTAAGAGCCTGCGCCGTGCCTCTCCCCAGGCTTCTGGAGATTCCCTGGCGATCTTCCGTGATCCTTGGCTTGGAGAAGCCTCACCCCAATCACTGTCTTTTTCTGTATATAGTGCTCTTCCTACATGTCTGTCTGTGTGCAAATTTGTTTTTTTAAAGAGAACACTGGTCATGTGGGATTAGGGCTCACCTCCCCCGCCCCCACAACCCTCCCAACCCCCACCCCCACCCCTGCCAGTATGATCTTATCTCAGCTTAACTAATTACACGTTCAACAACCCTGTATCCAAATAGGGGCACATTCTGAGGGACTGGGGGTTAGGATTTCAACATATGCATTTTGAGGGGACACCGGCCTGTAACAGAGAATTTCCACAGCTTTGAGAACGAGAGTGAGAGGATCGTCTGTTGGGTGATTGCACACGAGAGGTGATGAGGGAAAAGGAGGGAGACGGGAAACGAAGGACAGGAGCAATTGTGGGGAGGCTTGGTGGGCAGGAAGGAGCAAAAGCCCGCAGTATCCGACAGCGGGGTGTTTTGTTTTGTTTTGTTTTGTTTGGTTTTGTGTCTTGCTCTGTCGCCCAGGCTGGAGTGCAGTGGCGCCATATGGGTTCACTGCAAGCTCCTCCTCCCGGGTTCACGCCATTCTCCTGCCTCAGCCTTCTGAGTAGCTGGGACTACAGGCGCCTGCCACCAGGCCTGGCTACTTTTTTTTGTATTTTTAGTAGAGACAGGGTTTCACCGTGTTAGCCAGGATGGTCTCAATCTCCTGACCTCGTGATCCGCCCGCCTTGGCCTCCCAAAGTGCTGGGATTACAGGTGTGAGCCACCGCGCCCTGCTACAGCAGGGTTTTTTATGGGGCTGCTGGCCTCCACGGATTCATTCATTCATTCCTTCATTAGTGAGCCACTGCAGTTTGCTAGCACTGTATAGAATACACATAATACAATATATAATACGCATAATTTGGGGGAATGGGGTCCAGTCCCTCAATGAGCTTCTAATTTAGCTGAAAAATGGGAAGTGTAACACTGGAATAATGCAGTCATTCATTCCGCAGATGACATTGAATGTGTCTTGTGGACCAGGTGTCGACCCGCGAGGGGGCTTTTTGAAGCCAGGGGCTACTTCTTACTTATCTTCCTGTCCTCGGAGCCAGCCTATTGGCTGATTTGTTACAGTAACAGCAGACTGATCTGATTTGTTAAGGTGATAGTAGTTGCTCTAACAGATAAGCTCCAAAACCTCAGTGGCTTAACATGGTGGGTGTTAATTTCTCTCTCACATAAAGTTTCTGATCAGGAGCAGGGTGTGGCAATAGGGTGTATGCTCTGCTCCGTGCAGTCATTCAAGGCCTCAAGCTAACAGAGCCTCCACCATCTGCAATAGGTGGCTCCCAAGTTACCCTCAGTTTCAACTTCCAGCTGGCAGATGAGGGAAGGGCTACAGTCATGCTGTCCAACACAGTAGCCACTGGCTGCATGTTACTATTTAAACTTACACTGGAATTAAGTAAAATTAACAATTCTGTTCCTCGGTCTCATTATCCACATTTCAAGTGTGGCTTGTGGTTACCATATTGGACAGTGCAGATACAGAACATCGCTGACGTCATGGAAAGTTCTATTAGGCAGGACTGGTCCAAAGGATGGTGCATGGGAAATACAGGGGGATGGAGGGAAGGCCTGGAATAGGCACACACCACTTCCACTGTTCTAGTGTTCAGGGAATGCTTAGGAGGTAGGAACGTGAGGGAAGGAAGAATGTGACTGGAAGAAAAATGTCAATGGGTTGAAAGCAACTGAAAAAAAAATTACAAGATTTATAAATTGAGAAAAGGAAACCTTATAACTTTATTTATTTATTTACTTATTTATTTATTTATTTGAGACAGGGTCTCTCTCTGTCACCTAGGCTGGAGTGCAGTGATGCAATCTCGGCTCACTGCAACCTCCGCCTCCCAGGCTCAAGCAATTCTTGTGCCTCAGCCTCCTGAGTAGCTGGGATTACAGGTGTGCATCACCACACCCGGCTAACTTGTAGTTTTAAGAGAGATAGGGTTTCAACATTTTGGTCAGGCTGGTCTCAACCTCCTGGCCTCAAGTGATTCACCTACCTCGGACTCCCCGAGTGCTGGGATTACAGGTGTGAGCCACTGCACCTGGCTGGAAAAGGAAACCTTATTTCTTATAAATGGTTATAGCCTGCAAGATGGCCATTCTGCAGGCTGGAAAGCACAGCCTCTGGCCAAGGCCAGAGACAGGCACTTGGAGGGTGGAGGGGCTGGGGTAGGAGATTTGTGCTGAATGGGTTGGCTAAACAGACACAGTCAACAGATTACAGGAGGAGCTATTACTATTCATGAAGGTGGTCCCAACACATGTGTATTAAACAAACATGAATGTAACATACAACCCATGTTCACCTGGGGGTGGGGACGTAACATTTCAGTGTATTACAGTTAGGTCCTATGAACCCAAAGATCTTTTTAGGACATGAAGGCTCTCAGCGCACAGCCTCTGTCAACTGGAGAGAACAGTTCATAGTCACTTGGCGGTCTTGTTATCAGGAGAAAGCTATTGAAATCAGTCTCTTGTCCAATCAAAGCTGTAGTCATGGCTGGTGGAACAGGGCCTCAGTTAGTGTCTGGTGGCTGGTAAGCTGCAGTTGCTTCAACATTGCTTATCTCAAGTCCAGTGCTTGTTTAGCTGCTAGAGAAAAAGAAAAAGCTTATGGCAGTTAAATCATGGTTTATTCTTTTTTTCTGAGACAGAGTCTCCTGGTGATGCCCAGGCTGGAGTGCAATGGCGCGATCTCAGCTCACTGCAACCTCCACTTCCCAAGTTCAAGCGATTCTCCTACCTCAGCCTCCTGAGTAGCTGGGATTATAGGCACCCACCACCACACCCGGCTAATTTTAGTATTTTTAGTAGAGATGGGGTTTCACCACGTTGGTCAGGCTGGTCTTGAATTCCTGGCCCCAGGTGATCCTCCCGCCTCGGCCTCCCAAACTGCTGGGATTACAGGCGTGAGCCACCGTGCCCAGCCCAGAGCATGGTTTATTCTTTAAGTGTAGAGTTGCATGATTTAACCCTTACCTGGCATGGCCAGGTCTTGTTTCTAACTTGGTATCTTATTGCCATGGAGAGTCCATTGTGTCAGTCTTATGATCTCTATCATATGCCGGTCAGTTGTATCTAAAGTGTGAAAAAGAGGGAGTCCAATGAGGTGTGTTTAACCTCCCTTCTTGTCATGGCCAGGAACTCAGGTTTTATTAGTTTGTTTGTTTTGTTTTGTTTTGTTTTGTTTTGTTTTGTTTTGAGACGGAGTCTCGCTCTGTCACCCAGGCTGGAGTGCAGTGGCGCAATCTCGGCTCACTGCAAGCTCCGCCTCCCGGGTTCACGCCATTCTCCTGCCTCAGCCTCTCCTGAGTAGCTGGGACTACAGGCGCCTGCCACCATGCCTGGCTACTTTTTGTATTTTTAGTAGGGACAGGGTTTCACCATGTTGGTCAGGCTGGTCTTGAACTCCTGACCTTGTGATCCGCCCGCCTCAGCTTCCCAAAGTGCTGGGATTACAAGCGTGACCCACCGTGCCTGGGTCGGCACTCAGTTTTTAAGATTTCTTGGGGGTCCGCTTGACCAAGAGAAGGTTCAGTTGGTTGGAGAGCTTAGGGTTTAATTTTTAGTTTACAAAAGGAAGAGGAAGAGCATTCTAGACAGGGCCATAGTGAGGATAGGATCCCAGAGGCAGGAGGGCGCTGGCAGGGTTTAGAGTTCAGGTCGGAGGACAGCATTGCCCGGCGGGGAGCAGCGGGCTGACAAGCTGGTGGTAGGTCAGGTGATCCTGGTGCTGGCCTTCATCGCACAGCCTGCTTCTGAGACGCTTCTGCCCTATCTTCATTATCGGTAATGCTCTAAAATGTCCCAGAGCCTCCAGTTTGGGAAACGGTGGCCCAAGGCAGAGCAAAGCAGGAGTGCTGGGCACTGGCTGGCGGGTTGCTTCCTCGAAGCAGAAAACGTTTGCAATTTGGTGCTCCCTCTAAGGCTGAAGGAAGTGGGAAGGCCCCTTCTTCGGGCTCCTGCAAATGCCTCCATGTTGGCCAGGTTCCAAAGACAGGAGAAACAGAAGTCAGCGTAACCCAGTTAAGTTAAACAAATGCTTGATGAATACTAAGGCGCCTTCCAGTAATAACATGGATAAATGCTTTGAAGGACTGAATGCACGCCATTTTATGCAGATCCCGGAGGGAGACAGCACTCAGCGCACAGCCTCTGTCAACTGGACAGAACTAGTTCATAGTCACTCAGTGGTCTTCTTATCAGGAGAAAGTTATTGAAATCAGTCTCTTGTCAAAAGACAAAACCTTGGGGGTTATTGGGTGCCTAAAGCAGAATGTGAGAGCGGGCGCTTCTCTGAAATTGACAGAGAGAGCGAGTGTGGCGGCGATGAACCGAGAGGACATGGCATCGCCAGGGAGCAGCGGTCGGGCTGTGCACATGCAGCGGAGGTCAGGCCCGGTGATGCGGCGGCGTGCCGTGCTTTGCTGTCTGCATTTTAAGAGCAATACAGTAAAACTGCAGAAAATCAAAAGCAGAAACGAGCAAAGGTTACAAAGGAGTTGGAAGTTGTTTAACTTGTAAAAGGGCAATGTAAGAACTGTATAATACAGGCTTATTCTCAGGTGGGTGAGAGCCTGTGACAAGGAGAGTAGGAGTCCCTTCAACTCCACAGAGGACAGCAGAGGTGAAAGCGAGCCTCAACTCTTGATTGAAAGGATGAGTGAATGCTGTGTCCCTGAGGATGGCTAACATTTTAATTAATAACCATCTCTTATGGAGAGGGGAGGCTGTCCGCTACACAGAGGCAGGAGCCAGGACTGGCCAGCACAGTGCCTATTTTTGAGTCTGTAAGTTCTCAGATGTTCTCTCGAGATGCTCCCCGTTTTCATGACAAACATCTCGCACTAACCCACCGGCACCTGGGGCAGAATACCTCTCCTCTGCACCTGTTCCCTTTCGAGCAGCGGAGGCTCAGTTAGCATAACTCCTGGCCCCTCCCTGCCCCTTTTGCCCTTCAACCTTATGACTGGCTATTGAAAAATGTGGAGATTGGCCAGGAGCGGTGGCTCATGCCTGTAATCCCAGCACTTTGGGAGGCCCTAGACAGGCAGATCATGAGGTCAGGAGTTCGAGACCAGCCTGACTAAAATGGTAAAACCCCCTCTCTACTAAAAACACAAAAATTAGCCAGGTGCAGTGGTGCATGCCTGTAATCCCAGCTACTCAGGAGGCTGAGGCAGGAGAATCGCTTGTACCCAGGAGGTGGAGGTTGCAGTGAGCCGAGATCGCGCCACTGTACCCAAGCCTGGGTGGCAGAGTAAAAGAAAAATGTGGGGATTATGAACTGGATGTGTCTGCTCAGCGGTGCCCATCCTTCCTCCCTTGGGAGCACTGCCTGCAGGAGCTGCTGCTCTCTGCTGCTCCTCCAAGGGCACCTCTTCCCCTCCTCGGGGGTGGAGGACTGTCCGCTTCTGCGGCTGTTGTTAGGGAGTCTTTGGTTCTCATCCCGAGCCTTATCAATGAAGTGGATGCTATTTTAACCTCCATTGCCACTCCACTGTTTATTCCCAAAAGATTCCAAACTCAGGCAAGAAAGAGAGGTGCTGTCTAGGCCAGGAAGGGGGTGCCCTGCAGGACCCCAGCAGCCTAGCTGCAACATTGAGCTCCACACTTTTACACCCCAGAATCCATTCTCAATGCCTGTGCGCACTGTTGCAAAACAGAAATTGAATCATGCCACTTCTTGCTGAAAATCTCCCACTGGTTTCCATCGCAGCTGGAATCAGACTCCACTCCTCTCCATGACCCCAGGACCTGGCCTCTTGCTCTGCAGCGGCCACTCTCCCCTTGCATTCAGGCCTCCCGCTGCAGGGACACCAAGCGTGGCCAGGCTGTCAGGATGTTGCAGTAGTCTGGAACGTGCTTTGTTGTCATGCATACCTCTGCCTGCTGCCCCAGAGAGCCTCCTCAGCGCCTGCTCCTGACTGGCGCCTGTCCCCACACTTCCCCACAACCTTTGTTCTCTTGATAATACATAGCGCTGACATTATCACGTGTACGTATTGGCTTCCTCGTGTATTGTCTCTCTCCCCCACTAAAACAGGGAGCCTTCCACGAGAAGAGATCTGGTCCAGCCGCATGTCCTTTGCATGCTCAGTGCCTGGCATACAGTAGTCACTCAATAAGTGTCTGTGCAAAGAGGGAAGGAGGAGTGTCCAGTGAAAGCAGCCTAATATATAGGACAAACCCTGAACAATGAACTAAGACATGTTAAGGGAGGAGACCACCCCTCATATTATCTTATGCCCAATTTCTGCCTCCAAAGAAAGAAGAAGTAAAAACTCAAAGGCAGAAATGAAATCCACAAGCAGACAGCCCGGTGCCACACCCTGGGCCTGGTAGTTAAAGATCGAGCTCTGACCTAATCAGTTATGTTATCTATAGATTACAGACATTGTATAGAAAAGCACTGTGAAAATCCCTGTCCTGTTCTGTTCTGTTCTAATTGCTGGTGCATGCAGCCCCCAGTCACGTACCCCCTGCTTGCTCGATCCATCACGACCCTCTCACGTGGACCCCCTTAGAGTTGTGAGCCCTTAAAAGGGACAGGAATCGCTCACTTGGGGAGCTTGGTTGTTGGAGGCGTGAGCCTTGCAGAAGCTCCCGGACTAATAAAGCCCTTCCTTTAACTCGGTGTCTAAGGGGTTTTGTCTGCGGCTTGTGCTGCTACAATGTGGGACTTCAGAACTTGCCCACCACGAATGATTTGTGTGTCCCTGTGCTTGTCACCAGCCTGTGTTTACTCACTTCCTTCATCTCTGAGATAAGGAGCTTCGACCAGCACCACTGTATGCGCTTTCCACTGGGAGAGTCTTGGGCAGGGCAGATAGAGGTCACCTTGAGGCTACTCTTACTCCTCGTTCTCTCTGGTTTACTTACTTCTTAGGAAATGCTGTTTCCCTGGCCCATGACTTCTGATGGCTTTCTCTCTGCCTGCTCCCCTCCAGTATTTAGTGTAGCCACTGAATTATTTAACTGTGTGTTTGGAGACCAAGTTTGAAGGGCAAATAAGATAACAAATGAAGCAGCGCTGTTTGCATCATTCTTTTCGCTGCTGGGGATGCTTGAGCTTTTATTTTTCTTGAGCATCTTGACTCTACTAACATAAAGAGTAAAACAAATCACATACACAAATCAAATCCACAGCCCTGCCAGAGCCGCTGCGGCCGAACAGCAGCGATTTTAAATGAGAAGATTATAGCTGCAGCTAATGGAGCAGGAGCGAGAAGCACTTGTACTGGACTGGCAGCGCAAAATGCCCCTTATCACCCCCGAAGAGTGTACTATTTTAATGTTAAATACAGTAAATTGCAAACTAGTAAAGTCACATTCAGACTTTCCTCCCCTCTGGTTGTCCGGTGACAGGCACGTGCATTAATAAGTTTCTCCTCATTGTGAGGCTTCTCAGCAGCCCGCTCCAGAGCCTTTATCTCCTTTGGTACCTTTCCTTGAACCATGCAGTAAAGTCTCCTTTTAAAAATACAATGCATTCCCCCAACCCTATTCTTCTGGGGCTTTTATGACTCACAATTGACAAAGGCCTCACTAATGGAAATGCAAATTTCCTACCTGTCAAAGACTGAGAATGCTTTCTGAAAACACTGGTGGGGCAGAAAGTACATTAGCATCTGCATATTAGGGAGAGAAGCTGCTTCCAATAGATTTGTAGGATAAAAATGTTTATTTGATGCCGGGACAGAAATCAAATAGTACAGATAACATCTCCCGTGCAGACAGGACAACTTCTTGGTAACGCTAAACTTTTGCATGTCTTTGATTCCAGCCCATGTATTATTTAGAGTTAAAGAACACCAATGCTGCTTTTATAAAGGCTTTGATTTGGGGACCAGTTGGGGAAAGAGGGTTGGGTGCTCTGGGTCTCCCTGTCTTTCTGCCATGCTCTCCACCTTGTGGAGTAAAACCCAGCTGAAGGTCCAACCGATGTATGGCTGCAGTGGGCATCCTCACTTCTCAGCGAGTACCTTTCTTCCTCTGGTTCACCACTGCCCTTTTCAGTCATATTCTATTATTTATTTATAGAGACAGGGTCTTGCTCTGTTGTCCAGGCTGGAGTGCAGTGGCACGATCATGGTTCAGTGCAGCCTCCAACTCCTGGAATCAAGCAATCCTCCTGACTCAGCCTCTTGAGTGGCTGAAACTACATCATATTCTATTGTTACCATTACTTGTGTGTGTGTGTGTGTGTGTGTGTGTGTGTGTGTGTGTGTATTTGAAGAACACAGAGTGAAATATGGTATTTGCCTGGGATTTTGGTGGGGAGCAGGCCCTGGAGACAGGTCCTGGAAAGCCAGGCTAGTTCGCTCCAGCTGCCGTAACAAAGTACCACAGATGGGGGTGCTCAGACAACAGGAATTTATCCTCTCAGTTCTGAAGCTGGCATCCAAAAATCAAGGTATCCACTATGTTGACTTCTTCTGAGGGCTACGAGGGGAGGGTCTGCTCCAGGCCTCTCTCCTTGGCTTGTGGACAGACACCTTCTCTCTGTGTCTCTTCACACCATCTTCCCTCTATGCCTGTTTGTGTCCAATTTTCTGCTTTTTGAAAGGACACCAATCTTATTGGATTGGGGTCTGCCTTAATAATCTCATTTTCACTCCATTACCTCTGTAAAGACCCCATCTGGAAATGGAGCAGGGACCTCTCTTAGGGGCCTGCCACGCACTTCCCCCCGACCCCAACCAAACATGAAATAAAGGAAAATCTTGAGTTCCTTCAAGGGAAATTCCAGGCATCCAGCTCTCCCTGAGAAGTACATGAGCAACTTGATAAACAAGAAGGTAATAGTAGCTTAAAACAATAGCCAAGGGAGTTAGCGTCCTGGGATGTTTGGCTCCCTACAGAAACCAAAGATAACATCTCTTTAAATTATTTATTTATTTATTTTTATTTTTGCAGAGACGGAGTCTCACTACATTGCCCACGCTGGTCTCAAACTCCTCGCCTCAAGCGATCTTCCTGTTACCAGAAAGGAGACCCGATCCAGACCCCAAGAGAGGGTTCTTGGACCTCACACAAGAATTCGAGATGAATCCATAGGGTAAAGTGAAAGCCAGTTTATTAAGCAAGTAAAGGAATTAAAGAATGGCTACTCTATAGGCAGAGCAGCCCCGAGGGCTGCTGGCTGCCCATTTTTATGGTTATTTCTCGATGATGTGCTAAATAAGGGGTGGATTATTCATGTCTCCTTCTTTTAGACCTTATAGGATAACTTCTAATGTTGCCATGGCATTTGTAAAGTGTCACGGCGCTGGTGAGAGTGTAGCAGTGAGGATGACCAGAGGTCACTCTCATTGCCATCTTGGTTTTGGTGGGGTTTTGCCAGCTTCTTTACTGCAACCTGTTTTATCAGCAAGGTCTTTGCGACCTGTATTTTGTGCTGACCTCGTATCTCATCCTGTGACTTAGAATGCCTAACCTCCTGGGAATGCAGCCCAGTAAGTCTCAGCCTCATTTTACCCAGCCCCTATTCAAGATGGAGTTGCACTGGTTCAAACGCCTCTGACACTTTCACCTTGGCCTCCTGAAGTGTTGGGTTTACAGGTGTGAGCCACTGTGCTTGACCTAAAGATAACATCTTAACTAGGTCCCTCAGTTGTTTTTCAGAAACCCAGACCCCCACCAAACAGATCCACTGGCCTGTAGGCCTCAGAAAAGGGGAAGCTGAGGACCGAACTTGGACAGCATTCTTTGTTCTAAAGTTCTTCCTGAGGGGCCCGGAGGAGGTGGTGCCCTTGAGTCAACCCTAACATATCTTTCTGCTGACCCCAGCATACGTAGACAAAGCTCTGCCTCCTTAACCAATTGCAAATCAGAAAATATTTGAATCGAACTGTGGGCCCCCGCTTTGAGATGTTCCACCTTTTTAGGCAAAAGCGATGTATAATCTTCATGTGTTAGCCTCCGATTTTGCCTGTAACTTCTGCTTTCCTGAAATATACCCCTGCCTTTGAAAACCCTTATTTGCCAGCCATCAGAGAGTTCAGGTCTTAAGTGTTGCTTGGCGCACTGCAGTCAATGCCTCACTTCATTTCTCCAGGATCCCAATGCCACTGCTTGACCTTGCTGGGCCAGAGGAGCAGATCCCACTTGGGTCAGTAACAATCTCCAAATAAGGTCACACTCTGAGGAGTGGGTGGGGTTAGGACTTCAGCATGTGAATCTGGGGGTGCAGGAAGACACAATTCATCCCAGCAGCACTACCTATCGGAAATATGCGGGCATCTGATCAGCTGAGCTCTCCGTCAAGGAGTGCAGGGAGAGACTCGAGAGTGGTGGCTGTCCCTGCCCTTGCCCCCGCCCACCACCCCGTTCCCTTTCACTGTAGTGTGCCAGCAAAGTGACTAAAGCTTTCCAAGGACCCAATTACCGGCTTCTCCTTGGCCCTGCACGAGTCCTAATGTTCAACACAACATTTTAATTACTTTTTAAGTGCACCCTAATCACGATGACACTGTAGCAGAGAGCCTGAAGAAAGTGGCTTTTCCTGCAGAGGGCTGTTCTCCGTGAAACAGACTGCTCTCAGCGAAGGCGGAGAGGCCAAAGCGCAGGCATTTCACGCGAAATGAGGGCAGGAAAGCCTCACCTCCTCAGTGGGCAGTAGCACTTCTTTGGATTCCCCCTGGTGTAAAGGGTGGCAGGGCTGTGGGATGTGGCTCCGTGATGCTGCAAACAGATGGGTCTGGTTTGGTGTATTCTCAGCTGGTGCACAGAGCAGGCCAGGGTCACTGACCCAAGGCCCTGTTGCATCCTCTGAGGCAGAGTGATTTGTCAAAAGTTTAGAGCTGATGGAAAAATTAACTGTATCTCATTTACTTGCCCACGTCCTCACAAATGGGAAAGAAAGAGAGATCATTACCCTCCTTCAATTCTGGAGTATCCCTCGGAAGAATTATAGGACATCATCATCATCATCATCATCACCACCACACTGGCTTAAACAACAGACATATCTCATAGATGTGCAGTCTACAAGTCTGGATTCAAGGCATTGGCAGGCCCTGCTTCCTCTGAAATCTGAAGGGGAACCGGTCCTTGCCTCTTCCCGGCTTCCCTGGCTTGCTGGCCGTCTCTGATGCTCCTTAGCTTGCAGATATACCCCTCGATCCTCCATCTTCGCATGGTGCTCTTCTGTGTCTCTGTCCTCACCTGGCTGCCTTTTTATAATAATGACCCAGAACATTATCTTAAAATGTCTGGGCTGGGCGTGGTATAATCCCAGTGCTTTGGGAGGCCGAGGTGGGAGGATTGCTTGAGACCAGGAGTTTGAGACCAGCCTGGGCAACATAGTGAGACCCTGTCTCTACAAAAAAAAAAAAAAAAAGATACAAAACTTAACCAGATATGGTGGTGCACACCTCGAGTCCCAGCTACTCAGGAGGCGGAGGTGGGAGGATCGCTTGAGCTGCCTGAGCCCAGGAGTTCAAGGCTGCAGTGAGCTATGACCATGCCACTGCACTCCAGCCTGAGTGACAGAGGGAGATCCTGTCCACAAAATAAAATTATCTGAGCCAGAGGCTAGAAACTCATGGCCTGCAGGTCAAATTTAGATATTGCTGGCCGGGTGCAGTGGCTCATACCTGTAATCCCAGCACTCTGGGACCCCAGAGTGGGCGGATTGCCTGAGGTCAGGAGTTCAAGGCCAGCCTGGCCAACATGGCAAAGAAACCCCATCTCTACTAAAAATACAAAAATTAGCCAGGCGTGGTGGTGGGTGCCTGTAATCCCAGCTACATGGGAGGTTGAGGCAGGAGAATCGCTTGAACCCAGGAGGCAGAGGTTGCAGTGAGCTGAGATCGTGCCATTGCACTCCAGCCTGGGTGACAGAGCGAGACTCTGTCTCAAAAAAAACAAACAAAAAAATTTAGATATTGCTGTGATTTTTATGAAGTAAATTCAAATGCTTTTAGCAGGGATGGGTCTGTTCCAGTTTGCCACAGTCACCACCTGCAGCCACAGAGCAGGCCATGGTGACTGTCCCCCATTGTCACTGTTTTAGTGATGTTTGGCCTTGGGTGTTGAGATTCTAACCTGTCAAGGCTTGGAGGTAGAGAGTGCCCCTCAGGTCTGGAGAGGGAGGGTGTGGGAGAGGCACCAGAAGGACACCAGCAGGGCTGTGGGGATGGCAGGAATCTGCTTCTACCCTCGGGAAGGTAACAGAGACCCTGTGTGCCACGTGTGGCCTTGGCAGCCTCTGGGAAGGCCCTGTGGGTAACTTGAGCCTGGGGGACAGGACTCGGGAGCAGAGGAGCCACAAGACTTGGGCTTGTCCATGAGTCTCCCTGAACCCCAGGGGGCTAAAGACCAAAAGTCTCCTCCGAGTTTCCTCGATTGCATGAATGCTGGAGGGGCTTTTACAGACCCAAAGAAGGTGTCTGGGGCCCAGAAAAATGACCGAGATAGGAAAGATGAGAGGGGCCCAGCCAGATCTATTTATATGTGGTTTATTGATTTTTATCTTATGACATTTATTATATAATATATAGATTATTATATACAATGTATTTATTACATAATATAGAATATATTTATTATAACATATTTTCATACTTAGAATAATGTATTATAGAACAAATCTATAAATATCACTAAATAATATATTTTTAAATTTTATGATAGAATTCCTCACAGGATTTTTACCATGGGGAATTCCGAATGAGCATGGAAGCAAATAGTGGAAGGCAGCCAGATGCAGTGGCTCACGCCTGTAATCCTAGCACTTTGGGGGGCCAGGGCAGGAGGATTGCTTGAGCCCAGAAGTTCGAGACCAGCCTGGGCAACATAGTGAGACCCTATCTCTTAAAAAAAAAAAAAAAACTTAACTGGGCGTGGTGACTGGTGCCTGTGGTCCCAGCTACTCAGGAGGCTGAGGCTGGAGGATCACTTGAGCACAGGGGGTCTGGGCTGCAGTGAGCTGTGATTGCACCTCTGCACTCCAGCCTGGGCAACAGAGTGAGACCCTGTCTCAAAAAACCAAACCAAACCAAAACAAAAACACTGGGATGCTCTGTTCTCAGCACTCCGTGACGAAGGGAACCCCTCTCTGCTTGCCCTTGGCCCTAGACTTCAGGCGAGGTATGGCCGGGGCCTCCCGGGCTCCCCACATTCATGGTCCTTTCCTCTGGTGCATCGATGGTGGAATCTCCTCTTCTGTCTTGGAAAAGCCAGGGCAGATTCCTCCCTGAGCTCCTGGGCGTGGGCTGGAAGGGGCTGTGCCACAGTGGCCTCCTGTCCTTGCCCACGCCCAGGCTGTGGAGGCGCAGGAGTCCTGAACGCCACGCAGTCCCCGGCGTGGCCAGCCTTGGACCAGTGAGTCTCCTGGCAAAAACCTAGAGCTTTGGTGAAATGTAAGCAATTTCTTTTGAGCAAATTCCTCCAGCTCTGTCCTTCGTCTCTAAGCTGTGAGATCAGGAACCTTTTCTTTGTTGTTCACCTCTTGCTGCGCGGTTAAGAACAGACCTAAGCCAACTTGTCCATAGTCTGGAAAATATCGCCAGCCTCTGACAACCGCGGGGAATTTCGCCTTCCCCACTCAGCCTCCCTGCCAGGTGGTGTGTATGATGAAAGCGAGTCTCTAGCCGATTGCTGACAAATGTTCAGGTCGCAGCAGGCCCAACACAAATCCATGCCTTTTACCTCTGGGCTTGGTGAAGCCCCTCTGCTCTCTGCCCTTCTAGAAAGATTCTCTGTGAGACACGTGAGAATATTCTGACGGCAGGATCAAGTTACCTTCTAAATGAATCCCGTGACACATGCTCTGCCGAGTGGCTCTGGGGCAGGAAGGAGAGGTATACCCAGATGCAGTCAGGATTCTAGACCTAAGTCTGTCTCCCAAAGGTGAGAGTCTAGGGGCTCACAACTCCCATACCCCGTTCAGGCAAGTACAGAGGACTTGTTTCTAGGCCACCAAGTGTCTCCAACACCACCAATTTCTTTCTTTCTCTTTCTTTCTCTCTTTCTTTCTTTCTTTTTCTTTCTTCTCCTTCCTTCCCTCCTTCCCCCCCTCCTTCCTTCCCTCCTTCCTTCCCTCCTTCCTTCCTTCCTTTCTTTTTTTGAGACAGAGTTTTGCTGTTGTTGCCCAACTGGAATGCAATGGCGTGATCTCAGCTCACTGCAACCTGCACCTCTCAGGTTCAAGTGATTCTCCTCCCCCAGCCTCCCGACTACCTGGGATTACAGGCGCGTACCACCATGTCTGGCTAATTTTTTGTATTTTTAGTAGAAACGCGGTTTCACCATTAGCCAGGCTGGTCTTGAACTCTGGACCTCAGGTGAACCGCCCACCTCGGCCTCCCAAAGTGCTGAGATTACAGGCGTGAGCCAGCATGCCCGGCCAACACCACCAATTTCACAAGGGAAAGAGAATTGCTAACACTCCAATGCCAGTGAAGGAAGCCTGTGGTGCAGATTTAACTAGAACACGGAGCCTCTGCCCCTGAAGTGAGGGGCCCTGATCCTAGTCTTGCAAACGCCCACCAACCCTTCCTAGAGACTGGATTGGAGTTAATTCACACACACACACACACACACACACACTGACACACACAAACACACACACAAACACACACGATCTGTACTGTTTTTACTGATCCGTCTTAACGTAAATTATGTGCACTCCAATGCCAGCCCTGTGCCTAACAGGTATTTGTTGAATGAACCAACATAATTTCCATTTCTTGAAATCAGGAAACTGTGTCAGAGGGCTGGGAAGAAAGAGCAGGCCATGGGGTGTGCTGGTCTGTGGAGCAGGTGACAAGGGGCTCTGTGGGCAGGACAGGCTGGCATGATGATAAGTCACCCTCATTGGTGGAAAGAACGCTAATTCCGAAGAGGCCAAGGGCAGATTTAGCCTCCATGGAGAACATTTAGGGAAACATCTGGAACTCCCTCCTCACTTCCCAAGGCTCTCCTTTGGGGGATCTTTCCTCAGCTCCTGGACAGGCTCTTGTCACCCTGCTGCTTAGACAGGCTGAGTGGCCCTCATCTGAAATGCTTGGGATCGGAAGTATTCCAGATTTTGGATTTTGAGATCTTTGTGTTACACTGACCTGTGGAACACAGGAAAATCTGAAGAGCTCCATTGAGCACACAACAAGATCTGGACTGGGGAGCATTTTTGGATTTTGGATTTTTGGATTTAGGGAAACTCAGTCAGCAAAAGCTGGTGTTGATAAAATAAGAAGTTGAGGGACTCCAAAGAGTTGAGGCGTCTGGAGTGTGCAGGGTGAATGGAAGAGTCCCTGAATGAGGTGGAGTGGGTGGCAGGCCAGGCTGGGGAGGGACTTGCCAGCCCATGGTGAGGATCTGGAAGCTTCCTGTGGTGGACTGACTCGTGTCCCCCCAGAGAGACATGCTATGTCTTGACTCCCTGTACCCTAGAATGTGAATTTATTAGGAAATAGAGTCTTCGCAGATGTAATCAAGTGATTATTAGGGTGGGCCTTAATCCAATGTTACTAATGTCCTTATAAAAAGGGGGAAGTTTGGACACAGAAAAGTGGAGGCTTTGGAAAGAGTCACAGTGGGAAGATGGCCCTATGAAGACTGGGGTGATGATGCCACCAGCCAAGAAAGGTCTGGGCTGCCAGGAGCTGGAAAAGGCAAGGAAGGGCGCTTGTCCTGCAGCTTTCTAGGGGGCGTGGCCCTGCTGACACCTGGATTTCCAACTCTGCACCTCCAGGGCTGAGAGACGACTCATTTCTACTGTTTCCAAGCCGCCCAGGGTGTGGCTCTGTGTTAGGGCAGCCCTAGGAAATAGACTCCCAGTCACATCTGTAATTCCAGCACTTTGGGGGGCCAAGGCGAGCAGATTACCTGTGGTCAGGAGTTCAAGACCAGCCTGGCCAGCATGGTGAAACACCATCTCTACTAAAAAAAATACAAAAAAATAGCCAGGTGTGGTGGCACGCACCTGTAGTCCCAGCTACTCGGGAGGCTGAGGCAAGAGAATCGCCAGAATCCAGGAGGTAGAGGCTGCAGTGAGCTGAGATCATGCCGCTTCATTCCAGCCTTGCCCTGTCTCCAAAAAAAGAAAAGAAAGAAAAAGAAATACACTCTCTGCGGACAGTGGGAAGCCAGAAAGGATTTTAGGAAGGGAAAGGACTGCATGTCTGATCTTGAAATTGTTTGAGTGCTGCCGGGGTCGAGCTGTGAGTAGCAGTTCTTTATTTATTCACTTACTGGGAGTGTAAGCAAAAGACCAGAGGGAGGCCAGGCCGGCGCACCCAGTATTCCATTCCTGCCCATCCAGAACAGTGCCAGGCTAGGGCCAGAGGGACTAGGGGAGTCAGCTGGGGTGGCTCCTGTCACTGCCCAGGGAGTGTCAGCCAAGACTCGACATTTTTATGGATGTGGGGACCCAGGGAGGGAGGGAAAGGGCTAGGAGTGGAGATGTGGGGAGCCCTGGGCTGGAGTGGGAAGTGTCTTGGAAGGTGCTGAGAGGAGGTCTCAGCAGAGGTGCTGGACAGGACCCCAGCCCCAGTCCACATAAGGCGGCCTCTGAATGGAGGCGCCAGCTGGGAAAAGATTCCTGTAGGGTCTGGCTGAGTGGGCAGGGGCGGTGAGTCCTTGACCGCAACCCCTCCAGGCACTGCAGTGAGGCTTAGCGCCACATCTGAGGTGGGGAGGGCAGCCCCCTGCCCTCCCTGAAGCCTCTCAGGTGGAGCCACTGCAATTGCCTGCCGTTGGGCTGAAAGACCACGCGTGGGATTTGGTCCTGGAGTTGGACTCCTCCAAATCAGAGAGAATGTCAAGGTTGACAGCAAGTAGCTCACATGGAAACGTGTCTGAGGTCCAACGGGGGCGGTGGGGGGAGGGGATTTTGGATTGGCTGGTACGGGTGGAGAGAAATGCTTGATTGGAGAGGTATTTGGGAGGTAAAACTGACGGGGTGTTGAAATTGTCTGGACCCAGGAGCCAATCAGTCCCAGGGTCTGAAACTCAGGAGGGAGCTATTGGTTGGAGAAAATAAGATAAGTCAAGAGCATAAAAATGGCAATGATGACCTGTTAAGAGACTGAATGTGGAAACAGACAATGCCTGACCACATGTGCAGACAGACTCTGACCCACAGCCTGCAGCAACCTGCCCAGGAGCCAACCCATTGTCTCCAACAGTCAGTCCAGGAAGCCAGTGCTTCCAATCAGGCTGGGAGGGCGCCAGGCTGTGCACGGACCACTACCCCATAACAATCTGCCCAAATGGCCAGGACTTGACTAATCACTGACAGCTCGCCTAATTTTTATCCCTGCTTCCAACCAGAGAAAGCCAAATACACCCCCTTAACTAACCACATAGTCTGCCCGCCTCTAGCCAGCCCGCCTGCAGCTTCCCCAGGCCACGCCTGACGTCTTCCCTTTTTTCCACTCTGAAGCTTTCCCGTGTCCCTGCCTGCCTTTGAGTCTCTGCCAGAACGTAAGTGACGGTGGCTGACCCCATTGCTATGGCAAGCTCTGAATAAATAGCCTCTGGCTGTTCTCATTGCCTTGGTCTTCATTTATTTCTCCACTCCCCACACTTCCCTTTTCCTCTTTCATTTTTTGGAGATCGGGTCTCACTCTGTCACCCAGGCTGAAGTGCAGTGGCACAATTACACTTCCCTACAGCTGTGACCTCGTGGGCTCAAGCAATCCTCCTGCCTCAGCCTCCTGAGTAGTGGGTCTACAAGTGTGCACCACCACACCTGGCTGAATTTTTTTTAGAGATGGGGGGTCTCATGATGTTGCCCAGCCTGGTCTTAAACTCCTGGGCTCAAGGGATCATCCAGCCTCAGCCTCCAAAGTGCTGAGATTACAGGCATAAGCCACCGCATGACCCCCTTTTCCTCTTTCTTATTTCCCAGGGATGCAAATGGGCATTCCTTGACTTCACTAAGAAGAGATGTTCCCAAGGCTGGCACTCGCAGCAGAATCTCTCTTTCTTCCCTCACTCCCTCTGCGTTCCCCTGTTCACTCTTCCCCTCGTCTCTTCCACGTTACCTGCTCTTTTTTCTCCTCCCTGTATTCCTTCCTCCTTTACTCATTTCTCAGTGGTTACTTAATGAAAGGGCAAAAGAGCTGGATGAGGTTGGTTGCTGATTCCTGGTCAATGGCAGCCTTGCAGGAGCAGAGAGGTAGGAGACTGGGCCAGAAAGGAGCACGGCTCTGCTGTGACCCGTGAGCACGTTGTTGCCTGGCATGCGCTGACTGACCTAACCGGCCTTTGGTATCTCTGATGTCTTTGGTGATGTGGACATTGATTTCAGTTTGCAACTGTCACTTTTGACTAATGTGGCTCTGGTGATGAACACGTTTTGAAGGGAAAGGAAAAACAGGGGACAATTGACTTGTTACTGAAAAATAATTAAAGCTAGGTTCCAGCAGAGGAGAAGAGGAGGAAGATGTCAGAATAATTTAGAGACATGGTGAAGGCAGCGCACAGTACACTCAGGTTCACAGCGTGCTCAGTCATCACCATAAAGAGAATAAGCATGTCCTTGTTAGTAATTTTTAGGCAGAGCTGACTTGGGCTTCCTGGGTTTGGCAAATCTGGATTCTCCCGCAGTCCAAAGAGCCCTGCAAAAGGATCAGCCAGAATCAGATTTACTCACTTTACCCGGGGATACAACTTGCTCAATCATTTTTAAAATAAAAACGGGTCAGGCTCTCCTCCCTCGCCTGGGATGTGAGTGCAGGTTAGTTTTGCCCAACTTCTCCGTTCCTTAACAAAGTGCTTCCTAAGAAAAGCTGAGACGAGAAAGTATGACGTTTAGAAACAAGATAAACATTTCTAATTTGGACTTGTCCTCTTTAGGCGGTCTTCCAGAAGGCTCCAGGGCCCTTGATAAATTAGGGGTCCAGCTCAAATTCCAGGAGTGATTGTAAGGGAGATAAAGAAAAATGCTTGAGAGGACAGGAATTTGGAGAAACGTTTGTCAAGGCCAGGTTTGGGCACTTTGCCAAGTGAGGCCCTGGCTGCCTTGGCCTGCCCTCTGGGGTGCATCCTTGGTGGCATTCGAGCAGGCGAGGGCCGGCCAGGCCGCCCCTGTGGAAAGCATGGGGTTTCTCCAGTCAGATGGCCCTGGGTTCGATTCCTTGCTTTACCATTTCTGTGACGTCTGCACTCCAGCAGCTGATGTCACCTCTGAACCTGAGTTACTTCATCATAAAATGGGGATAATCAGTGCATCTACTTCACACACTTAGTAAATAGTTGAATGATAACGGGCAGATAAAATATTTAGAACAACAATCCCCTTTGCAATAAGTGCTAAATTAAAGTACATCCCTTTCTGTCCTGCACAAACTGAACAGACCTCACTCATCTGTCCTAGACGAGTGATGCTTTTTATTTATTTATCCATTCAAGCAAAAGTTTTGAGGCCTACTATGAGCCAGACACTGTTTTAGGTGTGGAGGCTGGAGCAGTGAGCAGACAGGCCCTTCCATCATTGCTCATGTGCCGTCAGGGAGCTGGGCAACAGGTAAGCAGACAAAGGAATAAATCCCGTAATTTCCAAAATTTCCAAACATAAATGCATTAGTCTCCTATGGCTGTTGTAACAAGTGACCACACACTGTAACTTAAAACAACAGAAATCTGGCCGGACGTGGTGGCTTACGCCTGTAATCCCAGCACTTTGGGAGGCTGAGGAGGGTGGATCACCTGAGGTCTGGAGTTTGAGACCAGCCTGGCCAACGTGGTGAAACCCCGTCTCTACTAAAAATACAAAAAATTAGCCAGGCATGGTGGTCAGTGCCTGTGATCCCAGCTACTTGGGAGGCTGAGGCAGGAGAATCGCTTGAACCTGGTGGGTGGATGTTGCAGTGAGCTGAGATCATGCCATTGCACTCCAGCCTGGGCAACAAGAGCAAAACTCCATCTCAAACAAAAACAAAACAATAGAAATCCATTCTCTCACAGTCCTAGAGGCTGGCAGTCTGCAATCGAGGTGTTGGCAGGGCCCTCCTCCCTCTGGAGGCGCAAGGGAAGGGCCTTCCGGGTCTCTTCCAGCTTCTGCTAGTTGCTAGTTGCCAGCAGTCCTCAGCTTGTAGATGCATCACCCCAATCTCAGCCTCCTCCTTGACCTGGCGCTCTCCTTGGGTGTCTCTGTATCCAGATTTTCCTCTTCTGTCTTTTATTTCTATTTTTAGAGACAAGGTCTCTCTCTGTCATCCAGGCTGGAGTGCAGGGGGGCCATCATAGCACTGCAGCCTCAACCTCCTGGGCCAAGCAATCCTCCCACCACAGCCTCCCAAGGAGCTGGAACTACGCAGCTCAAGTTTTCTTCTTCTGAGTGATATTGGCTTTAAGCCCCACCCTAATCCCCTATGACTTCCTGTTCAGTTGATTACACCTGTTAAGTTGATTACACCTCCTGTTATTTCCAAATAAGGTCGAATTCCCAGGTTCTGGGTGGACATAAATTTTAGGGGAACTTTATTTAACACAGTACAGTAAAATATGCTATGAGAACAAGAAAACTAGATGAAGTGCCAGAGAGTGGGGGTGGAGTTACTGTTGCTGGGGGAGTGAGGTGGAGGTCAGGGGGTGCCCCTCTGAGTAGGTGACTTTTGAACTCACATACAAAGACAACAGGATGTCAGCCCTGGGAAGAGTAGTATTCACTTCTTAGGGTAAATTTCTTTCTCTGTTTCTTCTAATATATACTTTTAGTAGAGACAGGGTTTCACCATGTTGGCCAGGCTGGTCTTGTGCTCCTGATCTCAAGTAATACGCCCACCTCGGCCTCCCAAAGTGCTGGGATTATAGGCGTGAGCCACCACACCCAGTCCTAGGGTAAATTTCTTTTCAGACAATTAGTTTTCATCCTAAACCAGGACATCTCCACACAGACGACAGACTAAAATCAACTGGGAAGCTCAAAAAATATATGCGGTAATTCTCAGACCAATTAAACACAATCGCTGGGGGTTAGGCTTATACCTGGGTATTTTTGAAAGCTCCCCGGGTGATTCTGGTGAGAAGCTGCGATGAAGCCCAGTGGAATCCCGGGCACATGGTGGAATCATATCTTCTAAATGCTTTATATGGGTGTTCTCACCAAACCTACTGTAACAGAGATTACCCATGCCTGGGTCCCAGGGCGTATGATGCATGCGTGGGGATGCACCCTCGGCATCAGGATTTCTCAGGCTCCCCAGGTGACCCTATCATGTCCCATTTAGCCCTGGCTGTGTCCTGAAGATGTCTGGGGGTGAGGCATGCAGAGCAAGGCAAAAAATCGGACTAGAAAAGGACCTCCGTGATTCCTAACCCCTTGGAAGTCGCACAGTAGTCCCGGGGTCTTGGGCCCCCAATCAAGGAGTTGTAGAGAGAGGGGTTCAGAAAAGGAGATGGGAGGCAGTGGAGGGCCCTGGCTCAGAGCAGAGGCATGGACGTGGCCTGGCCCCAGTTCAAACCCCGGGCCATTTCGTATAGCATTTTCTGTGACCTCGAGCAAGCAGCTTCACCTCTTTAGCCTCAATTTTCTCATCTGTGAAATGAAAAGAATAACAGCACCTGATCCCCAGGGTTGTCCTAAAACTGAAATTCAGGAGCACACAGAAAGCATCTCCCACAGGGCCAGACAGCTGTCAGCACTCAGTCAGTGGGAGCTGGGATGTTTCCCGAGAGGCATTTGTCCCCGCCCTACACTCTGGCCTAGTGCCCTGGGAGCTGCAGGATCTTAGTGGGGTGCTGGGTGACCATCAGCTGACCAGCTCAGCCTGGGTTACAGATCCTCCACGTTGGAAATAATGCCAAGGATGGCATTTCTGACCTCACTGACACCAGCGAAGGTTCCAAAGCGATGACTGGGTACAAGTTGCTGAGCTCCAGAGCTCTTTGTAGAGGGAGCTTCTTCCTTGATCTTTAGACAGAGTTTGGACCTGGCTTTGCTGCCTGTCTCTCGGGGGATGGGACCAGCCACGAGCACCTGTCAGCATGGGGACTGGCCAGCGCACAGTTTAGCCTTGATGAGTAGATGAACCCCCGACCCCTGTTGTGAACATAGGTGGCAGCTGGGCTGTGAAGACCCCCTTTTTTGGGGGGACCACAGATGGGCCGCTCCCTGGGATGCCACAGGCCCTGCCTTGGGGCTCCAGGATGTGTTCTACCACCCTGCTTGGCTCAGGGGCCAGCCAGCACCCTGAGCTGTTCCCAGTAATGCTATAAAGTGGGGCTGTCTTTTCCTACAGTGTGCCGCATCTGTCTTCATTGAAGCATATGCTCTCGGTAATTTCATTGTGGGGTTTTCCATTACAAAGTTTTGATTAATTCCATAAATATTAAAATAAGACAGATAATTAGAATCCAGGTACTCGCTGTTACACAAAAGCAGTAAAGTCGACACTAAATTATTATTATTAATAATAAGCACTCATATAGCACAGGAAAAGAGACTCACAGTCATTGTTATTAATATTGCTCCCCCCAAGACAGTCTTGGTAGTGGCTGAAGCTCTCTCTGTGTCCTAGGCGTGGACTGAAGCGCAGTGAGGTGAAGTGATTTGCAAAGACCAATCAGGTGGGAGCCTCATTTTTGCCTCAAGCCTGGGGGTGCGCTGACTTACTAGTCTCCTGCTTCTGGCCCCAGGAGGCAATTTCTCCCACTGGCTCCTTCCTGGCTTCCTCCTGTTCGGAGGCCGTTTGCAGGTCCTCCGTCTTCAGCAGCTCATGGGATGGTGGGAGGGCTGGGGAGAGGCGAAGGACTCAGCCCCGTGGGTGTTGCTTGAGAGCCGGAGCTGAATAATAGGTGTCTCCAAGCCTCTACATAAATCATGTAGACAAGTTTAAACTATGAATCATTAAGGTAGGAGGGAGGGTACACCAAATCGATAAATAGCAAAGTAAGGGAAAAACTCTCGTTACACTGAAGTTGAAGCGCCTATTTTGTTGTATTGGGTCACAGCTGTAATTGTCTCACTAATCACTATGGTGGATTCCCAAAGTGGCCACCTTGGAGAATGAACAAAGCCCTGTTCTTATTTTTAATCAGAGGAAGAAGTCAACTATACCTAACACTTTTTCTTTTTCTTTTTCTTTTTTTTTTTAAGTACTTGTTATTAAAAAAGGCTACTTGGCTGGGCATGGTGGCTCACACCTGTAATCCCAGCACTTTGGGAAGCCCAGGCGGGCGGATCACCTGAGGTCGGGAGTTCGAGGCCAGCCTGACCAACATGGAGAACACCTGTCTCTCCTAGGAAATACAAAATTAGCTGGGCGTGGTGGCACAGGCCTGTAATCCCAGCTACCCAAGAGGCTAAGGCAGGAGAATCGCTTGAACCCAGGAGGTGGAGGTTGCGGTGAGCTAAGATTGCGCCACTGCACTCCAGCCTGGGCCACAGGAGCAAAACTCCATCTGAAAAAAAAAAAACACAAAACAAAACAAACAAAAAACCTTCTCAGTAGCTAACCAAGGAAATGGCACGGACTTTGCTCTTTAGGCTTCAGGTGGGGCTTTTCCCCGTGCTGCGGGCCACGATGGAACGTTGCTGATGTGTTGTTCAGACCTGGCACCAGGGCAGACCCAGTGGAGATAGGGACCCCGTCTTTGCAGACCGCTACTGTGAGATTCATGTGGGCTGATGTCGCCCCTTCTAGAAGGGCCCAGAACTGACAATGGGAGCTGCTACCCTGAGCCCATTTCTGACCAGTGAGGAGTGAAGTGGATAGGATGGAACACTTGGGAGCAATCTAGCGTCTGATTTGAGAGGTCCTGGGAGTCAGCAAGAAGGGCGTGCTTGGCTTGAGGAAGGATCACAAAAGCAGAAAGGATTCCGTGAGAGGGAAGACACACAAAAGCTGTGCAGGAGACAGTGGTGATGGCTGCACAGCAAGGGAAACGCACATCACGACATGGAATTGGACACTTAGAGTTGGTTAAAATGGTAAGTTTTATGTTATGTATATTTCACGACAATGAAACAAAAAGGCTATACTGGGTCATATTGGAACCTAAGGCAAAAGGAAAAACTAGTAATACCGATCCCGTCTGTATTTAAAGTCTTGATATTTTATTCAAGGACTTTTTGCATAAATTTAGATTTTGTAAAAATGATTGTGTTAAAATTGTATCTCTCTTGATTGCTGTGTGTTTTGGCAGCACCTTAAAATTTTGAGCCTTAATCCAGGCCCTGCACAAGTGGGATGGGCGGTTCTCAGAAGGAAGGAGGGTCCTTCTCCAAGGAGGATGGAAAGAGGAGGGAGGAGGTGTCTGTAGAAGCCAGGAGAGTTGCACAGGGGTGCTCCGAGCGGCTCAGGTGGACAAAGGACATTTCCTAACGTGGGAAAGTGGGTGTCTTCTCAAAGGCCATTGCCCACTGGAAGCTGGGCTTGCAGGAGGCCTTTCAGAAGACGAGTGAGCCGAAGGACTCCAAAGGCCTTGGAAACCACTCCAAGGGGTGCTAGAAGTTAAGCGAGATGGGGGCGTCTCAAGAGCAGGCGCACGGCTATGAGGGTGCCCCTGGAGTGGAGTGCAGGGGCCTGTCCACATGGGCTTTCTCTCTAGAAGAACCTTCAGGCAGAAAAAGGTGGAAGAAGCACCAAGATAGGGGAGGAGGTTAAGAGCTTTGACATCTTTCAATATGCTCTTGCCTCCTGAGGGGTGAGGGCTGTGGCTGGGGTGACATCCTGAAGCCCTGAAGGACCTGCAGCTGCTGGCAGTCCATGAGGGCCTGTGGGGACAGGACAGGAGAGTGAGACAGCTGGTGAGAATTGCTGAAGGATGTGCAGCTGCTGGCAGTCCGTGAGGGCCTGTGGGGATGGGAGAGGAAAGTGAGACAGCTGGTGAAAATTGTGTTGGTCCCAGGGAGCTACTAGAACACCTCAGTTGAGGATCAGGAAGGGATGCAGGGATTGATGAAGGTCAGCATGGGGTTAACAAAGACAAATCTAGCCAGGTGCCCCTGCATTTGGGGGAGTTTCCTGCTTAGTAGAGGAGAGGATGTGGTAAACCTGCCATTTCTGAGTTCTCACTTGAGCCTCCTTTCATGTATTCATTTATTTTCATTGTTGTTGTTGTTTGTAGAGATGGGGGTCTCACTATGTTGCCCAGGCTGGTCTCAAACTCCTGGCCTCAAGAGAGCCTCCTGCTTTGGCCTCAAAGAGCTACAGGCATGAGCTACTGCACCCAGCCTAACTCAAGCTTCCTACTTGGTCTCCTGTTTTCACACTTGCCCCTGCTACAATGTCAGTTATGTTATTTTCTTCAAAGAGCTGTCTAAAATTATCTCATTCATATTATCTCACTAATTAATATGTTTATTGACTATTCCCTGTCCCCACATTATATAAACTCCATAAGGGAAGGAACAGCATCCATCTTGTTCAATTTGGTATCTCCAGCACTTAGAGAAGTACCCAGCACATAGTAGGAGCTTGGTGTATATGTGTTGAATAAATGAATGCATGAGCGAATGAATGAATATCTGGATTTCAGCAAAAGGCTTTTGGCCAAGTATTATGCAGAAGGTGAAGAAAGTGACCTGGAAGACGGCACGTTGATTCGGACAGTTGCCTGGGTAAATAAATGAATACTGCCTCATGGATCAGAGGGGTCTCTAGTGGAAGGCCACAGGTCTCTTGGCACTATCCATTCACCGTCAGTGGCTGATATTTGAACATCTTCAGGTGCACTCAAAGTGTGGCGTTCAGAGCAGGAGGCTGATGGCCTTGCTCTATTCCCAACACTCTTAGGTCACTAGGCCAAGTTTAATGGATATAGGTGGCCCTTCTAAATGGGTAGGTCTCTAGAGGAGAGCGACTGGGCAAGGGCAGACTTGATGGGCGGTGGCTGGTGCAGGTGGCAGTGGACAGACGGGATAATACAGACATTTGTGGGAGAGGGATTAGGTTTAGCCCATGTGGTCCCAGGGAGTGAAATGAGGGGTGGAGGCTGGAAGTTACAGGCACGTGTTTGGCCAGTGCAGGGGAGATGCTCCTAACCGCTGGCACTGGCCGGCGCCGGACTTGGAGCCCTCACGAAGATGAGGGTCCGAGGATAAGTGCATGGTGCCCTGGGAAAGATGAACCGCAGCGAAGAGGAATAAAGACAAGGTGGTGGTGGGGCCGGGGAAAGAAATGTCAGTGGATGCCTGGGACTCCAAGGCGTGTGCAGAACCTGCTGACAGTGACTGAGGGGTTCATGGCCAAGACATCTCTGGGCACAGCCAGCAGCCTCTCAGAGGAAGCCTGGACTCTGCAGGCAGGTGATCTCCCTGCCCTGTCCAAATTCCCCACACCCGAGTGAGCAGAGATGTTCACGGAAGCCATTGAAAAATCCCAGAATTGTTGTGATGGCCTCAGTCTATAGATTTGACTTGCAATACGTGGTTCTTATTAAATACCTTTTTGCTCTGATTGTGTTTTGCAAGCTTATGGCAGAAGGAGGCACTGTGCTATCTTGTTAATGGCGCCAAATCTTGGAATTGGGAGTCATTGTGAGCAAGTGCATCCTCCGGTCACTCACCTCTCTCACCCCTAATGCCATTCTCCTATTCTCGCCAGGTCTGGGACTCGGCAAAGGGCGTTACTCCTTTGGCAGCTGACTCTTAGCCGTTACAGCACACTGGGGGACAGGAGAGGAGAAGGAAAAGGGGAGAGGAGAAGGAGGAGGGGAGAGGAGAAGGAGGAGGGGAGAGGGAGGGGAGAGGAGAGGGAGGATTTTGTCCAGAGGTTGGGTGGGAAAGTAATCCAAATGCTCTAGTGAAGGTGCCAGAGCTAGTTTTAAAGATGAGAAAAATTTACTTCCCAAAGAGTGTTTATGTTTCTCACATTAAACAGAAAAACAAACAAACAAAAAGATGAGAATAAGAGCAAAAAAGGAGAAGAGGAAAACAAGGAAATGGACGTGTGCAGACCCTCTCTTTCTTTTAGACTGTATTTTTAGAGCAGCTTTAGAGTTACAGTAAAACTGAGAAGGTAGAGAGATTTCCCATATACTCCCTGCCCCCATATATGCATAGCAACCCCCGTTATCAATACCCCCCACCAGAGCATGAATTCATTACAATTCATGAACCTTCACTGACATGTCATTATCACCCAAAGAAAATATTTTTGACATTAGGGTTCACTCTTGGTGTTGTACATTCTATGGGTTTGGGCAAAGGTACCATGACATAGATCCACAATTACAGTATCATACAGAACAGTTTCACTGCCCTGAAGTTCCTTTGCATTCCATTTGTTCATCCTTCCCCCCTTCATACCTCACCTTGGTAACCACTGAGATTTTTACTCTCTATAGTTAGTTGTGCCTTTTCCAGAATGCCACATAGTTGGAATCATATACTATGTAATCTTTTCATACTACCTTCTTTCACTTAGTCATATACACTCAGGGTTCTTTTATGTTTAGTTTTTTGTTATTTATTTACTTATTTAGACACAGCTCTTGCTTTGTTGCCCAGGCCAGAGTGCAGTGGCTATTCACAGGCTTGATCATGGTGCAGTACAGCTTTGAACTCCTGACCTCAAGCAGTCCTCCTGCCTCAGCCTCCTGAGTAGCTGGGACTACAGGTGCCTGCCACCACGCCCGGCTTCATTTCATCTTAAAGCTAAGTAACAGTACATTATCTGAATGTGCCACAGTTTATTAATCCATTCACCTACTGCAGGACATCTTGGTTGCTCCCAGTTTGGGCAATTATGAATAAAGCTACTATGAACACCCATGGGCAGGTGTGTGTGGATACCAAGGAGCACAATTGCTGGATCATATACTAAGAGTATGTTTGGCTTTGCAAGAAACTGCCAAACTGCCTTCCAACAAGACTACCATTTTGCATTCCCACCAGCAATGAACGAGAATTCCTGTTGCTCCACACCCTTGTCAGCACTTGGTGTTATCAGTATTCTGGGTTTTGGCCATTCTGTACTAGGTGTGTAGTAGTTGTTTTAATTTGCATTTCCCTGATGACTTAAAATGTGGGGCATCGTTTTTTATGCTTATTTGCCATCTATATGTCTTCTTTGGTAAGGTGTCTGTTAAAGTCTTGGCTCAGTTTTTAATCGAATTGTTTATTTTGTTTTTGTTGAGTTTTAAGAGTTCTTTGTATATTTTAGACAAGAGTCCTTTGTCGTATATACCGTCTGCAAATATTTTCTCCCAGTCTGTGGTTGGTCTTTTCCACTGTGACACCTTTCTTCTTTTCTTTCTTTGTCATCACGATAGAAAAGTAAAATAGTGGGAGACTTCCTAGCTCAGGATCACTTTTAGAAGAAAGGGAGCTTTGAGAAAGGGAGGGAAAGAGAAAGTTATTAGGGATCATAGGGCTCTGTGCAGGAGGCAAAGGGCAGGTGAAAGCCAGAGAGGGGGGTCTGGACAGTGGGCAACACAGCAGCTCTGGACTCCTGAGAGGCAGAAGAAAGAAGATGCCAGAAGTTGGAGAAGATCTGAATGCTGGGGAGGAGGAATCTTAAGAACAGCTTTACTTTGAAATTTTCCTCTGCTGTTGGACTCTCTCCTTCTGGCTATCACAGATTTTAAAAGAGAGAAGATTTTTTAAAGGCGAGTTATGAAATCACGTCTACCACATCTTTCCTGTAACACACAGGCTGCAATTCTTCCCCATTTGTACTGACAAATAAATAGTGCTGGGGAAGGCTGGAGGGTTGGGGATCACCTCCAGCCGTTCTTGCCTTGGTGTGAGGTGCTAAGAAGGCAGGCGGATGAGGTGGCTTTCCTGGAGGCCAAGGGGGCTTTGATTCATGCATAGATGGCCTTCCCTTAAATTTCATTTTCTGGCTTACTATTAACAAACATCCTGGCCGGGCGCAGCGGCTCACACCTGTAATCCCAGCACTTTGGGAGGCTGAGGCGGGTGGATCACCTCAGGTCGGGAGCTTGAGACCAGCCTGACCAACACGGAGAAACCCCCTCTCTACTAAAAATACAAAAATTAGCCAGGTGTGGTGGCGCGCGCCTGTAATCCCAGGTACTCGGGAGACTGAGGCTGGAGAATCACTTGAACCTAGGCAGAGGTTGTGGTGAGCTGAGATTGTGCCATTGCACTCCAGCCTGGGCAACAAGAGTGAAACTCCATCTCAAAAAAAAAAAAAAAAGAGAAAGAGAGAGAGAGAAAGAAAAAGAAAGAAAGAGAAAAAAAGAAAGATAGATCCTGAAAGAGAAGCCAGCAAAGAGAGTTTACTTACCTTTTCGTTTTCGTGCTGGGGCATCCTCTCCCCAGAGAGTGGAAAGGTCTCAGCCTCGAGGATCTGGAGAACAGCAGCTGTGCTGCAGGACTGGGCTCCCCTCCGCAGACCCCAGAAGTGCAGAGTGTGCCCCCGTGAGATGCACACTAACCGCGGTTATGTGAGTGAACCAACGGTCATTTAGGCCTGAAAGTAAACAGCACAGTAACGATTCTGCCTATCATTCTGTGTGTCAGATTGTGTCCGGAATTGGTGGGTTCTTGGTCTCACTGACTTCAAGAATGAAGCCGCAGACCCTCGCGGTGAGTGTTACAGTTCTTAAAGGCTGCATGTCCAGAGTTTGTTCCTTCTGATGTTCAGATGTGTTAGGAGTTTCTTCCTTCTGGTGGGTTCGTGGTCTCGCTGGCTTCAGGAGTGAAGCTGCAGACCTTCGTGGTGAGTGTTACAGCTCATAAAGGCAGTGTGGACCCAAAGAGTGAGCAGTAGCAAGATGTATTGCAAAGGGCGAAAGAACAAAGCTGCCACAGTGTGGAAAGAGACCCAAACGGGTTGCCACTGCTGGCTGGGGCAGCCTGCTTTTATTCTCTTATCTGGCCCCACCCACGTCCTGCTGATTGGTCCATTTTACAGAGAGCCGAGTGGTCTGTTTTGACAGGGTACTGATTGGTGCGTTTACAATCCCTGAGCCAGACCCAAAGGTTCTCCACCTCCCCACTAGATTAGCTAGATAGAGTGTCAATTGGTGCATTCACAAACCCTGAGCTACACACAGGGTGCTGATCGGTGTGTTTACAAACCTTGAGCTAGATACAGAGTGCTGATTGGTGTGTTTACAATCCCTTAGCTAGACATAAAGGTTCTCCACATCCCCACCAGTCAGGAGCTCCCGCTGGCTTCACCCAATGGATCCCGCAGCAGGGCTGCAGGTGGAGCTGCCTGCCAGTCCCGCGCCCTGCACTCGCACTCCTAAGCCCTTGGGTGGTTGATGGGACTGGGCGCCGTGGAGCAGGGGGTGGCGCTCGTCGGGGAGGCTTGGGCCACACAGGAGCCCATGGAGGGGGTGGGAGGCTTAGGCATGGCGGGCTGCAGGCCCTGAGCCCTGCCCCGCGGGGAGGCAGCTAAGGCCCGGTGAGAAATCAAGTGCAGCGCCGGGGGGCTGGCACTGCTGGGGAACCCAGTACACCCTCTGCAGCCACTGGCCCTGGTGCTAAGCCCTTCATTGCCGGGGGCCGGCAGGGCAGGCCGGCTGCTCCGAGTGAGGGGCCTGCCAAGCCCACACCCACCCGGAACTCCAGCCGGCCCGCAAGCGCCGCGCGCAGCCCCGGTTCCCGGTTGCGCCTCTCCCTCCACACCTCCCTGCAAGCTGAGGGAGCTGGCTCCCACCTTGGCCAGCCCAGAAAGGGGCTCCCACAGTGCAGTGGTGGGCTGAAGTGCTCCCCAAGTGCCGCCGAAGTGGGAGCCCAGGCAGAGGAGGCACCGAGAGCGAGCAAGGGCTGTGAGGACTGCCAGCATGCTGTCACCTCTCAAGATGAAGTTGACTGTAAGCTTTATTTAATTACAACATACATTTTCTCTCTCAGGCTTTGTCAACTCAGGCTTCTGTTACCTTTTTCTCATGTGGCCTCCCCAGGGCCCCATGGAGAGGAGTGAGAGAGTGGCTTCCCGAGGGCTTTCCTTCCTCCTCCCCTCCGCCTCTCCAGATTTGGTCTGACAAAGCTTCTTTCTAGGGTCCTGTTATTTGGGGTCTCCCTGTCAGCAGAAGCCGGCCCCCTTTGTTGCACTGCTCCCTCTGGGCTGAGGACGGGAGCTGCAGGATCCCAAGATCCCTTTGTTTTCTGGGCGGTTCCCTGAAGCTGCTTCTCTCCTTGCAGGGGTCTGTCTGTGCTCAGTCCTCCCTCTGGGGAGGCTGAGTTGTCACTTTCCCGTCAGAGGAAGACAATCTCTCTCTGAACAGTGTTCTGGCTAAGATGGGGCCCCGGTGGAGGTGTGTGAGCAGGTGACTCAGAGACTCTTCCTCATATTAAAATATTCCAGTGATTATGTCAGGGCCCATCCCGCTCACGCATGGCACTTTACAAAAGATACACAAATCATGGCCCAGTAGGCTCTGGGCCAGAACACGCGCAAGGCACCGGCATGCTCCACAGCACCCCAGGCGGATCAGAGCATCTCTAGCGCGTCAAAGACCCACTCCTTTGAATCTCTCCATGGGAGACAAGCCATTTGCCGGAGCCACATGATGGAGCATTCAGCCTTTGAATTTCCACTTCTCTGCAGACTCTTACAAGGCTGTGAGGGTGACTGCCTCAGGCAGGGAGGAAGGTAGGAAGGAGGTTTTGGGCCTTTATCTGACTAGAAAGAGGCTGCTATAGGCCCAGAAAATCAAGGTCTCACCCCATCATCTCTGAGAGGCAGCCAGGCATCCTGGGCAAGAGTGGTGCTGTCTCCCCACGGTGGGGGCAGCAAGGTTGTAGACAGGGCTGTTCCACCGTGTGGCCACAAGAAGACACCTGCCAAGGAGAAGGAGGCAGTGCGGGTGTGTGTGTGTGTGTGTGTGTGTGTGTGTGTGTGTGTGTGTTGGGGGCCGAGGCTGTTGGCTTCAGTGCATTAAATCATGGACTGCTCTCCACTGCGTTACTATTCCTTTGGCTGCCCCGACAATGCACTCCATTATGTCATTATTAATTATGAGGTAGCTGAAACGAGGGCTTCACCACCCAGAGGGGCCCCAGAAAACAAGGGAAGGAGCCCAGCCTGTGTGTCCGCTCTGCAGGCACTGTGCACTTTCACAACACACTTTGGGCCCCAACAGACATGCCTACTGCAGGGCTGGGCTGCGTTGCTGGTGGGGGCAGAGTCTGGGATCTGGGAGCTCAGTGGGATTCCAAGAGGCTCTCCAGGGAGCAGCAGCTCCCAACCCCTCTGCCCCTCTGAGGCTGTCAGAAGCCAGTGCTCAATCCCTTACCTGAGCCTTCTCACTTTCGTTTTTTATTTTATTTTATTTTTTGAGATGGAGTCTCGCTCTTGTTGCCCAGGCTGGAGTGCAATGGCGCCATCTCTGCTCACTGCAACCTCCACCTCCCAGTTTCAAGCGATTCTCCTGCCTCAGCCTCCCAAGTAGCTGGGATTACAGGCACCCCCCACCACCCCCAGCTAATTTTTTTGTATTTTTAGTAGAGATGGGGTTTCTCCATGTTGGTCAGGCTGGTCTCGAACGCCTGACCTCAGGAGATCCTCCCATCTCAGCCTCCCAAAGTGCTGGGATTACAGGCGTGGGCCACCGCGCCGGGCCGAGCCTTCTCACTTTCATCAGCCTGGCACTCCCTCCCTCAGCCAGGCTCCAGGCACATGGCCGAAATGGACTCTGGGCTTGGGAGGGCGTGGGGGCGCCTGGCCTGTGCAGCCTCTCAGCAGGCCTGGGCACAGCTCTTCCTTTCCCTCCGCAGGAACTCAGCCTCCCTCAGAACCTCCGCTCTGCACAGACTTGACTAATGGCCCCAGGAACACACACGCTGCCTCCAGAGCTTTCTTGTAGTGATGCGGGCGCCATTTTGCTAGTGTCTGGGGTGGGGTGGGTGCCCCTTCTGAAAGGTTCTTTGCAAGAAGCAGGTGGAGGCAAGTTCCAGCCCAAGGTGTCAGTGAGTGCCAGCTCCTGCCACCCTGGAGTTGCATGGGTTTGGCCTTTAAGGACTTTTGGAGCAGATATTTGATTTTTTTTTTTTTTCTGGTCAGTTTCATGGTCACCTGGATCTGGAAGTTTTCAGTGAGGTGGGTGTGCGTGAATGCAGAATGAAGTCAGACTTAGTTCTCTCTCCTGTATTGGACAGTGCCCCAGATTCATGTCTCCCTGCAACCTGAGAAGGCACTCTTACTTGGAAATAAGGTCTTTGCAGATACAGATGGGATCATACTGGGTTAGGGTGGGCCCTCATCTGATGACTGGTATCCTTAGACGCAGAGGAAACAGAGACCCAGGGACACGCAGGAGACAACGCCTATGACAACTGAGGCCGAGAGTGGAGTGACACATCTACAAGCCATGGCTCACTGGCCACCGCCGGAAGCTGCAAGAGGCAAGGCAGGTTCCTCCCCTCGGAACCTTCAGAGAGCGCAAGGCCCTACCCATGCCTTGATCTCAGACTTCCCAGCCTCCGGAACTGTGAGACAACTTTCTGTTGTTTTTACCTCCACCCCCGCTCCAGTTTGTGTCACTTTGTTAAGGCAGCTGTCGGAAATGAATACACCCTCCCACCCGCTTCTCTTTGCCTCCACTCTGCTGGAGTGCCAGGCGCGGATGGGGAACAGGCCTGGCAGGGTTTCCACTGGGACGACCCAGGGTTGCCTGACTGAGCACCTATGTATGCAAAGAAAACAGAAGAAAACAAAACAAGACACCTGGTTAAATTTGAATTTCAGATCAACAACAAATAAACTTTTTTAGCATAAATATATCCCAAATATTGCCGGGATATACTTGTACCAGCAAATGATTGTAATTGCTCTGAAATTTATTTAACTGGGCCTGGGTGTCTGCCTTCTATCTGGCAACCCTAGCCGCCTGCTCTGGCCTCCCTCCCCTGCCATTATCTTCCAGCTCATGGCTCATAGAAGGGCCCTTGGGGGGCGGCGGCCAGCAAGCCTGGGCAGAACTGCTCTGAAATCCATGAGTGCCCAAGCCCCTGGCTCCCCATGCACCGCCAGCAGCCTGCGGTCTGAACATCATCTTTCCCAGCTGGGTGCAAGTCTGGCAGGATTTGAACATACGGAGGAGGCAGCAGGGAGGGGAGGGTGAGGCCTGCCTGGGGCGCCTTCCAGCAGGGGGGACCGAGCCTCAGGTGCTTCCTGCTGAGCGGTGCTTGGCTTTGGCCGGTGAACTTCGATTTGTTCTATTTTTTAACTGTCTTCAATTTCCCTCCTGGGGAAAGGGAGAAGGAGGAGGGAAACGAGGAGGTAGGAAGTGGGGAGTGAATCGGGGGACTCGGGAGTGGTTGGCAGGGTTATGTTGAATTCTGAGGAACGGCAACGCCAAGGCAAAGACAGGGCGAGGCTTTTCGGGGGAGAGAGAGGGGGTGGCTGGCCAGGCAGGAACACAGGGCACCTGAGAGGGCTGAGGGACAGAGGAAGTCCCGTTCTTGGCTGAGGAGAGACTGAGGGGCCTGGGCTTGGGTGCTAGACCAAGCTGGTCAGAAGGACTGCAGCACCCGGTGACTGATTGGCACATGGCAGGCATGGTGACTCTGAGCACACACGCTTGGGTGACTAGGAGGACGATGGTACCATTTCCCAAAAACAGATCCCAGGAGAAGGAGGAACAGTTGGAAGGAGAGGCCCCAACCCCACAGTGGTGGAAACGTCCACAGGCATTTGTGGATGGTGACTGTTCAGCAGGGCGTGGCTCATTCCAGAGCGCCCTGGCCTGCGGGCAGGGTGGCAGCTTGCCTCTGGGGGCTGGGACGGCCTGTGACTGCACTGCTCATGCACTTGCTGCTTCTGCGGACAGGCCTCGGTCTTCGGGGCTGAGGGGCACAGAGCCGGGTCCTTCTGTGAGAGAGAGCAGGACTCACGAGAAGGCCCATCCTGTAACTGGTGACTGTGGAAGGGCCACTCCACAGAGATCAGACCTGGGGCCCAGGGTGGCAGAGGGCTTAGGGAGGGGGCACCACATTCTGGATAAAGGACAGCTCTGCAGCTCTTTGTAGCAGGATGTGCCCTGGTCCTGGGGCCAGCAGGAGCACCGTTTCTGGGCAGGAGGCCTTTTCTGCGCTCTTGGACAGAAGGGTGCAGGGCTTAGGCAGCCCATTCATTCACTCATTGCTTACCCACTTACCCAACAAACAACAAGTTCTGTCACCTGTCTGTCACCTGCCTAACACCATGCTGGAGCCTGGGGACACAAACAGGAGTGATCTCAAAGGGTTTAGAGTGTGAGTCTGAAGTCAGACACAGGAACCAACAAGGAGAGGCATCTCCACGGAGCCAGGAGACCCCGGGAAGGAAAGGCCTCAGGCCTTGAAGCCACACATACCTGAAATTGAATCTTGGCTCAGCTTCTCACGAAAGCTCTTTCAGCTTCAGTTTCCTCATCTGTAAAATGGGGAAATGTTCAAGTCTACCTTCAGGGTTGTTATTGTTGGATTAGAGATGCTAAATCTAAATTCCGTACATAACGCATGGCATGTGATAGCTTTCATGCGCGTCCGTGTGAAGAGACCACCAAACAGGCTTTGTGTGTGCAACAAGGCTGTTTATTTCACCTGGGTGCAGGCGGGCTGAGTCCGAAAAGAGTCAGTGAAGGGAGATTGAGGTGGGGCTGTTTTATAGGATTTGGGCAGGTAAAGGAAAATTACAGTCAAAGGGGGTTTGTTCTCTGGCGGGCAGGAGTGGGGGTCACAAGGTGCCCAGTGGGGGAGCTTTTTGAGCCAGGATGAGCCAGGAAAGCGACTTTCACAAGGTAATGTCATCACTTAAGGCAAGGACCGGCCATTTACACTTCTGTTGTGGTGGAATGTCATCAGTTAAGGTGGAGCAGGGCATATTCACTTCTTTTGTGATTCTTCAGTTACTTCAGGCCCTGTGGGCATATACGTGAAAGTCACAGGGGATGCGATGGCTTGGCTTGGGCTCAGAGGCCTGACATTCCTACCTTCTTATATTAATAAGAAAAATAAAACAAAATAGTGTTGAAGTGTTGGGGTGGCGAAAATTTTTGGGGAGTGGTATGGAGAGAGAACGGGCGATGTTTCTCAGGGCTGCTTCAAGCGGGATTAGGGGCGGCGTGGGAACCTAGAGTGGGAGAGATTAAGCTGAAGGAAGATTTTGTGGTAAGGGGTGACATTGTGGGGTTGTTAGAGGAAACACTTGTCATGTAGAATTATTGGTGATGGCCTGGATACGGTTTTGTATGAATTGAAAAACTAAATGGAATAAGAGAAGGAGAAAAACAGGTATAAAAGGTCTAAGAATTGGGAGGACCCAGGACTTCTGATTAGAGAGTGCCTAAGGAGGTTCAGCATAGTCTTGCCAGCAGAGATCATTTATTTACTTCAAGAGTTTGGAGTGGCGGTTTCGGGATAGCACCAGGAGATATCAGCTGTGATGGCTTGGAGAAACAGTGTAAACTGGCAGTGTAAACAAGAGCAGGGCATGTGTGAATAGTTAAGAACGGTGAATTGGAGTGTGACTAGACAGAAGATAGTAGGGATGACAAGTTTTTTGGGGCACAGTCCAAGTTGGTCTGGTGTCTAGAATGAGACTGGGGCCTAATAAAAAGGAGCGTCTATACAGGAGCTCAAATGGGCTGTACCTTGTACCATTCTGAGGACAGGCCTGAATTCTGAGAAGTGAAAGTGGTAAAAGTATTGTCCAGTCCTTTTTTAAGTTGGTGGCTGAGCTTGGTGAGGTGTGTTTTTAATCGACCATTAGTCTGTCACTGAATACTAAGAGCCTGAAAAAATGCTTGGCTGATTTGACTAATAAAGGTTGGTCCGTTATCAGAGTGTATAGAGGTGGGAAGGCTAAACTGAGGAATTATGTCTGACAGCAGAGAGGAAATGACCGTGGTGGCCTTCTCAGACCCTGTAGGAAACGCCTCTACCCATCCAGTGAAAGTGTCTACCCAGACTAAGAGATATTTTAGTTTTCTGACTCAGGGCATGTGAGTAAAGTCAATTTGCCAGTCCTGGGCAGGGACAAATCCCCGAGCTTGATGTGTGGGAAAGGGAGGAGGCCTGAACGATCCCTGAGGGGTAGTAGAATAGCAGATGGAACACTGAGAAGTAATTTCCTTGAGGATAGATTTCCATGATGGAAAGGAAATGAGAGGTTCTAAGAGATGGGCTAGTGGCTTGTAATCTACATGGAAGAGGTTATGAAATGACGACAGAATAGAATGGGACTGTGAGGCTGGAAGGAGATATTTTCCTTGGTCTAAGAACCATTTGCCTTGTGTGGGAAGAGATTGATAGGTGGAAGTTTCAGCGGGGGAGTAGGTGGGAGTGACCGATGTGAAGGAGAAAAACTGGCTGTGAGGGACAGAAGTTGGAGAGCTAGCTGCTAGTCCAGCCACCTTATCAGCATAAGCGTTGCCTAGAGCAATGGGATCTGATGCCTTTTGATGCCCCTTGCAGTGAATGATCCCAGCTTCCTTTGGAAGTAAAGCGGCCTTGAGTAGAGTTTTTATTAAAGAGGCATTAATGATGGAGGACCCTTGTGTAGTGAGAAAACCTCTTTCAGCCCATATGACCTCATGGTGGTGCAGAATATGAAAGGCATATTTAGAGTCACTATAAATATTGACGCATAGTCCTTTTCCAAGAGTGAGGTCAAGAGTTCGGCTTGCTGAGAGGTAGTGGAGGGGGGCAGAGTGGCAGCCTCAATGTTAGATGTGGCAGATACTATAGCATAGCCTGTCTTTGCTGGTGAGTGGCGATTAGTCCTGGTGGAACTGCCATCAATAAACCAAGTGTGATCAGGGTGAGAAACAGGGAAGAAGGAAATATGGGGAAATGGGGTGAACGTCAGGTGGATCAGAGAGATGCAGTCATGAGGGTCAGGTGTGGTATCCGGAATAATGTGGGAGGCCGGATTGAAGTCCGGGCCAGGAACAACGGTAATTGTGGGAGACTCAACAAAGAGTGAGTACAGCTGAAGGAGCCAGGGAGCAGAAAGTATATGCGTCAGGTATGAGGAAGAAAATAGATTTTGGAAGTTATGAGAAGTGTAGAGAGTGAGTTGAGCATAGTTTGTGATTTTGAGGGCCTCTAAAAGTATTAAAGCAGTGGCAGCCGCTGCACGCAGACATGAGGGCTAGGCTAAAAGAGTAAGGTCAGGTTGTTTGGACAGAAAGGCTACAGGGTGTGGTCCTGGCTCTTGTGTAAGAATTCTGACCACGCTAACCATGCCCAGGAAGGAAAGGAGTTCTTGTTTTGTAGAAGGTGCTGGGGTTTGAGAGATCAGTTGGACACGATTGGCAGGGAGAGCACGTGTGTTTTTATGAGAATTATGCCGAGATAGGTAACAGATGAGGAAGAAACTTGGGCTTGACTGAAGTAATGGGGGCTGTCTGTGAAGCTTTGCGGCAGTACAGCCTAGGTAATTTGCTGAGCTTGATGGGTGTCAGGGTCAGTCCAAGTGAAAGCTGAGAGGCTGGGATTAAGGGTGCAAAGGAATAGTAAAGAAAGCATGTTTGAGATCTAGAACAGAATAATGGGTTATAAAGGCAGGTATTGAGGATAGGAGAGTATATGGGTTTGGCACCATGGGGTGGATAGGCAAAACAGTTTGGTTGATAAGGCCCAGATTCTGAACTAACTTGTAAGGCTTGTCTGGTTTTAGGACAGGTAAAATGGGGGAATTGTAAGGAGAGTTTATAGGCTTTAAAAGGCCATGCTGTAGCAGGCCAGTGATAACAGGCTTTAATCTTTTTAAAGTGTGCTGTGGGATGGGATATTGGCGTTGAGTGGGGTAAGGGTGATTAGGTTTTAATGAGATGGTAAGGGGTGCATGATCGGTCGCCAAGGAGGGAGTAGAGGTATCCTATACTTGTGGGTTAAGGTGGGGGGATACAAGAGGAGGATGTGAAGGAGGCTTTGAACTGGGGGAAAAGGTGGCAATGAGGTGTGGCTATAGCCCAGGAATAGTCAGGGAAGCAGATAATTTACTTAAAGTGTCTCAGCCTAATAAGGGAACTGGGCAGGTGGGGATAACTAAAAAGGAGTGCTTAAAAGAGTATTGTCTAAGTTGGCACCAGAGTTGGGGAGTTTTAAGAGGTTTAGAAGCCTGGCCGTCAATACCCACAACAGTTATGGAGGCAAGGGAAGCAGGCCCTTGAAAAGAAGGTAATGTGGAGTGGGTAGCCTCCATATTGATTAAGAAGGGGACGGACTTACCCTCCACTGTGAGAGTTACCTGAAGCTCGGCGTCCGTGATGGTTTAGGAGGCTTCCGAGGCGATCAGGCAGCGTCAGTCTTCAGCCGCTAAGCCGAGAAGATCTGGGAAGGAGTCAGAGAGCCTTGGGCCAGAGTTCAGGGGCTCTGGGAGTGGCTGCCAGGTGAGTTGAACAGTCCGATTTTCATTGGGGTCCTACCCAGATGGGACACGGCTTAGGAGGAATCCTGGGCGGCGGGCATTCCTGGGCCCAGTGGCCAGATTTCTGGCACGTGTAGCAAGCTCCTTGGGGAGGAGGTTCTGGAGGAACGCCTGGCAGCTGCGGTTCAGGCATTTCAAAGTTCTTGTGTGCTGGAGATGTGGCTGGGGTTTGTGCCACAGTGGAGGCAAGGAATTGCAACTTTTTTCTATTATTGTACACCTTGAAGGTGAGGTTAATTAAGTCCTGTTGTGGGGTCTGAGGGCCAGATTCTAATTTTTGGAGTTTTATTTAATGTCGGGAGCAGATTGGGTAATACAATGTATATTCAGAATAAGACGGCCTTTTGACCTTTTAGGGTCTAGGGCTGTAAAGCGTCTCAGGGTTGCTGCCAAACGGGCCATGAACTGGGCTGGATTTTTATATTTGATGAAAAAGAGCCTAAACACTATCTGATTTGGGATAAAGAAAAAGAAGCATTAACCTTGACTATGCCTTTAGCTCCAGCCACCTTTTTAGGAGTAAATTGCTGGGCAGGTTGGGGAGGGCTAGTCATGGAACGAAACTGTAAGCCAGACCAGGTGTGAGGAGGGGAGGTGATCAAAGGATTATAGGGTGGAGGAGCGGAGGCTGAGGAAGATTTGGGACCTCGCTCGGCCTGGCGAGGAGGGGAGAGCTCAGATGGGTCTGTAGAAAAGGAAGATTAGAAAGACACAGCGATGCTTGGGGTTGGGACTGAGGGGACAGGTGGGAGGGAAAGAAGGAAGATTTGGGACGAGTTGCATTGGGCACAGAGACTAGGAAGGGACTGATGTGTAAAAGAATGCCTGGACATCAGGCACCTCAGACTGCCTATTTTACGACAAGAATTATTTAGATCTTGTAGGGTGGAAAAATTCAAAGTGCCGTTTTCTGGCTATTTGGAACTACTGTCGAGTTTGTATTGGGGTCAAGCGGCATTGCAGAAGAAAATAAGATGCTTAGATTTTAGGTCAGGTGAGAGTTGAAGAGGTTTTAAGTTCTTAAGAACACAGGCTGAGGGAGAAGAAGGAGGAATGGAAGGTGGAAGCTTGCCCATAGTGAAGCAGGCAAGCCCAGAGAAAAGAGTAGAGACACGGAGAAGGGGTGGGGGGTTCTTGCCCTCCAGAAAAGCAGAGAAGGGGTTAGGCCACGGAAATAAGGGATTGGGGCACAGAGATAAGAGGTTGAGGGATAGTGAGGGATGTTGGAGAAGAGAGTAAAAAGAGGCGGCTTACCGGATTTGAAATTGGTGAGATGTTTCTTGGGCTGGTCGGTCTGAGGACCTGAGGTCGTAGGTGGATCTTTCTCACGGAGCAAAGAGCAGGAGGACAGGGGATTGATCTCCTAAGGGAGGTCCCCCGATCGGCGTCACGGCACCAAATTTCATGTGCGTCCTTGTGAAGAGACCACCAAACAGGCTTTGTGTGAGCAACATGGCTGTTTATTTCACCTGAGTGCAGGCAGGCTGAGTCTGAAAAGAGAGTCAGCAAAGGGTGGTGGATTATCATTAGTTCTTATAGGTTTTGGGATAGGCGGTGGAGTTAGGAGCAATGTTTTGGGGGCAGGGGGTAGATCTCACAAAGTACATTCTCAGGGGTAGTGAGAATTACAAAGAACCTTCTTAAGGGTGGGGGAGATTACAAAGTACATTGATCAGTTAGGGTGGGGCAGAAACAAATCACAATGGTGGAATATCATCAGTTAAGGCTATTTTTACTTCTTCTGTGGATCTTCAATTACTTCAGGCCATCTGGATGTATATGTGCAAGTCACAGGGGATGCAATGGCTTGGCTTGGGCTCAGAGGCCTGACAAAGAGCAGGGCATGTATGAGTAGTTGAGAATGGAGAATAGGAGTATGACTAGACAGAAAATAGTAGAGTTGACAAGTTTTTTTTGGGGCACAGTCTAAGTTGGTCCGGTGTCTGGAATGAGACTGGGGCCTAATAAAAAGGAGCTCAAATGGGCTGTACCTTGTAGCATTCGGAGGACAGGCCTGAATCCTGAGAAGCGAAAGTGGTAAAAGTATTGTCCAGTCCTTTTTAAGTTGGTGGCTGAGCTTGGTGAGGTGTGTTTTTAAAAGACCTTTAGTCCGTTCTACTTTTCCTGAAGACAGAGGACTGTAAGGGATATAAAGGTTTCACTGAATACTAAGAGCCTGAAAAACTGCTTGGTTGATTTGACTAATAAAGGCTGGTCTGTTATCAGACTGTATAGAGGTGGGAAGGCTAAACTGAGGAATTATGTCTGACAGAAGGGAAGAAATGACTGCAGTGGCCTTCTCAGACACTGTAGGAAAGGCCTGTACCTATCCAGTGAAAGTGTCTACCTAGACTAAGAGGTATGTTAGTTATCTGACTCGGGCATGTTCAGTAAAGTTAATTTGCCAGTCCTGGGTGGGGGCAAATCCTCCAGCTTGATGTGTAGGGAAGGGAGGGGGCCTGAATAATCCCTGAGGAGTGGTAGAATAGCAGATGGAACACTGAGAAGTTATTTTCTTGAGTATAGATTTCCACGATGGAAAGAAAATGAGAGGTTCTAAGAGGCGGGCTAGTGGCTTGTACTATAGCATAGCCTGCCTGCTGGTGTGTGGTGATTAGTCCTGGTGGAACTGCCATCAATAAATCAAGTGTGACCAGGGTGAGGAACAGGAAAGAAGGAAATGTGGGGAAATGGGGTGAATGTCAGGTGGATCAGAGAGATACAGTCATGAGGGTCAGGTGTGGTATCTGGAATAATGTGGGAGGCCGGATTGAAGTCCGGGCCAGGAACAATGGTAATTGTGGGAGACTTAACAAAGGGTGAGTATAGCTGAAGGAGCCGGGAAGCAGATGCATCAGGTATGAGAAAGAAAAGAGATTTTGGAAGTTATGAGAAATGTAGAAAGTGAGTTGAGCATAGTTTGTGATTTTGAGGGCCTCTAAAAATATTAAAGCAGCAGCAGCCACTGCATGCAGACATGAGGGCTAGGCTAAAATAGTAAGGTCAAGTTGTTTGCAAAGAAAGGCTACAGGGTGTGGTCCTGGCTCTTGTGTGAGAATTATGACCACACTAACCATGTCTAGGAAGGAAAGGAGTTGTTGTTTTGTAAGGGATTGAGGTTTGGGAGATTAATCAGACACAATCAGCAGGGAGAGCATGTGTGTTTTTATGAAGAATTATGCCGAGGTAGGTAACGGAAGGAGAAGAAATTTGAGCTTTGGAGGGGGATACCCGATATCTTTTGGGGAATAAATGCTGAAGAAGCAGAAGTGTGAGTGTGTCTTGTTGGGAAACTTCAAAGGAGGGGCTGCAAAGAAGAAGATCATCAATATATTGAATAAGGTGAGAAGCAGAGGGGTGGAAAGAAAGTAAATCATGAGAAAGAGCTTGGCTGAAGTAATGAGGGCTGTCCCTGAAACCTTGCGGCAGTACAGCCCAGGTAAGCTGGGGGCACTGAGGGGTATCGGGGTCAGTCCAAGTGAAAGTGAAGAGAGGCTGGGATTAAGGGTGCAAAGGAATAGTAAAGAAAGCATGTTTGAGATCTAGAACAGAATAATGGGTTGTAGAGGGAGGTATTGAGGATAGGAGAGTATATGGGTTTGGCACCATGGGGTGGATAGGCAAAACAATTTGGTTGACAAGGTGCAGATTCTGAACTAACTTGTGAGCCTTTTCTGGTTTTAAGACAGGTAAAATGGGGGAATGGCAAGAAGAGTTTATAGGCTTTAAAAGGCCACGCTGTAGCAGGCCAGTGATAACAGGCTTTAATCCTTTTAAAGCATGCTGTGGGATGGGATCTTGACATTGAGCGGGGTAAGGATGATTAGGTTTTAATGAGATGGTAAGGGGTGCATGATCGGTCACCAAGGAGGGAGTAGAGTTATCTTATACTTGTGGGCTAAGATGGGGCGATACAAGAAGAGGACACAAAGGAAGCTTTGGATTGGGAAGAAGGGCGGCAATGAGATGTAGCTGTAGTCCAGTAATAGTCAGGGAAGCAGATAATTGAGTTAAAGTGTCTCAGCCTAATAAGGGAGCTGGGCAGGTGGGGATAACTAAAAAGGAGTGCTTAAAAGAGTATTATCTAAGTTGGCACCAGAGTTGGGGAGTTTTAAGAGGTTTAGAAGCCTGGCCGTCAATACCCACAACAGTTATGGAGGCAAGGGAAGCAGGCCCTTGAAAAGAAGGTAATGTGGAGTGGGTAGCCTCCATATTGATTAAGAAGGGGACGGACTTACCCTCCACTGTGAGAGTTACCTGAAGCTCGGCGTCCGTGATGGTTTAGGAGGCTTCCGAGGCGATCAGGCAGCGTCAGTCTTCAGCCGCTAAGCCGAGAAGATCTGGGAAGGAGTCAGAGAGCCTTGGGCCAGAGTTCCAGGGGCTCTGGAAGTGGCTACCAGGTGAGTTGAACAGTCCGATTTTCAGTGGGGTCCTGCACAGATGGGACATGGCTTAGGAGGAATCCTGGGCTGTGGGCATTCCTTGGCTCGGTGGCCAGATTTCTGGCACGTGTAGCAAGCTCTTGGGGGAGGAGGTTCTGGAGGAACGCCTGGTGGCTGCGGTTCAGGCATTTGGAAGTTCTTGTGTGCTGGAGATGTGGCTGGGGTTTGTGCCACAGTGGAGGCAAGGAATTGCAACTTTTTTCTATTATTGTACACCTTGAAGGTGAGGTTAATTAAGTCCTGTTGTGGGGTCTGAGGGCCAGATTCTAATTTTTGGAGTTTTATTTAATGTCGGGAGCAGATTGGGTAATACAATGTATATTGAGAATAAGATGGCCTTTTGACATTTTAGGGTCTAGGGCTGTAAAGCATCTCAGGGTTGCTGCCAAACGGGCCATGAACTGGGCTGGATTTTTATATTTGATGAAAAAGAGCCTAAACGCTATCTGATTTGGGATAAAGAAAAAGAAGCATTAACCTTGACTATGCCTTTAGCTCCAGTCACCTTTTTTAAGAATAAATTGCCAGGCAAGTGGGGGAGGGCTAGTCACAGAATGAAACTGTAAGCCAGACCAGGTGTGAGGAGGGGAGGTGATAAAATGCTTATAGGGTGGAGGAGTGGAGGCTGAGGAAGATTTGGGACCTAGCTTGGCCTGGTGAGGAGGGGAGAAGTCAGATGGGTCTGTAGAAAAGGAAGATTAGAAAGACTCAGCGACACTTGGGGTTGGGACTGAGGGGACAGGCAGGAGGGAAAGAAGAAAGATTTGGGATGAGTTGCACTGGGCACAGAGACTAGGAAGGGACTGATGTGTAAAAGAATGCCTGGACATCAGGCACCTCAGACTGCCTATTTTACGACAAGAATTATTTAGATCTTGCAGGATGGAAAAATTCAAAGTGCTGTTTTCTGGCTATTTGGAACTTCTGTCGAGTTTGTATTGGGGTCAAGCAGCATTGCAGAAGAAAATAAGGCATTTAGGTTTTAGGTCAGGTGCGAGTTGAAAAGGTTTTAAGTTCTTGAGAACACAGGCTAAGGGAGAAGAAGGAGGAATGGAGGGTGGAAGGTTGCCCATAGTGAAGGAGGCAAACCCAGAGAAAAGAGAGCATAGAGACATGGAGGGAAGGAGTTCAGGGATTCTTACCCTCCAGAAAAGCGAGAAAGGGTTTGGGGCACGGAAATAAGGGATTGGGGGTTCTTGCCCCCTAGAAAAGTGGGACTTGCTGCTAAGGGCGAAGGAGAAGGGGTTGAGGGGTTCTGACCCCTGCCCCAGAAAATCAGAGAAGGGGTAGAGACAAGGAGAGAAGGGGTTGGGGTACTTGCCCCTCCCCCAGAAAAGCGGGACTTGCCGCTAAGGGTGAAGGACCAAGGCTGGCGTCCCTGTGTGGTCTGACACCTCTGAAACGTGGGTGAATAATCAGAGAGGCGTCCCTGCAATGATTAAACACCAAGGGAAGGCTGCCTTCCCAGTCCGTGACTGGCGCCGGAGTTTTGGGTCCACAGATAAAATGTGTCTCCTTTGTCTCTACCAGAAAAGGAAAGGAATTGAAATTAAGAGAAGGGAGAGATTGAAGTGTGGCGCCAAGATTGAAAGGAGAAAGAGGTTGAGGGATAGTGAGGGAAGTTGGAGAAGAGTAAAAAGAGGCCGCTTACCGGATTTGAAATTGGTGAGATGTTTCTTGGGCTGGTCAGTCTGAGGACCTGAGGTCATAGGTGGATCTTTCTCATGGAGCAAAGAGCAGGAGGACAGGGGATTTATCTCCTAAGGGAGGTCCCCCGATCCGAGTCACGGCACCAAATTTCATGCGCGTCCGTGTGAAGAGACCACCAAACAGGCTTTATGTGAGCAACATGGCTGTTTATTTCACCTGGGTGCAGGCGGGCTGAGTCCGAAAAGAGAGTCAGCAAAGGGTGGTGGATTATCATTAGTTCTTATAGGTTTTGGGATAGGCGGTGAAGTTAAGAGCAATGTTTTGCAGTCAGGGGTGGATCTCACAAAGTACATTCTCAAGGGTGGGGAGAATTACAAAGAACTTTCTTAAGGGTGGGGGAGATTACAAAGTACATTGATCAGTTAGGGTGGGGCAGAAACAAATCACAATGGTGGAATGTCATCAGTTAAGGCTATTTTTACTTCTTTTGTGGATGTTCAGTTACTTCAGGCCATCTGGATGTATACGTGCAGGTCACAGGGGATGCCATGGCTTGGCTGGGGCTCAGAGGCCTGACAATATGGACAGTGAAATCCAGGCTGAGGTGGTCTCAGATGGAGAGGAGGAACTTTTTGGGAAGTGGAATAAAGATGATTCTTGTTATGCTTTAGCAAAGAGACTGGTGGCATTTTGCCCCTGCCCTAGAATTATGTGGAACTTTGAACTTGAGAGAGATGATTTAGGGTATCTGGTGGAAGAAATTTCTAAGCATCAAAGCATTCAAGAGATGACTTGGGTGCTCTTAAAAGCATTCAGTTGTATATGTTCACAAAGAGATGGCTTGGAATTGGAACTGATGTTTAAAAGGGAAGCAGAACATAAAAATTTGGAAAATTTGCAGCCTGATGATATGATAGAAAAGAAAAACTCATTTTCTAAGGAGAATTCAAGCTGGCTGCAGAAACTTGCATAAGTAATGAAAAGCCAAATGTTAATCACCAAGACAATGGGGAAAATGTCTCCAGGGCATGTCAGAGGTCTTCACAGCAGCCCCTCCCATCACAGGCCTGGAGGCCCAGGAGATAAAAATGTTTTTGTGGGCTGGGCTTGCTGTTTTGTGCAGTCTCAAGACTTGGTGCCCTGCACCAAGTGCAGCGCAAGCTGCACTTCGGCTGTGGCTAAAAGGGGCCGATGTACAGCTCAGGCCATTGCTTCAAAGGGTGCAAGCTCCAAGCCTTGGCAGCTTACACGTGGTATTGGGCCTGAAGGTGCACAGAAATCAAGAATTGAGGTTTGGGAACCTCCACCTAGATTTCAGAGGATGTATGGAAATGCCTGGATGTGCAGGCAGAAGTTTGCTGCAGGGGTGGAGCCTTCATGGAGAACCTCTGCTAGGGTAGTGCAGAAGTGAAATGTGGGGTCAGAGCCTCCACACAGAGTCCCCACTGGGCATTGCCTAGAGGAGCTTTCAGTAGAGTGCTGCCATCCTCCAGACCCCAGAATGGTAGATCTACCGACAGCTTGCACCATGCACCTGGAATAGCTGTAAACACTCAATGCCAGCCCATGAAAGCAGCCAGAGGGGGGTGTACCCTGCAGAGCCACAGGGGCAGAGCTGCCCAAGGCCATGGAAACCCACCCTTTGCATCAGAGTGACCTGGATGTGAGACATGGAGTCAAAGGAGATCATTTCAGAGCTTTAAGATTTACTGCCCTGCTGGATTTCAGACTCACATGGGGCCTGTAGCGCCTTCATTCTGGGCAATTTCTCCAATTTTGGATGGATGTATTTATCCCATGTCTGTACCCACATTGTATCTAGGAAGTAACTAACTTGTTTTTGATTTTACAGGCTCATAGGCGGAAGGCACTTGCCTTGTCTCAGATGAGACTTTAGAGTTGGACTTTTGAGTTAATCCTGGAATGAGTTAAGACTTTGAGGGACTGTTGGGAAGGCCTTCTTGGTTTTGAAATGTGAGAACATGAGATTTGGGAGGGGCCAGGGGAGGAGTGATATGGTTTGGCTCTGTGTCCCCACCCAAATCTCATCTTGAATTGTAATCCCCATAATCCCCAGGTGTTGAGGGAGCGACCTGATGGGAGGTGATTGGATCATGGGGGTGGTTTCCCCCATGCTGTTCTCATGATAGTGAGTTCTCACAAGAGCTGATGGTTTTATAAGTGTTTGACAGTTCCTCCTATGCACACATTCTCTCTCTGTCTCCTGTCGCCATGTCAAACGTGCCTCTTCCCTCTCCACCATGATTTTAAGTTTTCTGAGGCCTCTGAAGCCATGTGGAACTGTGAGTCAATTAAGCCTCTTTCCTTTATAAATTACCCAGTCTTGGGTATTTCCTTATAGCAATATGAGAACGAACTAATACAGTGTGTGTGTGGTGAGTGTGTATGTGTTGTGTGTGTATGTGTGGTGAGGGTGTGTGATGTGTGTGGTGATAGGGTGTGTGCGTGGTGAGTGTATTTGTGTGTGTTGGTGTGTGGTGTGTATGTGGTGAGGGGGTGTGTGTGTGGTGAGGGTGTGTATGTGTGTTGTGATAGCATATGTGTGTGGTGTGTGTGTGTATGGCATGTGTGGTGATGGTATGTGTTGGTGTGTGTGGTGAGATGGTGTGTGTGATTGTGTGGAGTGCGTGTATGTTGTGTGTATTTGTGTGGGGTTTGTCCTGCCCTGCCTGTGTCCCACCTGTCCTCCCTGCCCAGGGTCTCTGGGAAGGTGTGGGGATGGTGACAGATTCAGGGTTGGGTCATGGCCCTGGCTCTCACAAGTGACTGTGGGCAGAAGTGGAAAGGATCCTTGTCTTTTTGGGGGCTGGGGGACTATGAAATTGCAGGGCGACACCACCAATACGGGGTAGTTTTTACTGTGAGGCAGAACCCTTTTACCCGCCTTGGCACTGGACTTGGCCGGTTTTCAGGGGGCCACCATTTTGGGCATCCTCACGGCCAGGGTCTTGAACGTGGTGATGACCAGTGAGGCCTGATGCCGCCGGGGACCAGGCAGGGCCCAGGAGTGAGAACTGGTGAGGCGTGCCCTCGGGGTTCAGTCCAGTTCTGGCCTTTAAGGCTGCCAGAAAAAGGGGGACAACATTGGGCGCCATCAGGCATGGAGCCAGGGACCCTCTGCTGTCTCCTCTGTCCACTTCCTTCCTCCTCGAGTTTCCTTTTCTGGAGCAGGGCAAAGCACGGGATGCTGTCAGGGCTGTGTTTGTGGTGGCCATGCTCCGTGTCATTTCCTGTGCGGTTATAAATATTCATGCCCGGGAGTCAGGCTGCATCGTCTCCAAAAGGCGAGCAGTGAGCTCTGGGGTGGGGACAGGGCAGCCACTAAGCTCTGTCCTGCAGGAAGTGTGAGGAGGTGCCTGGCAGCCCTGCTTGCCACTTCCCTCCCTGGTGGGTGGGGGCTGCAGGGAGAGCAACCCCCTTCCCTTCCTGGGGCCTCCTCATGTGGCTGAGCTTTGTGGCTGGGGTTTCCGCAGCTCAGGGACTTTCCCAGGAGATGGTGAAAGACGTCTGGTGGTAGCCTTGACATCACCATGGGCTCTTTCTTCTAGCTTTTTCTCTCCACCACACACACATGCACACACACGCACAAACACACATGCATGCATGCAAATGCACATGCACACACGCACACATCCCCGCATACGCACACATGCCTGCACCCATACATGCACACATGCACACACCCACATAGCACGTGCACACACATACGCAAATGTACACATACACATACGTGCACACTCACATGCATACACTCACACATGCACACACGTTATGTACACACAGCCACACATGCACACCCTCCACATGCACACGTGCACACGCATATGCAAACACATACACATAAGTGCACACTCACATGCATACACACACATGCACACATACATACACATGTCCACACGCACACACGTCCACATATGCACACACCCCCCATGTGCGTGCACACACACATACACAAACGCACACATACACATATGTGCACACTCACATGCATATACTCACCCACGTGCACACACATTACGTACACAGGTCCACACGTACGCACACACCCCACACATATGCACACACACAGAAACGCACACATACACACATGCACATGCAGGCACACACGCACATACACAAACACATGCACACACGTACACAGATGCATGTGCACGTGTGCACACACACACGCAGCGTCTTGGCACAGGAAGTGGGGAGAAGCGGCTGGGGGCCAAGGTCTGGGTCCACTGTAAAGATGGGGAAACTGAGGCGCAGAGGCCAGTGGTCATCTCCATCTCTGCAGAGCCGGCCTGAGAGGGGGCCTCCCACGCTGGGCTCCTCCCGGCTTCGCTGCTTCTCCAGGGAGTTGCTAAGTGTGATTAACCGGAGCACTAATTGGCAGAGGCCGCAGAAAGAGCCTGAGTGGTGGCAGGCGAGTCCTGTTTCCCTTTGATTTACAAGAGCCCGGCGAGCCTGCCGTCCGCGTCCTAACAGGCGCGAGAGGAAGGGGCAGGCAGCCACCTCGGAAAAGGCCAGAGCCCGGCTCCCCGCGCCCCTCGTAGGCAGCGCCATGGGGTGGCGGGGTGGGAGCCAGGTCAAGGGACTCAGGCCGGGAGCAGAGGCACGGGGCCTCCTGATCTGGGGCTGCCAGCCTGTGCTTACGACCCAAGAGCTTGTGTTTAGGACTGGGTTCCCGAGCAGCCCCAGAGCCAGACAGAGTTGTTCCAGCAGGCGAGGCGCTCGCTGCTGCCGGTGGAGAGGCCCCGCCTCTGGCTTCGGCAGAGGCCCAGGGCAGGAAGCAACCTGGCTGAAGGCGCAGGCCGCGGGGGCAGCGTCCCCCCGCGTCCGGCAAACCCGGGGCTGGAGACCTGGTGCAGTATTGCTTCTAGTGCCACAGTCTCCTTGGTGATTGTGTGTGTGTGTGTGTGTGTGTGTGTGTGTGTGTGTGTGTGAGAGAGAGAGAGAGAGAGAGAGACAGATATCTCACTCCGGGCCTCCCAGTCATCCTGGCTCCCAGTGGGCAGGGGAGCGCTTTGCCCTCCTGGTGAGTGGGGAGGAATGAACTGGGCACGGGTGCGCCGGGCTCCAGCTCGGGGAGCAGGGCCTCTCCCGTCATCCTGTCACTGCTGCCAGCGCCTGGCTGATCTTGGCGTCCCGTTAGTGGCCCTTTGGGATTTCACATGCAGCTGTGCCTGTTGCATCCCAACCTGGCCTTTATCTAGGTGATATTTTGGCTTCCCGAGCCGTCTGTGGCCTTCTTTCTCATTCCAGCGAGAACCTGGGTAGGAAAAAGGGCCTATTTATTGGCTTCCCCAAATGCCAGCGGGCTGCACTCAGGGCCGGTTTCTGAAGGCAGGACACCAGCAAACAGGCTGCTATATGACATTAGCATCCATTGGCTTCTCTGGGCGACAACCCGGGGCAAAAGGTTGAACCCCTCCCCAATTCTGCGTCGCGCTGGCTTTCATGGCTGCCGTAGGCTTGGGTAGAGGAGGGAGACCGGATGTCACCGCTGCAAGGAGGCCAGGCCGAGGCGACTGGGGAGCTGCGGGGAAGCGGGAGGGGGGCGGCTTTCGCTCTTTCAGGCTGTCACTCCAGCACGTTCCGTGAGAGCCCAGCTCCCCCAGAAATAAAAATGCCACTCTGAATTTAAGTGATCCGTTCTTCTGGGACATTCTTCCCAGTGACAGGACTGTTAACATGAAAAGTAAAAGGGAAACAATGTGATAGTTCAGAAATCACTGTTTTCAGGGGGCTGCAGAACTCAGATAGCCCGCGGACAATTGCTGGGAGGAAGCACCTTATTTTGATCTGTGAGTGAGAGCAACGCGGCATGACAGTGTCTGCTCCACGTGCAGGGAGATCTTACCCGAGCCACTTTGGCAGGGCCCAGGCCTTGGTGAGGCGGTGCTGCAGCAGAAGTCTCCTCTCTAAGTGTGAAACTCGGGGGGCAGAGCAGAGGTGGGGAAGAGAGGGTCAGAGAGCCGGCCCCGCCGCGGTTGGGGTGGAGAGTGGCGAGCGGCGGCGCCTTCTCTTCAGTTTCCCTTCAGTTTCTGGCCCGGGAGGTGCCTGCCCCTTTGGCGTCCAAGGACTTTCCCTACCACAGCCGCGCGTCACTAGGGGGCGCCGGAGCCCTTCCTGAAGTCGCCGCCATCCCTGCAGGGCCCGCTGGGGGCTGCAGGGGCTGCCGGGGATTCAGGGGCTGCAGGAGGGGGCGTCCCAGGACCCCTGCCCACGGGGCCGCCGGATGTTGGGACGGCTTTTCCATGTCCGCAGAAGCCAGAGTCCCAGGAACCCCAGGGGAAGGCCAGAGGGAAGCCCCAGATGAGGGAGGACTCAGGGAAGGGTGTTGTCTTCCCCTTGCTACCTCCCGTTCTCTGCCTTGGGTCACCTCTGTGCTCTGCAGTGACCTGTCACCTGTCAATGCTCCAGACTGAAGTTAAACGCCAGGCTTGATTTTTTTTTTTTTTTTTTTGAGCTTGGAAATCATATCATAGCCGAATAAAGGTATTTTACAATCTGCTTGTTTGTTGCCTTTTGTCAATAAATTAAGAAACTGGAGATGACAGACTGACTCTAGGTCCTTTTGAGATCCTGAGTCATCAACGTCCCCCTGGCCCACCGAGGGAGCCCTATGGCGTTCCTTCCAAGCCTTAAAGGACAGAGAGGGTTAGATTCAACCTGACCCACTGCAACGAGAGAGAGAGAGAGAGAGCTAGCATCGTGGATGCAAAGATAGTTCTGGGGACGATTTTTGCAGAATATTCTCTGCAACAGGTAGACTAGACTTTCCCTAGTGTTCGTGCGGGAGGAAGGTGTGGGATGGGGCAGTCTCCAGACTACGGTCATTAATCACGGTACAGTAAGAACTACAGGTTGAAGAGAGCCTGGTGAGCCTCTTCACCGACCTCCACTGAGCGCCCCATTTTCAGCCTTTCAGTCACGCCCGAGAACTTGTCATTTTAACTCCTTGGGCATTTATGCTCCCCGCACGATCCACTGATAGAGTTCACTTGTGAAAATTTTACAAAATTCATTTTAACCTAGCAGACCACTTGTAAATCCTGACAGTTGTGTGCAGTGAGCTATGCCACAGAGAAATGGCCGCTGTGGGTGGAATTCAGGAAATCTCTGCACACAGGTAGAAGAACGAGATTTCCCTGCATAATACAGGATGAATGCCTGTGGCCGGGGCCTGCTAAGTGTAGCTCACAATTCACCCTGCAAGCAGGGGGACTGTTACCAAGCCAGTCTCTTGCCCTAAAAGTCACAATTTATGCTTCTAATTTTAATTTTCCTGAGCTTAGATCCCAGAAGGATTTATTAAATTTGCTTTGAGGAACCCATTAACTCTAAACTGAATAATGATGTTACTCTAGGCTTAGATCGGTTGATAGGAAATTCTCTATCCACAGGACTCTAGGAATCCCGTATTCCTCCACGACAGGATTCTAAGTCGGTTCATAAATGAAAAGGTTTACTCAATTTACCTAAAAGTTATTAGTAATTAACTAACATCAAGAGACCATTGCTTGCAGGGGTGGTGAACAGCAAATGAGAAGTCTGGCAAAGAGATGATATTCATTATATGGCTTAAATGAGAAGGTAGAAAATTCAAATGGCTTATCAGTACCTCTTTGGTACTCTGGCTTAACTCTGTGGTTAAAATGGGCGATAATGACTTATAACTCATTTTTATTTTATTGTTTCATGGGTCTAGTAGGATGTTCAAAGCCAGATGAATAACTTATGGAAAATCTAGGTAAACAGCCCAGTGGTCTTTCTTTTGGAAATAATGGAGAGTCAAACTTGCTTATCTACACGGAAGGGCCGTGAGGAGCTAGAAATACTGGCAGGCAGAGGGGCACTCAAGGCATCTGTTTTGTTTAGTGTCGGGGATCGTTATAGAATGAAAAACGCTAGTCCTGGCTGTAAATGATGGCAGCTTTGGAAAGATCAAGTGCCCGTGGGAAGGGGGGCGGTAAGGAGTATCTGCGGTACCTTCCCGGGGAGCGTTATGGGGAGGCTGTGACGTAGTGGAGGGTACTAGATCAAGGGAATCTCTGCTCACCTTAACTTGAGCCACTTCTGTGAACTTGGACAACTCAAATTTCTGTAAGTCCCTTCCACCTCCAGCTTCTGGAATGGGGATGCATTTTGTGGACTGGGATGCTGGAATCAGATCACTCCTTGAAGGAAAGTGGGATGAAATTTGGGTATCTATGGAAGGCGTGAGATCTTAATATGTTGCCCTTCGAGGCTTCCCAGGGGCAGACTCACCCCACTCTGCTGGAGCTCAGATGATACCCCCCCTACCCCCCTCGCCAGGTGGGTGGTGGCAGTTCTTGGTCCAGTTGGACCTTGTCCTCCTCTGTACAACAGCAGGCGAGCGGCTGTGAGCACTGCCCGGGTGGTTTTGCCCAGACAGAACATGATGTGGATCAGTGCCTTCCGGCTTCCTCTTGAATCCCTCCTTTCCAAAAGCACCTCGGACAGCTGATTTGCTGTCAGCAGGCGAGAGAAACTACCGCATTCAGGAGTAGCCCAGGGCAAAAGGAGAAAGAAAAGACGGTGAACGGAGTGAAGAATGGGCACGGATAGGGAAAGCATCAACGGCATTCTTTCATTAAAAAAAAATTTTTTTTTTTTTTTTTTTTTTTTTTTTAAGAGACAGGGTCTTGTGTCGCTCAGGCTGGAGAGCAGCGGTGCGATCATAGCTCTTTGTAACCTCCAGCTCCTCTCCTCATCTTTTCAAGCGCTTGAGGACTGGTCCTGATTTTGAGGTGCTTATATTCAGGGTGCTGCCCTTCTGTTGCGGTCTGGCAGTTAGAACCCCATGCAACTGTTAGGAAATGTGTGGTGAATGTAAAGACATAAATTTCACGGGATGTAGCAGCAGCATATTCCATATTCAGATTATTTTTTCTAATTTTTACCGGCACCATTTTTATTTGCATTTGTTCAGACGTTACTTTTAAGGAAAAGAGTGTAGAGAAGGAAAGCAGAACTTCGCCTGGTTTTCTGGAATTCCGTTTTGATCATGTTGAAGTTTAATTCGAGGGGAAGAAAACAGACCAGTTTGCCAAGTGCAATGACCTGATTCTTGTTGGATCAACACGTTATGCAGTTGAGGTTGTCACTAGAAAGCAAGTGTGATGAAGTCTGCCTTTTGCAACTAAAATCAAAGCCCTGGCCTGCCGGCCAGAATTGCTGAACTAAGCATCCTCTAATCAGCCGGTCTGTATGTAGATTTAGACATCTCCAGGAGGCTGCAAGCCTATCAGGCCCAAACTGATTATTCTAATCAAGTGTTTTAATTAAGCACACTTATTGCCAGGATCACAGGAATGAGGCCTGGTCTCAAGTAGTAATGGGTGGTATTTTTGTAAATTCTTCTTTACAGTTAGCGTGTTTGGCTTTGTGGGGGTGTGTTTACTGTTTTCCTAAAGTAGGCCATGGGAGAGTCCCCTGTGAAGTTCACTCTGCTGAGCCAGCAGTCTGGCCAATGGACAAAAAAAAAAAAAAAAAAAAAAGGTACTACCAACTGGGTTGCAGATAAATCAATTCCCCAACAACTGCATCTATTTGCATCCTCCACGTTAAACACAAAAGCAATGCTGGCTAGCCCAAGACTTGAAAAAATATAAAAACACACACACATTGGGTTGGCTTTTATTGGAATGCCTAGATGCAATCTATAGTCATCAAGTTATGGAAAATTCAGGTCACATATAAAGTTAAGAAGGCAAATGAAAAGAACAATACAAATCAGACAAAATTTACATCTCAAAATATCATGAAAGCATTTTGACTGGCTTTGCCTAAAATACTTTGAATATCAATTTCTTTTTTGTAAGCTAATTCTTTTCATTATACAGTCCCCCACCCCCTCCCAATTCTTAGAAAAAGGTCTTTTGTTTACATATTCCCCAAGGTCACTATTTCTTGTAAAAGCATGTCCAGATCACAAGTCTTTTTAGAAAGAAATAGGCTCATTATACCTACTAACAAGACACTAATTGGGTTGATTTGACTTCATCTAAAATAAGCACCAGGAGATACTCCAAATCTGTTATTTATCGGTGCCCGTGTGAAGACCAGTCCATGTCAAGAAGAGGTTAAGACTATGATTTCACTTCTGTCATGTGGCACAAGCTTTTCATGGTAACACATCAGAAACATGTCTGAGAATTTACACTCAGAGCCTATTTCACCCAAAAGTACTTACAGCATGCTAAATACAGGCCTGCAGAAGTTCCACGGAACAGAACTGCAAATACCTAAGTTAACAGTTAAAAAATAAAATGGAAAACAGAATCATGTTTATGTGGTTTGAAATCTCATAGTTTTCTAAATTTGGGCCTCATAATACTTGCCAAAGGATTTCCAGGATAAAAAATATTAATGCTAATCTGTGCTTTCATTCTAATAAAATATCAGCATTCATTAGAAGATTAATTACTTCGGTATGCTCTACCAAATACACAAAGACAGTAATAGCACTGATACTGTAAATTCAGTAGCTATTTTGAAACTTTCCCAGCCAATCTGTTTAATAAACACGCCTACTGTGCAATTTAGAGTATGTGATACATACAAAGCAGTTAGAAAATTATTCTCAATACATCACTTGAACCTTTATATTTACGACATGTTCACTTGCTATATTTTATCACCATTATACATAGAGGAAAACAGTGTGTACTATAGCTCAATGAACTGAGAAATATCTTCTAAAAATATTTTTGTGGCTGAATTTAGTGCTCAGGAAAGAGATTTGTCAGAGCTGAGCCGACACGGAAGTGCAGATGGCGGCTGGGCTCGTTCCCACACGCGTGCATGCATGTGTGCAGGAGGGCGCGGCTGTCAGTTCACTTCCAGCTGGATCTGCCACCCCAGGCTTCCCCGAGACAGAGCAGAGGCTGTCATTCAAACCAGCCCCTAAGATGGTTTGGTCACGTGGGCTTAGAGTAACCCTGACCGGCTCCATCTGGCTCACCCACCACTGCTCGGTTTCTGCTGCCTTTCCTAGATCTTAAGACACGTGTTTAGGATCACGACTACATCAGATCCTTTCCTCCTCCTGTTTCCCCAGCGTCTGATGTGGTCTCTCTTCCATCATGAGACAGAGCTTTGGAACAGTAACAGTAAAAACCCCGGGGTTAATTATATCAACTCCCCATTGACTTGCAAGGTTGAGAAGGGGCCAGAGAACCCTTCCTCCCGTTTCTTCGGATCTTCCCTTACATTCCACCAGCCCCAGTTGTCTACTGCGTCTCTCAGTTGACAATGCTGAGGACACTGGCTTGATGCGTGAGAGAGGGAAGAGAAAGGAGCTCTCTGATTCACCACCCACCTAGAATTGCACGGTCCTACCCATCTAGTGATAGAAGCTTGCACATTTTTTCAACCTAATACAAAAATATTAACACTTCTGGACATTATAGGCATAAGTTGTTATATCTCTACAATATAATAATTTATACTGTACAGCTATAACAGATAACAAAAGGTGCAATCCTTTTAAAAAATCACACAGTTCACATGTTTTTATCATTTTATTTTTAAGTATAAACTTTTTAAACACTTTACATAAATTAACTCCTCTGAGACTAATATTTGATGTACAGTAAATTGTAATTCATATAAAAATCCATAAACAACTTGTCTCACATAATTTACAAAAAAAATCAGGATTTCCTTTGCTTATCAGTGACAAGGATTCTAGTTGCCAGTTTTTTCCCCGAAGGCAAACCACGTTAGCATTGTAAAATCCATTAATAAATCCCCGCCGCAGAAGTCACTGTGCCGATGTCCTTCTACAAAGCTGCACAGGGAAAGCAGTTGGGTTGTCTAGAAACAGTAACTTTGCCCCACATTGTAAAATGAACAGAGATAGCTATCACATCCTATGCAGACAGACTACTTCTTGTAAGCAAAGGTCGACAATTCAGGACTATTTGGAAACACTGTATGCATTTTTTTTCTTTTTTAAAGTTAGTTAAATACAGTGCCTCGAAGGAACAGACGGCCCAGCGCAAAAGATCGAGGCCTTTGTCCTTGATGATGTTTTCTTCTCTGGCTACGTTCAGTCCGACTGAGTGCAGCGCTTATGCATATGTAAACATATTCGTTAAAGCCGATCACCTTTAAGGTCATTCAGAAAAAAGCGGTCCTTGTTTTTGCGGTGTGGGTGTGGGTCGTAACAGCAGTCTCGTTCTCCCGGGAGGAAGGCTCTTGGGCGTTGGAGAGTCCCACTCGGGTCGTGCCACGGGACGATGTGAGCAGGGCGTGAGCGGCTCGGCGGGCGCGGCCCGGGCGTTACCTCCTGCCGATCTCGCTCTGCCGCAGGAACTGGATGTTGTTGGCGCTGTCGGCCAGCTCGGGGTACTGCTCCACCGAGAGTACGTAGTACCCGTCGTAGCCCTGCACCTTGCCGGCGCTCAGCAGCTGCCGCTTCTCGCCCTCCGTCCAGAGGCGCGCGCCCTCCTCACCGTCGCGCACGCGCTGCTGCTCGCGCGCCCAGGCCCGGGAGAGCGCGCGCTGCCGCGCCTGCTCCAGGATGCGCGCCTTCTCCTCGTCCAGGGTCATGCCGTAGCGCACGTGCAGCGCCAGCGCGCCGAACTGCATCTCCACGTCCGCGAACCTGCGCGTCCTGCCGTTCACCACCGTGGTGGACTGCGACACCGTCACGTTGATGCCGTTCTCCAGCGCCTTGCGGCCGCTGGTCAGCCGCAGCGTGCCCAGGTCGCTCTCGGGCGTGGTGGTCTTGATGAAGTAATGCGTGTCCTTGCCCTCGATGGTGAAGTGCAGGTTCTCTAGGTAGAAGGCGTTGTTGAGCACGGCCGCCACCTTGATGCAGTCCTCGTTGGCGATATTGAGCACGTTGGTCTGCACGCGGCCCTGGCTGACGGCCAGCATGACGCCCTTGCCGATCAGCGACTTGACTGTGGCGAACCACAGCCAGGACTTTGCGCCGCCGGCCCGGCGCCGGCTCACCTGCACCTCGGCCATCTTCCCCAGCGACAGGAAGGCCTTGGCCTGCCGCGCCACTTGCTGCTGGACTCCGAAGATGGGCTGCGGGCGAAACACAACAAGGGGCGCGTCAGAGGCGGCAGGGAGCCTCCCCAGTCCTGACCTACACACGGGGCTCTGGGGACAGCGCCGGGGCATGCATGGAAGCCCCGGGGTCCTTCCCTGATCAGAAGGCTGACAGCCCGGGTGGAGGAAGCACTCGAGATCTGTCCCCCTCAACGTGATCCCAATGCTTTGGAACCCCCAAACGGCTCACTCATCGTGGATCACTTTAAAGCTTTCTTCATTTCTAACATGGGAAAACCAGTCCCGTTTCTTGCTTTTCTCAGTTTCTAGATGCTCTTTTCCCACGCCCACCTCACGTGGGGAACCCAGCTCATCCGGACCTGCATGCTCATAGCTTTCTCCACAGGAGGCTGAGAAGCCACCAAACACAGAGAGGGATCTGAACGGCTGGGGATACTTAGGGCCGATCACGGGGACCTGCTTCGTATGCTTTGAAATGCTTGTATTTCAGTCAACTCTGTCCCCTCTCCTGGCAGAGTTTTCAGCTGAAGATGGTGAGTGTAACGGCAGAACTGAAATGTACAGGGATGAGTGTACGGTGGGGCAGCTGGAGACGGTATTTGTTACTTTAGGAAAACAATTATTTTTCTCAGACTTAGGGACAGTGGACCGTCTAGATTGGCAAATGTTTTAAATTGGGGGCATCTTAACTCAGCCATTTCTTATACCACCAGGTGTTTGTCTGGCCATTGTTTCCCAAATGAAAACATCTGTTTCATTTGCGGCAATGAAAGAAACAGTTGTTTTTCTGCACTTGGGGCAGCCTCAGTGTCTTTGCTTCTGATTCCCTATGCTGTCCCTATAGTGCGCCTCTTCTGACACAGAACTTGAACCATATTTAAAAGGCTGCTTAGGAAAAGAGCTGGCAAGTGCATTTGTACAGTTAGATGTAAGTGTTTTCAGGCATGGTGGAAAGTCATACACAACTAGGACGTGCATGTTCAAATGCATTAGGAAACTTCGGTATGTCTTCATGCCACTGTATCAGTATAGACGGTCATGCACTGCTTAACCACGGGGAGGCATTCTGAGAAAAGTGGCATTAGGCCATTTCGTCCTTGTGTGAACATCATAGCGGGCACTTACACAAACCTGGATTGTGTAGCCTACTGCACACGTAGGCTGTAGGGGATGGCCTATGGCTTCTAGGCTGCAAATCTGTATACGATGTGACTGTACTGAATACTGCAGGCAACTGTACCACCATGGTAAGTACTTGTGTATCTAAACATAGAAGAGGTACAGTGAAAACACAGTGTCGGCAGAGCCCGGTGGCTCATGCCTATAATCCTAGCATTTTGGTAGGCGGAGGCAGGAGGATCGCTTGAGCCCAGGAGTTCAAGACCAGCCTGTGCTACACAGGGAGGCTCTTATCTCTACAAAAAATAAAAAATTAGCTGGGTGTGGTGGCGCGTGCCTATAGTCCCAGATACTTGGAAGCCTGAGGTGGGAGGCTCACTTAAGCCTAGGAGGTCAAGGCTGCACTCCAGCCTGGGTGACAGAGTGAGACCCCATCTCAATTAAAAAAAAAATATGATATTGTAATCTTATGTGATCACCACCTTATACAAGGTCTATCATTGACCAAAATGTTGTACACACATGACTATATTTGTAACTTATGAAAAAGGAATTGCTTTTATATTAGGTATGAAACAACAAAAAACAGGTACTGGTACTGTAGATAGCCTGTGTGTGTGTTAACTATGGCGGTCTCTTCTCTTTGTTTTCATTGAAATGATAGGAAATTGCTCAAGGGGTGGTTGGGAATTAATTGTTCTAAGAAAGTCTACACTGTCTTCTCCTTATGATCATGGAGTCACCCAGTTTCTCCATCTCTAATTATTCTTACTATAAGCTGGCAATTCTGGTGTTGGCTGTGCATTCCCTTCTGGTCTCTGCCTGGTGGGGATTAGAAGTACCACTTTCTGAAGTGGCAGCTTTGACTTTGCAATCTTCTATTATATTTCTTTATTTCTTGTAATGGTTACAGGCCTCTTGATCTGTTATTCTCAGGAAAATTCCATAAACCTTCCTGGTTGTAGGTGGAGCCTTACCAGAGGACATTTATTTTTATTTTGAATCTTTTCCCATGAAACACTATTAACTAATTATTTTTTTTTTTTTGAGACGGAGTTTCGCTCTTGTTGCTCAGGCTGGAGTACAATGGCGCGATCTCGGCTCACTGCAACCTCCGCCTCCCAGGTTCAAGTGATTCTCCTGCCTCAGCCTCCCGAGTAGCTGGGATAACAGGCATGCCTCACCACGCCAGGCTAATTTTGTATTTTTAGTAGAGATGGGGTTTCTCCATGTTGGTCAGGCTGGTCTCAAACTCCTGACCTCAGATGATCTGCCCGCCTTGGCCTCCCGAAGTGCTGGGATTACAGGCGTGAGCCACCTCACTCAGCCGAAACACTGCTAATTTTTAAAGAAGTTGAACCTTATGGCATTGTTTGTGGGTTGCTAATTTGTAATATGAGTTCCCTGCCCTCTTGTTTATTGTATTTTTGCCTTCAGGTCCAGGCTTTCTTGGGGTTCTTTTTAGAAACCCAGCACTCGAAAGTGAGCTTCTGCATTTCTGTGTTTGCATTAGCATTGCTGAAAACATATTTAAACCTGTTCAACAGGCCTCTGGTTTGTTGAACACAAAGGCAGAGGAAGTGTTTTTTTTTTCCCTAAAACAGTCAAAAAATTAAAAACTGTCTTTGGTACAGTTTTCACAAGGGTAGTTTGATTCGATGTGGGTAGATAAGACACAAGCTACTTATCACCTTTCCGTAGGTCTTTTTGTTTCTTACCGGTGTATCATCCCACTGCTGACTCTTCACAAGTTCGTAAGAAGGTTCTGTTAAATCAAATTTGGGCACAGGGAATCCAGGAATAGCGTTGTGCAGATGGAAACCAAATGTCACCAGCCAGCTGTTAACATCTAGGAGAAGAATGTTCAAAATGAAAGGTGTTGGAGTTTGTTTTGTCCTTTCAAAAATTTAAATTCTTACCTTAAAAAGAAAATCCAATTTCACAATTAATAATCTGAAAAGGAGCACATTTGCTTTCGTCCTACAAATCTAAACCTACTCTGTTTTTAGACATGAAGACGGTAATCTTCACAGCAGAACTATGGCAAATGCTACGAAAAATGCGAGTAATAGATGCTCAGACAGACTGGGTAAGCCATCACTCCTGCTAAGTTGCAGCCTGTGCTAGTAACAGTGAAAGCAAGAGTAAGAACAATGCACAGCAGCAGGAGAGAGACATACTTGTAGAAAACAAATGAAATTTGTTTCGTAGTTAGTAAAGGCTGGTCTCAAATAGAAGTTGTGTGTTATTAGCTCTCCAAAGCAATTGCCCAAGGATATGCGGACTTCCACAACCCATTTTCTATTAATAAAACCCCTAAATTGAGAGTATTAAAATCAACAGTTGATTCTTAATCAAAGATGAATGCTGAAAGCTGGCAAAACTGGCCAAGGGCACAGAAGTCCTGATTACCATCAGTTGTGACTTCAAAGGCTCACTGTGCACAAGTGGAGACAAACTTTTTGGGGAAAGAACCTGGAAACCTTTAAGATGGTATTTTAAAATATTGCCATGTGACTCCAAAAGCCATTAAGTTCAGAATAAGGCTTTTATTCTGTTCTGGAGGTTATAATGTTACAGAACTACTCAGCAGGCTTGCAGCTTTATGAGTACGGTTGGGTGTAGATTATTTTATATGTTAAGCACATTGCTGGAAAATTTGAAATTGCATTTCACCTAATATATTTTATGCTGTTCCATCTCTCTTTTGATGTTTTTCAAAAAATGCTGCTATGGCATTCCCTGCAGTCCACGTTGCTAGCAGAGGATGAATTCAGGAGCTGTGGGCTTTCCAGACTTTCAGTCAGCCCCTGTCAACACCCCTTAAATAACCAGTGGTAAACTGCTTGTCAGAATGATGGAGAGCCACTTGATTCCCATTTCCTTCTCTAGGGCACAGACTCTCACCTCATTGCCAGGCTGGCAGGTCCTTCGTCCAGGCATCATATGGCTATAAAACCAGTGGTATTCTTTCTATTTGAAATGGGGTGGTAGTAGTGGTGGTGGGGAGACATAAATCCTAAGTGGTTCACGTAGGATGCAAAGTGATACAATTTGTGTGTATGTGAGAGTGTATATGAGTTTGGGGGTGGGAGGGCCTTATTTTGGGAGAAAATTCTCCCAAATGTTAGAGTATTGGGGGCAAAAATTCTGTTACTCTGAACAATGTCTGCACAACAGTGAAAATCAGAGGGCCGTAAGTATTGAAAAGTACTGCCAAAATAATGGGGTTTGAATGCAGATGTGTATTGAAAAACCCTGAATGAGAATAAGGGTGCTGCTGAATCAGGAGACAGAAAGGAGGGACTTTCAGCTGGTTCACATGGAAGAGATATGAAATGCTTTAGGCAGTCTGGAAAGGTAGGAAGCAGATATGAAATGAACAGGGGGCAAGCTGTTGAGAGCTGTTTTGAGAACTGAGAGAACAGACATCTCAGTACGCCTCAAATATTGAACTAGAAAAGAGGCAGCCTAAAGGAGCATCTAACACAAGCCAAAACAAAACCGAAATACTTTAAACCAAGCCCAAAAAAAGACAACAGGAAAGAACCTTCCTCCTGGAAATATAAATGTGGTAGAGGGTTAATGATGGTACTGTATATCAGGAATGGAAGGTAGGAGCAGCAGGATTCAGAATTCTTGGAATAGAGGTTGAGTGAATAAGTCAGCTCACTAAAGGGAACTAGAGTAATGCTTGAAAGGACCTTGTCTGTTTCACATGCTGGTTGTTCCATGGTGGCAGAAGTGGGATCTGATGTTCTACATCTTGCATAACTAAAAAGGTAGCATGCACTAAACTTGGAAAGATCTTAAATCTGTACCCTAAAAATTATCCCACATTCGTGGAAAAGTTAGTATGCCTATTAGTATTGTCACCATGCAAGAACTGCACTGGCAATGAAGACAGTGATGTAAGAAGACAGAAGTGAGACCAGACACAGGATCCATTGTCTAAGCAACTGATGGGAGAAATGGCTTCGTGACTGTCCTGAGGCGATGGTGGTGAGGCAGGAATTAAACACCTCCCAGGGATGAAATGGTGTCACCCTGTATTGTGTTTCACCTTAATCATCTCCATAAGAACTTGACACATGTATTAAAAAAACCGGGCATGGCCGGGCACGGTGGCTCATGCCTGTAATCCCAGCACTTTGGGAGGCCGAGGCGGGCGGATCACAAGGTCAGGAGATCAAGACCATCCTGGCTGACACAGTGAAACCCCATCTCTACTAAAAATGCAAAAAAATTAGCCGGACGTGGTGGCAGGTGCCTGTAGTCCCAGCTACTCAGGAGGCTGAGGCAGGAGAATGGTGTGAACCCGGGAGGCGGAGGTTGCAGGGAGCAGAGATCGCGCCACTGCACTCCAGCCTGGGCAAGAGCAAGACTCTGTCTCAAAAAAAACAACAAAAAAAAACCGGACATGACACATTCATAAGGTAGTTACTGTCTATTGCGGAATTTCATGTATTATATTTGTGCCCTAAGTTAGGCATTATTATCCCAATTTTATAGTTAAGGGAATGGAAACTCAAAAAACATAGGGCTTGCTTACAGAGCTACACAACTTGTGGGAGAGGAGCTGGCATTGGAACTCCAATTTTGGGACTCTGTGTTCATCATGCTTTTTGCTCCCCCATGTTCTCCTTCTTTAAATGACTGGAGTTCATGTCATTTCAAAAACTTGTGGCCTTGGGCAACGGCAGGCAGAATAGGAAGTGACTGTGTCTCATTTTCCCTTTGTGATTTCTCTATGTAGCCATTTGACTTTGCCTGGGTAAAGTATAAAGTTTTTTAAAAAAGCATTTCCGGTTATTCTGGGTATTAATCTAATAATGGTAGTCCTCCAGCACTTGGGAAGGAATCCAAATGCTTACCTGTGACGTAATCTTTCACGTCATGGATTTTGCTTGCAGGGTTATTATTCCTAAACATATACAAGTTAAAAGGAGCTGGGTCCTTCCCAATTCTTTTCCAGATTTCTATGTCAGGTGTTGTCCACCGTCCTGCCAAAATGTCATAATCTCTTTCTCCAAAGTGGATTAATTTGGTGAGTGGGTCATACAGGCCACCATGAAATCCAATTACCAGTTGAAAGTCAATATTGGAGTCAAAATAGATTTCACCATATGCAGTGTACTGAATCTGTTTCAGCATAAGCCCATTGCTACTGAACACAGCCAGTGGCGTCCCTGTGTTATCTGATGCAATGTAGAATTCGTCCCCACTGCTGATTTCCATGGCAAAAAGATGTCCTTGGAGATCATAATACAGGGAGGTAATTTCTGAACTCGAATGGTTGTAGACGTGAGTAATCCTAGTGGGATAAGTTAGGTCAGCATAAAAAAACTGCAGGTGCTGTCCTAGACTGGTTTTGCTAGAAACACGCCTTCCCAGGCCGTCATAACGGTAGATCACTGTCCAGCCACTGCCTTTACTGTAAACTCGAGTTAGAAGCCCCTTGGAGCTATATTCAAAGATTTCCGTGCCCCTTTGACGTAGGAAACCATCTTCATCCAACCGATATTGAACATCACCCAGTCGAGTGATTCTGTCTCGCAGGTCATAGCGAAGGGGTGTCAGACGTGCACTGTTACTTGGGTTCAGTAAATGGAGGTTTCCATTCAGATCGTAGTTGTACCGCCACATTATCTTTTCATTGAGGTAAACTGTTTGGAGCTGTCCATCAACATCATATTCATAAGCATATTTGGTGGTGTTGGCAAAGGGCCCTATTTTAATCTCTCTCTTGGTTACCCGACCCATGTTGTCATACTGAATTGTAATCCAGTACATGAGCGACCTGAATATCTCATATTGAATTTCCTTGATACGGCCATGAGCATCAAAGTGCTTCGTATAGGTCATTACAGCTGTAGAAATGATCTGGTTAATATCATAATATATAACTCCAAATTTTCCAAACTGCTCAACTTTGCCAGAAATGTCATCAAACTGATAGAGATCAATAGGCAATGGAGTTTCATTGATCACACCCTGCATGCTCGTCACTCGAAAGCTGTTGTCGTAGCTATAGTCAAATCTTGCATTTACCATCCCATCTTCACTAAAGCGGAAAATCTGCCTGTCAATCAGGGGGCCAATTTGCCTGTATCTAATGGTGCAAATAAAACCATCACTCTGGAGGTTTACTGTCTTTAGGACTCCTGCTGTTTCATCATAGGTAAAACTGACTCTTGTGCTATCATATAAAATTTCTGAGAGCCTAGTCTGCCTTCTGTATTTGAATAAGACCCTCCGACTTGTACCCAAGAAAGCTGTTTGCAGAAGCAGCCCCTCCTCGTTGTAGTCCGTGATGATGGAGGCGTTGCTTTCCGGGGGGTTGTATATGTTGCGGTAGTAGCCGATGGATCGGATGGTCTGCATGGTGTGGCGGGCCACACTGGGCATCGTGATGGCAGACAGGCGGTCCCACATATCGTATTCGAAGATGTACTGCCGCTGGCTATGAAGCAGAAGAACCATGGACTGTAAAGAGAGAACATACTGTTACTCAGTGTTTGTGAACGGGAGATGCAAAAGCAGATTTAGTGACCACAGATGCACAGAAACATTCCACTAGAGAAAACGATTTTCATTTTAATTGAGTTATCCTTGACCTTGCGTGTTGTTAACGTTTCTCTGCCTAATTTGCTTGGATGCTTAATTGTTAGGGGTTCTGCAATTAGTGGCTCAAGATTCACAATGTGCTGCCTGTCACGACGGTACCATTCTTTTCCCAGACATTCGTAGCCAACCAGCAGATTGTCAATGGATGTGGATTAGTCATAATACAGGCATGATCAAAGCTGCTTTACAGACAATATTTTGAGGAGAAAAGAGCATATGGGGAATGCAGTTCTATCCATAATTAGCAATTATTTAGTAAGGTGGCTTCCCCCCCTCATTTGACTGAAGAACCACTCAAATCATGTTTAATTTCTAGTGTACTTGGGGGAGGGGCAAAGCATTCACAGTATTATTCTACAAAGACATAAAATTAGCCAAAAATGGATAAAGTGTATACAAAGCATCAACACCAAAAAATATTGTGACATTAATCACATGGTGAATGAGAGCTATAAATGCCCTTAATAGAAATATATACCCATACAAGCAAATTGTTACAAGCCATCCGTACTGACAATAAAATCTCCTTTTCTTTCTGTGGATACCAAATCCGATTTGTATCTCAGGAGCAATAAGAATGGTTTCTGGACTACATACTGCTTTGGTGCTAAATTATGAAATGAGTAAATGTATTAAAAATCAACTCTATTTCATGAGCCACTGCCGAAAGACAAATGACAGTTATTAGGCCAACAAACGTGAGAGAAGGTCATCCCAGGCTGGTTAAGTCAAGCTCAGCAGTAACACAGGGCTGTGGGTGGCTCTCTGAGGAAGCTTCCTGTTGGGCCCAGTGGAACAACATTGGCACAGCACAGGGAGGATGTGGAGCTTGGGAGCCCTGCTGGGACTTCTCCTTTGCCTGACTTCAGCTTCTGTAGAATCTCCCCTTTGGGCAGACCTAGGGGCAATTTTTGCAAGCAGGTTGTGTAGTAAATGTCCTGAGAATTGTTCCTAATAGTTTGCATTGTTCCAAGGAAAGCTTGGACTATTGCTGAATTCACATGAATACCTACTTTTGGAATCATCTGAAGTCATATTTGATGGTGGTCTGTAAAATATTACTTGTTTTGCTATGAGTAAGTTTTGGCTTAGTGCACCTATCCCAGTAAGAACATCGGAATAGTCTGGGTGGATTTGCGGGATTTGGGAGAGATGATGAGAAAGATCTGTCTGTTGTCTTTTCTGATCCTCCTGGATGCATGCAGGTGATCTTGGTCACTGCCTTTGTCATTCTGTGACAGCGGCTCTTCTCAATGATATGCTCCTGGGTTCCCTCTAAACATTTCCCAGTGCCATTATGATCACTACTATACATCTGTAGGGTTGCGCTTGTATGTTTCTGTTATTCTTCTCTGCAATGCACTTAATTTAAATTGGGAAAACTGCTCCAGAATGAAGCGGTGATCCTCTCCCGCTTAGAAACGTTGCCTTAGGGGCTTGTCATCTAACAGGTGTGGTTCACTGTCTCAAGGGTGAGTCTAAGGAGAGCAGACAGGTGGGTTTGCAAGAGGACGGATTGGCCATGAGGGTCCTAGCTGGACGCATCCCAGAGGTGGGGGGCTGCCGTAAGACAGTAGCATCCTCCAGTGAGCTTTGGAACTGAAACTGGTTCTCACAAGGGGTACCCTGTGCAGGCGCCGGCTGGAATGGCTCAGGGTTCAGGGGGTTAGGTTTAGACTGAGTCATTCCCCAGGGCACCTCTGGTAAAGAACAAGATTGTGTGAGGGGAGCACAGTGACAACATGGATGTAATGTGATTTATTTGGATGACAAGAGTTCCTCTGTGCAATGTTTCATTCAGGAGGGGTGGAGCAGTAACTGCCGAGTAGAGTGTGTAGCACGCGCTGCTGGGTAACTGGTGGTGCCGTGCTCTGGGGTCTGAGAGCTACCGGAACTCAAAACAGAATCATTTTCTAGGGCGAACTTCTGTCTCAAAGGCAAATGAAACATTCCATGAATATGCTTTTCAGTGGATATTTCTTAAGAAAGGAATTACAGGGAGATTGTTCTTTCCTTTTTCTTCCCTTTCTTTTACTTTCATTTCCTCTGACCCCAGTCAATACCCCAAGCCGCACAGCATACAGCTTAGCATTTTGCACACGTGTAATTCTAAGTCTCCATTTTTGATACTATGCATAGTTCTTAAGAATGGAAAACAGCCTAATCTAGGACGCTTACCTTTTATATGTAGAAGAAAGGAAAGATGCCACAGAGTACCCGAAAGTGTGGCTTTCTAAGAAAATCGCCTCTTTTGGTTAATAATGCATAACTAGGATCTACATGCTTTTTATGATTATGTTGAAGCTCTGCCAGGAACAACACAAAGCTGACAGCTTTAACTGTGCTAATGTAAGGCTCTCTCTTAAATGAAAGAGCTAGCACGAAAATTATTTACGAGCGACTTACATGCTCAAGGTCTGATTTGTGAATGTTGTCAATGTGTAAGCTTGGCAGGTGGACAATGTTAATGCTTGTTTGTTTACATCATAAATCACTTAAAAGGGTCTCAGACAGTAGAACTTAACTAAGGAGAAACTACTTTGCTAATGCAGAAATTCATCATTGCTGTGCCAATGTGACTTCCGTATTGATACTTTGAATAATAAATGGAACTCAGTCATGTGCCACTGGTTTTTTTCCCCCTTAGTGCTCTGGATGATTGCTGAAAAATGTGAATTATCCTTTCCCTATTGTTGAGCTTAGTTTGCAGGCATACCTTTTCTAAATATGTGTAACTCCATGTTTTACCATCAGCAAAGACCCGAGATACGATCCTCCCCTGTCCATCATAATCTACTTTCTCGCTAGTGGTGCCTCGCTGGATGCTGGCGATTTGACCTGTGGATGAATAGGTGACATTGACGGCCATCAGCTTGCTGCTTGGCAGCCAGAGAGTCGGGTGCCCAGACGTGTCGTAGGCGATCCTCAGTAGAAATTTACGGTGGTCGTCATAGATCTTTTCTGTCTTTGTTGTTCGATCAAAGTCAACTGAAAGGAGGTTTCTGCCATTAACCTGTTACAACACCAACAAGATGATAAAATAAATAATGTTATTCCAACACCGGAGTCCCCAGTATTGTTTAAACACCATTTATGATGATTGATTCTCTTTGTCAGTAAATTAATTTAGCAACTTCTTGGGTACAAGTGCAAGGCAGTAGATTAACTGCTCTTTTAAAGTGTTTTATTAAGCAGAAAGACAGCCTGGCATTTGTTCAAAACCATTTCAATTAAATTTTGTAAACTAAAGCAACTGATAAGAAAAATACCAAAATGTATTTGTCTTAAAGTTTGTTCAGGAGATCTAAAGGTGATAAACATGACACCTATTCATAGGGCTCAAAGCTCCTCCTCCAAAAGACACTGGAAAATAATTGCTTAGCAAATTAATCATGGCTCCATTAAATAAAACACGGTGGTTAATGTGACTCTCGCCCTTTGAAGAGCAGTTAAGTAGAAGTTGGAACCCACATTACTGTAAATTATTAATGAGCTTCAATAGCAGCAGGTTATAAACAAGAGCATTGCTTTTGGCCCAGTGCTGCAACGTCACAATTTTTGAGAAGGCCCCTTTCTTTGGAGAAGATCTGATTAACTGGCAGGGACTTCAGAGTCCTTTACTAACACATACACATGATCTGAATATTGTACTTATTTGACAAATTCAGCACCATGTGTTGTCATAGAGTCTCTGTGGCTAGGTGCCACGTCCGGAGCCTTGGACTAAATCTGGCTGTTACCGTCTGCCATCCGAGGCATAGACAACCCAGCCTTCGTTATTGCAATAGAAATGTGGTCCCGATTCAGTTCTGCTTTACAAATAGTCTCCAGTGTTTGCAGGCTGTGAACCTCTGAAGAGCAGAGACCATGGCCTATTCATTCTCTGGTCTTCTACAGAACCTTTGTGGGAGGGGTGGCTTGTACATTCCAAAATGCTCATTAACTGTTTTGACTGTTAAAAATTAAATGGGAAAATCTTAATTTTCTATAACCATATTCTAGCTAGAACCTTCAAAATGGACAGATCCAGCTGACCAATTTTACACACACAACCACTCACATGTTTATATATAAATATATGTGTATATACATACATCATATATATTTGTAAAATTTGGAATAAACTGCCTTTCGCATTCTATCATTGACATTAAACATGTCCTATGCAAAAATAATCCTTAAGCTTAAACTTTTCCAATTGGCTGTTCAACGGGTGTATTGTGAAGTCCGTGGAATGGTAGCTCGACAAGCTAAAAAGAGATGATGTTGAGTGTGGGAAGCACCCAGAGAGCTGATTTACAAAAAATAAGAAGGCAGAGCCCTGGAGAGAAATTACATCTTTTTTTTTTTTTTTTTTTTTGAGATGGAGTTTTGCCCTTGTCGCCCAGGCTGGAGTGCAGTGGTGTGATCTCGGCTCACTGCAGCCTTCGCCTCCCGGGTTCAAGCCATTCTCCTGCCTCAGCCTCCCAAGTAGCTGGGATTACAGGTGCCTGCCACCACACCCAGCTAATTTTTGTATTTTTAGTAGAGATGGGGTTTCACCATGATGGCCAGGCTGGTCTCCAACTCCTGACCTCAGGTGATCCGCCCACCTTGGCCTCCCAAAGTGCTGGGATTACAGGCGTGAGCCACCGAGCCTGGCCTAGAAATTACACCGACCCTGGCCTAGAAATTACATCTTAACTTCTCAGTTCTATTAGCTGACGTGGGCAAAAACCCTGCAACACTGTGTCACAGCAGATCGTCGGGGGTGGTGGCTGGGGGAGGAACCCAGGAGTCCGAAGCCTGATCTCTAGACCTGAAGCAGCCTGACCTTGGCTTTCAACCCCTCTGAGTCTGTTTTGTCCATCTGTAAACAAAGAGGTTGGCCTAGATCCCTTAGGCTCTGTCTTTCAGTGAGTTTTATTTGATTCTGACCAGCCAGCTGGAGGCTTTCTGAGCTTCCATGTGGAAATGTCTGCATATTAGTTGCTCCCTGCCTTATGTGAATTTTGTGAAACTTTATGAATTGAGCTTTGTAGAATACTTTGTGTACCTTGGAAAGAAGCTACCAGCTAATGTTACAAATATATATTTTAAAGTCTGTAGAAATATTTGATATGAAAGTGATAAATGGCAGAATCAAGTTCTTCCGCTTATACCTGCACTCCATTTTTGGAGGCCTCAAGAAGAGGTTCTGCACAATTTAAATGGTTTTCTCAGGGCTCTCGAGTGCCTGTGATTGTGTTTTGAAAGGAAAAAATACCCTGAATGTTTAAGGTTGCCCTTTTTTTCTTTCTTAGATTATCCCGGGCTTTGGAGGAACTACAGAAGACTGACTGTAGCTTCCAGGGACGGTGCTGCCATGTTACTATTGCCCATGTGTTTGCATTTTCCTTGGCATTCATTTTAATTTGTATGAATTCTTTACTGCTTCCTGGACCCTCCCTCATCTCTGCAGTATTTCCTCTGGTTGGAGTATGGGAAATCTGGACCACAGAGTGGGTGTGACGTGCTGCTGTAGGGAGACACGCATGGAACCCCATGCTGCTCGGGCTTCTGATTTTTTTTTTTTTTTTTTTTTAGACGGGGTCTCACTCTGTCACTCAGGCTGGAGTGCAGTGGTGCAATCTTGGCTTACGGCAACCTCCTCCTCCAGGTTCAAGCAATTCTCCTGCCTTAGCCTCCTGAGTAGCTGGGATTACAATCATGTGCCACCACGCCTTGCTAATTTTTATATTTTTAGTAGAGACGGGGTCTCACCATGTTGGCCAGGCTGGTCTTGAACTCCTGACCTCAGGTGATCCACCCGCCTCGGCCTCCCAAAGTGCTGGGATCACAGGCGTGAGCCACTGTGCCCAGCCCTGGCTTCCGATTTGCACCTTTGGTTTGTGAGTGTGGCTAGGTGACACCAAAATACCCAGATGCAAGTCAGATGACGCCATCACTGTGTGTGCCTTGGACAAGCATCTGGAAGCAGTGAGACCCAGCATCTGGACAGAAGTTATGATTTTCCTTTTATCCAGACAAATACTGGATGCCGTGCCTTTCCTGTATCCTCAAACCAAAGTAATGAGGAATGAGTTAGAATGTGGCTATGTTTTTTCCCAAATTCCCAACACAAGCCAAGGCTTTAACCATTCTTGCTGTTTCCAGACACCGCTCTCTGTTATTCAGTATGGAAAATCTCAAAAAGATACTAACAGATCTCATGTTTTTCACCCCCTCACCATGCCTGGACCTTCTCCTTTGGGTGTTGTGAACAAAAGAGCAGACAAGGGGCACCTGCGTTCCAGGACATGGTCTTGCTTCACCACATCTTTATGACGTCAGGGCAACTTTTTAAGTCTTTTTGTTGTTGTTGTTACAGTCATGAAGTATCAGCATTATTCCAGACTTCAGTGGCTTTTTTTTTTTTTTTTTTTTTTCTTGAGACAGGGTCTTGCTGGGACACCTAGGCTGGAGAGCAGTAGTGTGATCTCGGCTCACTGCAGCCTCGACTGTCTGGGCTCAAGTGATCCTCCCACCTCAGCCCCGTGAGTAGCTGAGACTAGAGGCGTGCGCCACCACACCTGGCTAATTTTTGTATTTTTAGTAGAGACGGGGTCTCCCCATGTCGCCCTGGCTGGTCTCAAACTCCTGGGCTTAGGCAATCCACGCGCCTCAGCCTCCCAAAGTGTTGGGACTACAGGTGTAAACCACTGTGTCTGGTCTTCTGGTAGCCTTTTAATAAATATTTTTAATTATTAAAAATATCAGGTTGAGACTGGGAGGGGTGGCTCATGTCTGTAATTCCAAGATTTTGGGAGGCCGAGGCGGGCAGATCATTTAAGGTCAGCAGTTTGAGACCAGCCTGGGCAACATGGTGAAACCCTGTCTCTACAACAGTACAAAAATTAGCAAGATGTGGGGGCGCCTGTAGTCTCAGCTACTTGGGAGCCTGGGGTGGGAGGATCACTTGAGCCTGTGAAGTCGAGGCTGCAGTGAGCCAAGATCACACTACTGCACTCCAGCCTGGGCGTCCCAGCAAGACCCTGTCTCAAGAAAAAAAATATATATTTACACACACACACACACACACACACACACACACTTAAATAACAATCTAAAAGTGAAACCTTATCTCAGATCGCTGCTACACCTCCAGCTATATGAAGCTGAATCCATTTGTTGTGTATGAATGAGATCACCATGAGTTCCTTTGTGAAGTATACTTCCTTTAAGTAAGCATGGAAAAAAATCTCCATTTGCAAAGATCATGTCCAGCATGATTGTAATTAATCACAACATCACTTTGATGTTGGGAGCGGGCAGCTATAATCTTCCCTCTGGAATATACTTGAAAAGAATATGACGCTACACAATTTTCCCAGGGAGTGATGCCAGCAGATGGGATTACACTCACTTAGCCAAGATGTCATGGGGGGAAGTAAGGAAGGGCAGGCTCATTCCCCAGTACACTGGGTGGCGATATCAAGACTCTCTTCTGTTCCTGTTAGAGCATCAACTTGCTACAGGTTGTTGTGTGTGTCTGCCCCGTCAGCAGGTGCCAAGTGCATTGTGCGGTCCCATGCTACGCCGTGCCGCTCAGATTAAAGTGAGAAACAGGCCACTATGCAAATGTGGCTGGCATAATGAGATTTAAATATGCTATCATATTTATGCATGCCTGTAAACACACGTTTGGCTTTCAAATTTTGAGATTTACTTTTTGAAAATGATTCACTATGTTTTTTTTCTCTAAGCCTCTGAATCTTGGGCAGCTTTAGGGGATGCATTTTATTATTAGAACACCATGACAATTTTTTGTAATTGATTGAAGGCTGGTTCTACAATCCAGCACTGATAAAACCTAGGAATATTTACTATATATTATAAAGCGCAGATAAGCAACTGCTATCTATGTGTCTTTTTTTAAAAAAATGAGCTACAAACAAGTAAGTACAGAATAGTTGTCTTTATTCTGCTTCCTTACATCTCTATCACAGTTTTCTGTGCTTGTTATTTTCTGCTGTGTCCAGCCTGTCCCTTAATGCACTGTTTCACAGAAATGCTTTTTACATTGCTGTTTTCTTATATGATTTTTCCGTTTCTACTCCCTGCCTTTTTTACTTTTTAAACATATATATATATATATATATATGGCCAGGCATGATGGCTCACGCATGTAATCCCAGCACTTTGGGAGGCCGAGGTGGGCAGATCACTGGAGGTCCCGAGTTCAAGACCAGCCTGGCCAACATGGTAAAGCCCCGTCTCTACCAAAAATACAAAAATTAGCCGGGCATAGTGGTGCGTGTCTGTAGTCCTAGCTACTTGGTGGGCTGAGGTATGAGAATCACTTGAACCCAGGAGGCAGAGGTTGCAGTGAGCCAAGATCACGCCACTGTACTCCAGCCTGGGTGACAGATTGAGACTCCATCTCAAAAAAAAAAATATATATATATATATATATATGTATATATATATAAAAACACACGCATATATATATATATATATAGACAGAATATCTCTAGTATCTCCATTTAACCTATTATTTCTAGTGTTAGATTTATAGCAGTCAAACAGTTGCAAGGATGTGTTCACATAGCCCTTCCCTTGGGAAGATCTAGATGCAATGGCACAGAGAGAATTCGTATCGTAAGGCTGGCTTTCCTCATTCTTTCATTTATTGGATAAATATTTGAGTGCCCACCATGTGACAGGCACATAGCTAAATTTAGGTCAACAACTTGAACAGAACTTTCTGCTAGGAAATAATGCAAGGTAAGAGAGGAGGCGTCCTCTGTCTCAGGAGAGTGGAAGGGAAACGGTGGCTCTCTGGGCTGATTCTCGCTGTCTTGGTGAGCTCAGGTCTTCCTCTTCTCTCCCCTCTTCTCTATTCTGGCAGACTCCAGGCTCAGTCCTTAAACCAGATTTTCATATCATCACTTTCTCCCTAGAATTTCTCTCTTAGAATCCACAGAGGAATGAAATTAGTAGTCAGAGCTGGCACATCCAATCTTATCTTGAAAGTAAGAAGCCCTCCCTTGTGATCTTGGCATTGTCTCTCTGAGAGCAATCAAACATATCAGCTGGAAATCTCCTTTCAGTGGGATGGCACAGGCCATTTTAAGTAGCGTATTTTCTAAAACGTCTTGCTGAGGCATTGTGGCTGTGCCATTTAGAAAGAAAGTAACACCCATGCCTGTGTGCAGTGGCCTCTTCCTTCCTCAAGTGAGGTATTTTCTTCATTTAGGATTAGGCAGAGAACCAGGGACTTCAGACTGGGTTTCCTCTCTTTCCCTCTCATCTGCCTAAGTTCCTTTTATGTCCTGCAAAGCAGTACTACAACGAAAAAAAAACTGCACACTTACTTATAACTTGTCTCCAAGAATAGCAGGCAATATGTTATGTGGTCAGTTTCTGGACAAACTATTTCCCCTTCCTCCCTCTTTCCAGTGAAATTTTACTATCCAGCAAGCTCAACAGCCCTTTCCTATCCATCTGGTGTGTGAGTAGAAGAGGCTATCTGCTTTAGGGTCAGGGAATATATAACCATGCCTTTTCTTTTCTTGTTTTGAGACAAAATCTTGCTCTGTCTCCCAGGCCGGAGTGTAGTGGCGTGATCTTGACTCACTGCAACCTCCGCCTCGCATGTTCAAGCGATCCTCCTGCCTCAGCCTCTTGAGAAGCTGAGATTACAGGGACCTGCCACCATGCCTGGCTGATTTTTGTATTTTTAGTAGAGATGGGGTTTCACCATGTTGCCCAGGCTGGTCTTGAACTCCTGACCCTAAGTGATCCGCCTACCTTGGCCTCCCAAAGTGCTGGGATTATAGGCATGAGCCACTGCGCCTGGCCTGTTTTCAAAGTACTTTCACATTATCTCATTTGATTCTTGTAACAGCTGTGTAAAACAGAGGTGGTATAGGGAAAATTTCATTTATCTGCAATATAGCTATATATATATATATATATATATCCTATCTATCGATATAGATATATATCTCCTATCTTATTATGGCATTTAGATAATGTATAATCTATATCATAATATAGATACCATTATATAGATAAGGAAACAGATTCAGAGATGTTCTGATTCTCCCACAAGGTTTACTATTAGCAAAAAGTAGAGCCTCATCTGCAACCCGTATTTTTTTGAACTCTAGTTAGGTGCTGTGTCTTTGGTATGCAGAGTGAGGGGCACAGCTGTCATCCATGTCTTTGTCTTTTGATGAACTCCTGCATCTGAGAACAGGTGTGATGCTGTGTGCATGCGTGCACGTGACCCCTGCTTCAGGACAGCTGGGCAAGAGGAGGCCTGTGAACTAGCTTTGCGTTTGCAGCGGCCCAAGGCAGCAGGGGCCCTGGGAAGCAGCAGTGAGTAGAGGCAGCAAACGGGGATGCAGGTGGCGGCAGCATCTGGGGCTCAGCAGAACAAAGAGCAGCAGCCGGAGTGCACTTTGGGAATGGACCATGGCTCTAGGAAAGTGACCTGGAAGATGTCTGGAGCTGGTTTTCATGGTCATGGCTTTACCTTCACTCCTGATCTCCTTTTCCCTCTAGTGTCCTATTGCTTTTTCTTCTCAGCCCTCTCACGACCTGACCTCCCTCCAGCCTCCCCAGCTGCACCTGCCAGAACAGGCCCATGTGGGGTTGGAACCACAATGAGCGTAGTGCTCATATTCAGCGTAGACATAGGGGGGTGAGCAGGAGATGCATCCTGCCCTCAGGGTGATCTGCACAGATCAGAGGGCTGCAGCTATCTCCTGCTCCACAACACGTACGTACCCTGAGCTTGCGGCCAAAGACATTAACTTTCCCTTGGGCTTGCTCTTTTCGGAATCTCCATTCCACCAAGTTTTGACCGTTCTCACCAGGCAAAGTCATGTTTCTTTTGGCAACGGTCGGATTAGCGGTGCCAGCCAGAACGTGCGGCTCTGTTTGGTAGTGTGAGTCCAGGCCACTGGCGTAGATAATTCTAAGGGAGCCGTCATAACCAATCTGGTAGCTGTTTCTTAACTGATCTAAAGAACAAGAAGCACAAAACATGAACTATTAGATATGGATTAAATACTTGGCCGGTTGTGCCGTGAGATGGGATCTAAATTTCTAAAAGTTGACTAGGAATAAGGAGTACCTGATGATGTCCTTTTAGAAAGAAACAAAACAACCTTGATCCCCGGCATTTCATGCTGTCAGAGGTTTGGCTAAATATTAAAGGCAAACTTTAGGGGAATTTGAAGTCCTTCTCCAGTTTAATGGACTTCTTTTTCTCATTTCCCTGATGAAATGAGAGCTCAGCCTCCATGGGATGTGCACTAAATACATATTTTGTAAAGAGGCACATATGTGATCTCTCAGGAGGGTGGTGTACACACCTCCAAGGTCTTGGAAGACTTCCCTCCCCTGCTCCCAATCCCTGCATCTTCTGTCAAAGATCCTTTGAAAGGATTAATATCTATATCTTGAATACCAAAAATAGAAAGCAATGTTCCCTCCGAAATTGACTTCAATAAAGGAAGACGTTTTATATTTTATACAAAAAAGCTCATATTGTAGACTACTGCCTCAGTTTAAAATTTTGAAATAATATAGGACCATTTGGGGAAGGAATGAATTCAAGCAATAGCAGTTTTAGATGGTTAGAGATTACTTCATGGAGCAGGTAAAAAAAAATGAGTCAAAAAGTTGAATAGAGATTTCATAATTATTCTTAGAGTTGTGAACTCACAATTACACTCATTGTAGACAGGCTTTTTCAAATTTAGAAAGGAATATGGCAAGGAAGGTCCATTATGGAGATATGGCATCCAGATGACTATAGATGGAATGAAAAAATGGACACTCCAGGCATTACATGAATGTGTAGTTGGAATTTGGGATAAAATTTCCATGATATGCAGATTACAATACTGCATCACATATGGACTCAAAAAGTGCTAGGTCTCAAACTACTGTACTTAGATGGCGGTCAGAAGACCTGCTCTGGAAAACTCGTGGGTGGTGCAAAAATCGTCTGATGATGCATGTGAAGGGCTGGAATGAAGTTGTTTTAATATATGGGAATGGAAACAGACACTATTCCAAGGTTGACAGATTATTTTATATGTGGTTTTAAAATATGTCTATATAAGTAAATAAATATTACATGTACACCGTAGATTATGTCACCAATATTTCTAGAGGTTTGTATTTTCACCTTCCCTTTTCTGGTTCATCTTGGAAAATGGGTGTTGCCGCCTTCCATCTGGGTGCTGGTGGTACTTTAAAATGATCAGTTTAAAATGATGCTTTCGTGTTTACCTTGAACCATGGTGTAGAAAGAATCGATCGAGGACAGATTTGAAGTGATGCTGACATCTTCTTCTCGGCTGGATGACTCAATGTCCACTGTGATAGCCTTGTCCATGTCCCCATGCAGGTTTGTGACCACTCCAGTTGGAAACGTAACATTTGTCAGACGACCTTCACTGTCATAGCTAAATACAAGACGCATTAACTTGGTGTTAAATAGGAAACTGCAGTTTCTTCTGACTTATAATGTGTAGCAATATTAGTTGCACAAATTTGGAGGAACATTTGTCTTTGTGCATGAGCGATGCAGAGTGAGGACTTCAAACATGCTTTGAAGTAATCAAAAACCCGTTTAACATAGAAAAACCTCACCGGTGAGAACACGAGTAAACAGACCAGCTCTCCATCTCAGCACATGATTCTTTCAAGTGTGACCAAAATCCTCCTGCACATCTGATTTGCTGTTTCAAAGGGAACATGTTTGCTGATATTAAATTCCTTAGTATTCCTTCATATTTTCTATAAAGTAGATTTAATTCACTGTTATGTCAGTTCTTAAAGATTTACTGACTTACTCCCTCGGTGCCAGTACAGTACAGTATGTTTACGTGCATGTATGTATTTGCATATGTAAAAAATCCTTTTAGTATCTTCAGACATCTTCAACAAATTAATAAAATAAGAACCTTTTAAAGACTTTCTTATTTCTTAGTGATTGACATACTTCATAATGGTAAATTAGAGCTTGAATGCTGGCAGTGGTGATGATAACCCATCTTGTCTACAGTGATATTGAAAGAATGGGGAATATCTTGCATGATGATTTACTGTGTTCACTGAAATGAGATGCAGTATTTCCTGACATTTAATGATTATTTGTTTTTTTATTACACACTGTTTTTAGCAGACAAATACAAGAGGAACTTATAATTTGAGTGTTAAAATACATTTTAAAAGCTGTTCTGTGCTCATAAATATGCATCATAGATACAACATTTGACTGAAGAATTGAATTTTTGTGACTTTTCTATTTGTGGCAGCACCAGAGAAAATTTCAAAAATGACAGTGTCGTCTGAAGAAATTTAAAGAAAGCAAAATTCTGGATGAGAAATTAGGAGTTTCCTTGGGACCACAATATACTAAAGGGTGGATTTCAGAATGATTCTAAGACTGCTTCACTAATCGAAGGTTCCCAGTGAGATGGAGACCTGAATCAACATCCTACTTAAAATAAACCCAGACACAGAACTAACAGAGAAACAATGCTGTCAGAGAAAGACAGGTTACCAGGGGAGGAAAACAGTGACAGGGGATCATAATCATAGGTGAAAACACGGGGCCACACAGGAGTGAGGAGTAAAAAAGGTACTTAAGTGATATTTTGGAATAAAGGATAGAGGTGTTTCATTTGTTTTTTGTTTCACTTGTTTATGAGATAGGGAGTTTTTAGTAAAACACTCATTTTGAAAAATGTGGTTGTTCATTAGGAGAAGATTCTAGGGGATAAAGACAGAGAAGACTCCGCCAGGACAATGCTATAGTAGAGAGAGGGAAGAAAGAGAGGAGGAAGGCGAGGGACGGAGGTCTGTTCCGTGCCCGGTGATGAGCTGATCCCATTAATTCGGTGGGGACAGTATTGATCAGATCATGGGTTTGACTGACATGATCTGACAACCTGCCACGCTGCTCAGCCAGCGGCAGGAACGGGCACTCGGGAGGGAGAAGCCAGGAATGGAGACGCAGAGGAAGCAAATGCACCATTAAGTGGAATCATTGTTTAGACTCACAAAAGGCAGAGCTGAAGACGTCCTCCCCACCAACCCAAACGCCCCTGGCAAAGGAAGGCATAAATGAAAGAAATCCAACAGTTTATTGCTGTGATCGCTTTTTTGAAGACATTATTGCTCTTGAAGAAACAAACACGCACTGGTTTATTTAAGAGCAAGCAGTGCAGAGTTACAGAATTATTGACAAAACCAGCCTCAAGTTCTGTCGTTCAGTTTGGCATAAGTCTTGCAGCACATTACGCATCTCATGGTATGATGTGAAGAACGTGCTATTGGGTTAAAAAAAATTAACGCCCTTTTGAATGCCTCTACATAGAATTCTGTATTGCACTGTTTTCCCCCCCATTTCAGAGATGGAAAATGAAAATACAACATGGTTAGCTGATTTGATCTGGCTCTCACTCTGTCTCTTGACTGGACCATAACTGGGACTTTTGTGCAGCTGACCCCAGGCCCATTAGCCCTCCTGTAGATCACAGTGCCTGATTTAAAGCTGGGAACTCTAGCTTTATATAGATGGTACCACCTGCAAGCAGCTTGCTGATTCATTTTCCTCTGCCCTTTTTTGACCCTTTTGCTGGTTTATATTTTCTAGCCCCATTCAATCTGAAGCAGAAACTACACCTTTCTCCTGTAGAAAGCATTTCTGCAACCTCTGACTTTGCTCTTTCATTGGCTTACCACACATTCCATTCCCTGCTGGGCAGGCATTCTGTATCACAGGATCCTGGGCACAGGGAGATACAGCCCAGGAAGCTGAAAGTTCAGACTCTCACCTATTAGCCTTTGGTTCTTTGGGAAATAAAAATACAGGTAACCTTTGTAGGTAGTACAGTTAGAATGACAGAGGGTTAAGCTGGGATCTTAGTGGCCCAGCTTAACAGTTTAGCCCTGGAAGTTCTGAATTTGTGCCTTCCAAGGAGTAGCTGAAGCTAAGTGCAGGCACTAACAGGGCTGAAGTGTTTGCACAAGGAAGGCTGCTCCGGTGTCAGGGTCCTCAGAGCTCCTATCTAACCCGGCACCCAACAGTTTCAGAACAGCCTTTCCGTGCAAGCTAAAGTGTGAGGATACTGTGAAAACAAAGAAGTCTGGGTGAGCAGAGGTCACATACATGACAATTTAACTATTAAAAATGAGTGTCCTGTGAGGCTACCACTCACCAGAGTGAGCAGAAGGGGAGATGTGTTTGTGCTGACATAGCTGGGGAAGAGCTGCACCCAGGTGAGGACCAAGCTAGGCCCCAGAATAGAACTAGATATGCCTCTGGGCAGATTCTCTGCTTATTTGCAACTGTGTGGCTCAACTGAACGTTGCTTGGCCTTAGTGGTGAACTAGACTGTGGGATCAGGCAGCCAGGCGGGGGCCCGGGTGGGGCTGGGAGGGCTGCGGAGGAAGGTGTCGGGGTGCAGGGGCCCGGCTGAGGCACAGCGGCCAGCACAGAGTCATACTGGAAGGCAGCCTTGGGCAGATCTCACTGGAGAACATGAGGTGCTGAAGAAGGTTTAAAGAAAGCGAGGTTTTAATGAGGAACCTAAGGTGGGGGTGAGAGTGGCTCCCTGACTTGCCAATTTTACAAACCATGAAAAAAAACCAGGGATCAACACAGGGTTTTTAAATTAAAAACTACTACTTGTTACTCCCATCGTTTCATAAACAAGGCCATTTAAACGTATCAAAGAGAGGCAGGACCTAACTGCAGGGTGAGTTCTTTCAAAAGAACTGTTTTTTTTTTTTTTTTCTTTTTTTCCTGAGACAAGTCTCACTCTGTTGCCCAGGCTGGAATGCAGTGGCCCGATCTCAGCTCACTGCAACCTCCGCCTCCTGGGTTCAAGCAATCCTCTCCCCTCAGCCTCCTGAGTAGCTAGGATTAGAGGCCCCCGCCACCATGCCCAGGTAATTTTTGTATTTTTAGTAGATACGGGATTTCACCATATTGGTCAGGCTGGTCTCAAACTCCTGTCCTCAGGTGATCCACCCACCTTGGCCTCCTAAAGTGTTGCGATTACAGGAGTAAGCCACCACGCCCGTCCAAAACGACTGTTCTTTATTTATGTATTTATTTATTTTTTGAGACGGAGTCTTGCTCTGTTGCCTGGGCTAGAGTACAGTGGCGCGATCTTGGCTCACTGCAACCTCCGCCTCCCAGGTTCAAGCGATTCTCCTGCCTCAGCCTCCTGAGTAGCTGGGATTACAGGCACCTGCCACTGTGCCTGTAATTTTTTTTTTTGTATTTTTAATAGAGATGGGGTTTCACCATCTTGGCCAGGCTGGTCTCAAACTCCTGACCTCATGATACACCCGCCTCGGCCTCCCAAAGTGCTGGGATTACAGACGTGAGCCACCGCGCCCGGCCTAGGACTGCTCTTTAAAAGCAACGAATAAAGCTTTATGAAAACATTCTCCACATCATTTTTTTTTTCATTTCAGTGCGGACGAGTAAAAACTTTTTCACAGATTAGCACCTATGTCAACAGAAATGAAAAGGCGAAGGAAAGACATTAAAAAAATGACCCGGGGACTCTGACTAAGGGAGTGAGAGAAAATGTCTTCAAAGACGACTCTCAGATACTTCCATAAACATCAGGCTAACTCTTCTTTACCTCCACAAAGGAAGAAAACCAATGCACCAACGAATGTCCAACGAGCCTCTGAAATACTCTGACTCCAGGTCTTAAAAAGACCTTTTCAATAACTAGATATGCCTCTGGGCAGATTCTCTGCTTATTTGCAACTGTGTGGCTCAACTGAATGTTGCTTGGCCTTAGTGGTGAACTAGCCCGGCCCAGCTTGTAGATTTGAGAGGTAGTTTTCTTTTATTAGCTTTTTGAATGTACAATGCAATAGGCTGCGGGGAATTTGAATGGAACATCAACTTCATGCCCTCCATTGCATTCCTCTGGCCTTAGCCTCATGGTCTCAAATTCATAACACAGCACATTCCTTCCTGCTCCTGCCTGATCCCTCTTTACAAAGGACTCTTGCTGGAAAGGACAAACGTCCTCAGGCTCTCCGTGACCTACCGCTCTTCCACTGATGAGATGCCCTTATTTGATGTTTATCTGTTTGTTCGTCTTTAATTTGGATTGCATGTTTGCCTAGTTGCTGTTTTAGCTTTTGTGGTATATTTTTAAATCTCTTTTTAAACTTCCCTAAGTAGTGGGATTATCGACAAATGCCTCAGAGAATCGCAGCCTCAGTCGTTCTCAGCTGAGAATGCTACACTCAACCTGACGTGAAATTTTCTCTCCCTCTGCCCCTTGCAGATGTGAAGCTCCTAACTTTTTCCTTTTCCTTGGTAATGTCTCTCAGATATTTATCTTTCTATTCCCAGAGCTGCCCTAGACTTTTAAAATGGGTCTATCTGCCTCTTCCCATATTCAGTGATACCAAATCAATCTTCTGAAACACCGTGATTATAGTACCTTTCTACTTAAACATCTTCAGTAGATGCTCAACTGAGAGTAAAATCAACTGATTTAGGCTGTTACCAACCCAATGTCAACAGCCTATTGATACTGCAAATTTATTCAAGTGGAAACAATTTGCAGTTCTCGAAAACTTTCTTTAAAACTTGACAACAGGAGTATTTATCGTCTTTGGTGCTCCCCATAAAATGGCTTCTTTAACCAAAGGTTATGTTTTTAAAATTATCTTCTGCTTTTGAGAAGAGTATGTGTAAATGAGAGCACAGCTTTAGAGAAGCGCATACACCAGGGCAGAGAAGTCATTCTAACTCTGGAGGTGGGCTCTTTGGCGGAGTGACGTACTCTTTATCCCTTCTGTGGACTGGCAGTCCAGAATTCAGCCTGACCCTGAATTGGCCTGACTCAAAGAGGAGACCAGCATATGTCGTTACATATATAATGGTGGCAATGCCCTTCCCACACCTGTCATTTTCACCTAGGGAAGCCGGAATGAGAGTCACTGAAATGTGACTGCTTTCTCCGGACAAAACCAAGCCTGTTCTGGGCAGGCAAGACAGCAGCAGATGTTGGTTTGGGTTCATTCTGAAGGCCTCCAGATGGGATAAATGTTCAAGTTTCCTTATGAGTGGGCCTTCCTCGGGATCTTCCTCAGCGCCATCCCAGAACTAGCCTGCTTTGAGAGCTGCTTCGTGGGTTACATGGGTTTGCTTTCAGACTTGGATCCCAGTAAGAACTCACATGAAAGACTTAATTAACCCATCTTTCTCCCACTTTCACTATAATGTGTGTGTGATGTGTATATATAATATACGTAGTGTATATACGTGTGTATATAATACACACACACACACCCAGAAACACACACACACACTTTATACAGAGGGAGAATCTTTTCTTCCATCTAACAGAGTTGCTTAGGCTCAAATTTCCTTCCATAGTTTAACAGCCAACAACAACAAAAACAAACAATCCCCTCCATCTTGTCACCAGTTACCACAAGACTTTTCCCACATTGCTAATTTGTAACAGCCTCTTATCTGTTGTTGAGGTAAAGTGGAACACAATTCCTAACCCTGTCATGACTAAACATGTAGGCATAAATCACTCCTTGATCGTCCTTCCTGAGGAGGGACACGTGCACAAACAGCGACCGTGGAACGGCGGGCTGATGCAGAATCTTAATGCCAGTCATGTGATTCGCAACAGCAACATCAAAAGATTTTACATGCAAGTCTTCTGAGAAGGAACCTGCGGTTTATGTATTTTAACAATTATCTCATAGACAAATAATAATTTGTAGCAAGGTAGTAAGAAATCCTCAAAAATCAGGTTCTGGATAGAAAATGCTTCTATCACCAAGGGAAATAGAGCAGTCGCCTACGCCCACATCATGGCACCACCTGATACTCCCCTGCCTGCTACCTACCTATTATCAAAAATGGCAGGGAAAATGCAAGAGAAGACAAAAGAAAGTATTATTTCAGGTGAGTTTGGTCTCGGTGCTAAGGGGATCCTGATGAGAAAGGGGTGAGAATTGTATGGGGTAGGTGTTGGTAACCCCAATGTGAATTTCTTTGTTGCTGCTGCATTTAATTAGGAGGTCTTGCTGATGGGGCAAATTCTGACCCGTGCTTTGCTCCATAAAACCAGAAAGGGTAGCAGTCTGCAATCAAGCTGCTATTCTTTTTTTTTTTTTTCAAACACCCCCCAGCTAACATGAGTTCAGAGGCATGTAGACAAGGGCAGAGCCTCCCCCACTCCTCTCTGGTCCAGCCCTTTTGAACGCTGAGCATAGTGATAGATGGTCACAGAAATGACATTTTCTTCAAGGATCAAATTCAAAAATAGTGACCCAATGCCTCTTTCCTTTCATAGTCATTACCACATCAGGGAGAACTGACAAAGTGATAATGCCCAGCTCTGAAATTCACAGGCCTTGAGACAAAGGCATCCAAGTCAGGGCATTCCAGAATTAGTTCCCTTCGGGATTTGAAGGATTCTGGGTTAGCCATCGTTAAGAGAAGAATCATGTTTAAGACAGTCTTTTGTTTTCTTTTTTAAATTGTTTATCGAGTGAGGAAGGCTGACATGGGTGGGATACAGCTTATTTGTTTAGCTATCTGGTCTTGAAATGGAGACCTGCTAGACAGCTGATGGCGAGGAAAATTTTTGCTCCAAAGAGTCTGTAAAACAGAACTGTGCATGCCCTCATCCTCCTGGATTTATTCCGTGGGTCTGGAAGTGCTCAGAGGACAAACTCCTCCTTCTCTTTTGTTCTCCTTGTATCCTGGTGCTTGTTCAGCCATACGTGGACCCACACCCTGGCACTCAGCGAGGACAGGGAGGGCTGTGCGAGGCTTCTAGTAAGTGGGAAAGATTTTTAAAAAGTAGGTGGCCCATTTGGAAAGAGAAAATTCTATTTATTACTATAAATTGCTATTTCTACCACCAACATAACATATAAGATACTAGTTTGACCAAAATGCAATATGCATAACTGTCTTAGCAGAGGAAACTTGGTAACTTTTGTTAAGTGTTATTTCTTTTAGAATATACCTTGACAGGGGCCTATGAGAAGTTGGAAGGAAATGGTAGAATCACATATTTTCTTTTGAATAGGAAGTGATTTTTAATTACTAAGGAGCCTTTCATGTTAGAGGTGAGGACAAGAAAATCCAGAGAGGTGCTCCGACTCTCACAGTCATGCAGTGAGGGGTAAGCGACACGATCGCGACCGGAACCCAGGTTTTTAGTTTCATCTCATGAGTGTCAATGACTTGGAAAACGGAGGTGAGTAAGGAGGAAGGGGAAGGAAAAACAGGCTAACATGAGAGAATATGGAGACGAAGATGTTACCCACTCACAAGCTTTAAGAGAGAAAATGAACATTGTGCAAAGTGCAAGAAGTAAGGGGAGGCAGAGGAATGGCCACATTTGGGCAGTTAAGGAGCAAAAGGGAGCAAAGAAAGAAGATCAAATACAGAAAGTGATGCAAAATACAAGGGAAGACACAGATTTGAAGATTTCAAAAAATTCGGCATAGAGTATCCAGTAGGAGAAAGTGGATCCTTCAGTATTAACACAGCTGTTGTCTTTTATTATGAAGCCACAGGAAACTTCAGTCTGTAAGCTCACATATTTGCACCTTTTTTTTCCCACTTGTAACCAGATCTTCTATGTTCTCTTTCAATATGATTTTATTCACACTTATAGCTTCGGCTCTCCCAATAGCTCTCGTGTCCACATCTTTGGAATTGTCCTCTAAGTTCCAATCAGATATATATATTTTTAATCACATGCTAGACTGTGCCATGGTACTCCCAAAGTCATAATTTACGAATCTGAACTCATCTTTTGTTGATCAACCTACAATTCTTCCCTGTATCTCCGTATCCACTAGTCACCTAAGTTGGGAAAAAAGAAACTCATCCTTGATCCTCTTTTGCCCTTACCTCTTACATTCAGACAGCAAGTTACATTTCATTTCCTAATGACTGACTGATCTCTACTGCCTCCTACCTTTCCTTTCCTAACCTACTTTTCTACCTTAAATCTATCCTTACATTGTCACCAGATTGGCTATGTTGCTGTCCCTGTTAAACTCCTTGAATAGAGTCCCGCCTACCCCGGAGGGAAGATCCACCGCAGTCCAGCTCTTCACGTAGCGGTGCAAGCCCTACCTGCGCAGAGGCACCATCTCCCTCCCTGGTTTCATCTCCCTCCTCCCCGGTTTCATCTCCCTCCTCCCCACACACATTCGATGCTCCTGTCATTCCAAGCTGTGTTCTTTCCAAAGCCTGCCACGTTCTGCTCCTGGGTAAATGCTTTCCTGTGGCCTAGCAGTCTCTTTCTTTCTCTTCTGGGTAGCCTTTATTCTCAACTTGCAACACTGATCTTAAAAATTACCTCCCTTGGTAAGTTTTTCTTGCCTCATCCCGTCCCCAATTCTCAATCGGATTTAGATGATCCTCCTCTGTACTTCCACGGCCTGTCGAACAACTATCTTAGCACTTACCATTCTTTTTTTTCTTTTCTTTTCTTTTTTTTTTTTTTGAGACGGAGTCTTGCTCTGTCACCCAGGCTGGAGTGCAGTGGCGCCATCTCGGCTCACTGCAAGCTCTGCCTCCTGGGTTCGCGCCATTCTCCTGCCTCAGCCTCCCGAGTAACTGGGACTACAGGCACCCGCCACCGCGCCCGGCTAATTTTTTGTATTTTTAGTAGAGACGGGGTTTCACCTTGTTAGCCAGGATGGTCTCGATCTGCTGACCTCGTGATCCGCCCGCCTCGGCCTCCCAAAGTGCTGAGATTACAGGCTTGAGCCACTGCGCCCGGCTAGCACTTACCATTCTTATCACTGTTTACTTGTTTTTCTTTCCCAGTGGACTCTGAGCTCCTTGAAAGCAGGGAATGTGTCATCTAGCTCTGCATTCGCCAGCACCTAAGGCCAGTACCTGGCACATAATAAATTCTTACTCAATGAATGAGCACATGAGTGAATGAATGAATGCCAGGAAATTAGGGGCTAAATAGGAAATGCTTGATGATCAAAAAGCACAGAAAACTTCCCACCTCATCAAAGCCTAAGAGGTTTGAAATAATTTAATAATTTGTCAATCTGTTTGCCTTTGCAATGTAGCATGGGAAAGACTTTCATTTTCTTTATTAGGTGGCACAGCTGCTTTTGGAAACAGTGCTTCCTCAGAGGCTGGTGTTGCCTGGACCAGTCCCATATGGGATTAACTATGCTTATGGTTAATCGTTGTGTTAAGGAGAATGAGGTACATTTTAAAAATTAAGTTAAAAAACTAGAAATCTTTATTAAATTAGTAAGGGGTGAATGAGCTAATCTTTCATTGGATATGGATACACCGATATGAACATGAAGATAAATTCCTGGGCATAACCTTTCTCACTAGCTGTAAATGATAAATAACCACTGCATAAGCCCATTCTGACCTTCCTTGAGGGTTTAAAGGTTTGAGGTTTAGTCATCCTGAATATTTGTTGACTTCTCTAGGAATAGTCTGATGCATTTAGATACATTCTGCTCCTCCAGATAGAACATTCCTGTAACCTTTCTTTTATTACTATAACGCTAACTGACCTAGCTTAAAAACATCATCCTCTATAAATGAGTACTTTCTTCTAATTTTGGCAAAGCTTATGCTTGCCTTTATTAGAACTTGGTTCCAGCTGGGCGCGGTGGCTCACACCTGTAATCCCAGCACTTTGGGAGGCCGAGGCAGGCGGATCACGAGGTCAGGAGATCGAGACCATCCTGGCTAACACGGTGAAACCCCGTCTCTACTAAAAATACAAAAAAATTAGCCGGGCGTGGTGGCGGGCACCTGTAGTCCCAGCTACTCGGGAGGCTGAGGCAGGAGAATGGCATGAACAGTCTCTGGGAGGCAGAGGTTGCAGTGAGCCGAGATAGCGCCACTGCACTCCAGCCTGGGCAACAGAGCGAGACTCCATCTCAAAAAAAAAAAAACAAAACAAAACTTGGTTCCATCGTTTCTTTTTTTTGAGACAGAGTCTCGCTGTGTCGCCCAGGCTGGTGCGATCTCGGCTCACTGCAAGCTCCACCTTCCGGGTTCACGCCATTCTCCTGCCTCAGCCTCCTGAGTAGCTGGGACTACAGGCGCCCGCCACTACACCCGGCTAATTTTTTGTATTTTTAGTAGAGACGGGGCTTCACCGTGTTAGCCAGGATGGTCTCGATCTCCTGACCTCGTGATCTGCCCGCCTCGGCCTCCCAAAGTGTTGGGATTACAGGTGTGAGCCACCACGCCTGCCCCCATCTTTTCTTTTCTAGAGTTTGAAACAGAATGACATCTTTCTTTTAGCTGATGCTTGACTTACATTCATTAAATGCTTAATCAGTTAACTACTTTAAAATACACTATAAGTTTTTCAGCCTTTGCTTTTTATATACTTTTTTATTAAAAAGCTCAGTCAGGGGAAAATCTTAAGTTACATCAGACCTACACTCTTAAAATACACTTAAAGAGAACAAAAAGTAGTGTTTAGAAAGTGCTACAAAGGAGTATTTCTTTACATCAATATTTTGGAGAGGTTGTGGGGGTCTCTCTTGAAGAACCACGGCTTCACCAAGCTTTGGGATGAACTTGAAGTCTCAGAAACCTTTTTTGAAGTATATCAGTATGTGTGTTCAGGAGACATGGTAGTGGTGATGACAGGGTAGGGGAGGGCGGTGTAGCTAAGTGAGGAGTTGGGGTGACTTGAAGCATGTACATAGTATCCCCAACCATCCTATCTCCTTCATAGACTGCCTTCCCCAACCCGGAGAGAGCTCCAGAGAGAAGTGCAGTGTCCACACTGGTTCTGCATTTGCAGCCTCAAGATATTCTGACACCACTCTAGGATCCTGAAACATAGGCCAGGGACTTTCTCTGTGTTGAACACCTTCCTGGGAGGCTGAGGAGTTACGGAATCCAGGAGTGAGAGCTGCTGGCATTGCTTTTATTTTGATGTCAGAGGAATGAGCCACAGATGCTGGAAAGTCTCCAGGAAACACTCAATTGTCAATCTTCAGTTCTGTGATTGTAAAACATGAAAAGTTCTCTTGCACTGATCGTCCACGTGTAAACTTCTTGCTTTATTATCAATCATTTTAAATGGCTAGTGTACACAGCTTAGTGTTAGGGTAAATCATCTGATAATCACCGTGTAAGGGAAGCTGATGATGCACACAGATATGAGGCCATCAAATCATCTAATCTAGACAGTTGCATAATTAAAGAGGAAACTGGACACTTGTGGAAGCTGCATTTACTCTCGAACCGTTATGGAACAGGTTAGCACATCTAGAACATTGATTTGCCAAATGAAACACCCTGAAAGAGTTAATTCAACCTTGCAGCTATCAACACACTCCAGGGACACAGCTGATGAACTGAGAAAATCTGACTAATCTGTTTTTATTTTTTGTGCAATTTTTTGAGTAATCTGAATAATATACTATTTCCCCAGTTCCTTTTCTCCTTTGAAACCTGGGCAGAACTAATGATTTTTAAAAACTAGACTGCAGAAGGGAATTGGAATAGATCAAGTATTAATAAAAGTATTGCCTTCATAGTGTTCAGGTTAATGCTTGAAATGTACAGCAGCCACTTTAGAAAATTGCATATGCATTTCTTTATTGATGTCCCTGGAAATACACGTTTTGGTTAATAATTTAAAGCAAAATTATTAAGCAATTAAAACGGCAAAAAAAGAAACTATTTGATTCTACTAAATCAAATATTTAAAATTCTATCAAAAATAGAATTTTCCCATGATTTTAAGTGATCTACTGATAAAATCACTTACAAATCATTCTTAAACTCCTAAATGTTTTCTTTCATGAAGAAAGGAAAAGGAAAATAAAGCAGGTGGCTGAGCACCATTTTAAGATATATGTGTGTGTGTGCATATATGTATATACTTATAACGTGGGCTGCTCAGTTTTTAATGCAGTTTTTGGCAGAAGTAACAATGATGCATGGTTCAGTATTTTGAATTTTTAGGGTTGGATGGCAGATGCCTACCAAAGGAAAGGATATCCTCTCAGTTTTGTCCTGTGGAAGATACCTCTCTAATTCTTCTTCTTCTTCTTTTATTTTTATTTATTTTTTTTGAGATGGAGCCTCTTTTCACCCAGGCTGGAGTGCAGTGGCATGATCTTGGCTCACTGCAACCTCTGCTTCCCGGGTTCAAGCGATTCTCCTGCCTCAGCCTCCTTTTTTTTTTTTTTTTTTTTTTGAGACAGAGTCTCGCTCTGTTGCCCAGGCTGGAGTGCAGCGGCGCAATCTCGGCTCACTGCAAGTTCCGCCTCCTGGGTTCACGCCATTCTCCTGCCTCAGCCTCTCTGAGTAGCACCTCAGCCTCCTTGAGTAGCTGGGATTACAGGCAAGTGCCACCACGCCTGGCTAATTTTTGTATTTTTAGCAGAGACAGGGGTTCACCATGTTGGCCAGGCTGGTCTTGAACTCCTGACCTCATGTGATCCACCCGCCTCAGCCTCCCAAGTGCTGGGATTACAGGTGTGAGCCACTGCACCCAGCCGAATTCTGCACCCAGAATTCCAATTCTTCTAACATTGGAAGCGATTACAGTGGTCACCTCTGTAAGGAGAACACAGCCTGGCACTGCAGCCAGGCTGTTTAAAACAGGATTCAGTGTCAACAACAATGGGCATATCTTTTCTAATTAATGATATCATTTCTAATTAATGAATAATCATCATTGCGTTTTCCTGCTTTATTTGTGCTTTTGGTATACAATTTTGAACTTGAAATAGGCTTAGGTGTAGCACATGCGCTGTTCACATTGCCCGTCTTTCCTCTTTGGGGACCCCTTCTCTGAGGCACTCCTACAGCATGAGAACTGATGTCAGTGGGAGTCGTGCGTTTGCCATGGGCACTGAGTTAAGTTCATTATAAAGGAATGGTTCAGAAGCTCATTCTGAAATTGAAAAGCTTGAATGAGGGACAATAAACCACCCAAATGGGAAGCCGGAGACCCATATATACCTACATAAATGTGTAAAAGCTGAAACTCATTTATTTGCTCTGTGAATCTGAATATAGCTCACGAAAGATCACAGAGTCAGCTCCACAAATATAGAGCTCCAAATATTCAAAGTCCCAGGATTTAAAAAAATGTCACTAACCTGCTGGTGTGCATGTACATATTGGCCAGAATTCATAGTTTTTTCATGTTGTCTTCTTTAACCAGACACAACAGCCTCTAGATACGCCCAAACGGTTTGTATTTGATGTGGGTAAGCAAGCAGAGAACTGTGAAATGCCATTTACTATTAAATAACTTATTCTATTCCCCAATTCAATACACTGGATTTCCTTTCTTTGTGCATTTGAGTGTAAGAACCGCGGTTTCTTTTCAGGCATAAACAACTTTTTAAATAATAAATATTTAGCAGGTGAGATCTTTTCAGTTTCCTTGGAATTACTCTGACTAAGGAATGATCGTGTGTGGCCACTGTTTTTAAGTGGTGTGAACAGCAGCATGAAGCAGTCCCTAATACTAACTGAAGACACAGTGTCTTCATACAAGGGGACCCTGTTAGCTAGTTGGGGTCCTTTCTACAGCCCAGCAAGTCAATGGAAGAGGAGGTCAGAGCCAAGATGGTTTACTCAGTCAGTAATGAATAATTATTTAGCCCATGAAACTATTAGTCTAACTCAGTGATTGCAAAGCTGAGTTATAAACCATCTGATACCTAATGTGGTCTTCCCACCATACCATCCAGTAGCATGTCTAAATATATTGGCCACTTCTGTAATGAATCACAATAGGGACATAATAATTATAAGTAACATGGAGAGAAACTGCCACCGAGAAGCAGATGATATCTCTAGTTTTCAAAATGACAGTTATCATGCTGAAGAAACCCCATCTGTGTACCCTGAAGAATCACCCTACTTACTTTATCGGTGATTGATAAAAACCTTATTGGGAATCAGGCTTTCTTCTCCTAGAATCCTTTCTGATACCAGATACAATAATATCCTTTAACTGTATTTGCATGGGAAAAGTTTTCTGTGTTTAACACCAGCATTTCAGAAGATAGTGCTATCAATAGGAAGTTATTTTTTTGTTTAATTATTGGAATAACAAGATCAACTGAGGAAGTCCTTATTTTGTAAAGCAAAATACAGTGAGCAAACATGCAATATTGGGTAAATATTTTTAAAAATCAGTAACAAAAATGGGTAATGTTAACATTTTCAACATTCACTATTGGTACGGAGGTGTGAACTAACTTAGAACGCAAAAGAGCGTTTATAGGTATTCTCTCAGTGGAACCTTGGCAAATGCCAGCTTCTGGTTTTACCAGACTCTTCTCTGCAAATAAACACTGACCTGTTTATATCTTTGATTTATTTTTCTATTTCTTCATTCAACAAATACCTATTGGGAGAGTTCTATACCCACAGCAACATTCAGGAGTGGTGGGGAGCCACAAAGATAATCAAAGTTTGCATTTTATGAAATACTTTTACATTTCATTTTGTACTTATACCAATACTGTGACACGTTAGTGGTACACTAAAGTTTGTACCAAGAAAAAAATAAAAACATGTAAGGTAAGTAATTGGAACTAATTCTCTTTTAAAATTTCTTTGGAAGGAAGTATGACAAGTGTATTTTTATCAGTAGGCAAATTTATTGATTCCAGATCTTCTTCCATCTGTTTCTATCCTACAAAAGCTTTAATCTCAAGGCTTTTAAGACACCAGGCTAGTCAGAAAGCTGGCCATATACAAATAGGAATTTGAGCTGAAAAGTTTAACTTTTCTGTGCAAGGTATTTGTGCAGGAAGATGATTATAGAGCATGTTATCAGAGCTCAAGGGACTGGTGTCATGAAAGTCATAGAAAACAGGTGTTTTTCAGTGGGGGATGGCAATTTTTTTTTCACAATCTCGTTGTGGTTTTGGTAACACTCTGGCCATTGTCAAACTTGTCAAATCCCTTCTTTGTGAACTTACCGGCTACCCTTTGTAAGGTCTAAAGTAGACACATAGACACATGGTACTCTAAAAAATGAAGGGAAATATTACAGATACGTACTAATATTCTGGGAGTCGGCCAGTTCACCAATAACTACAAAAACAAAGGCATTCTGACAGGGATTCACAGACCCCCTGCTGCCTCTATTAGGACGCTCACATCCCGCCGCACACCCAGGTCAGGAGACGAGCAGCAGAAACTCTGTTGTCAAGGCTCTGATGAGTAGCGACAGGGGTTGAGTTTGCCCATTAACCGTCTCAAACTTACACAGGCAATACGTGCTGCTGTGTCTGAACACAGACAGTGCTTCTGGAGGGGTGGCCTGATAATGACACCTACCCCCACCCTTTTCTTTTTGTGCATTTCCTTTTGAATGTGTTTTAAAGTTTCTGACCCTTAGAAGAGGCTGCCTTTGTTCTTTCACAGCCAAATTACAAGAATGTATGGGAAGAAAAAAAAATGATCATTTGTCATTCTGACACGATGATTCTGAATTCCTTGGGTTAAGTGCTCTTTTTTAACACATTATTTTGCAAAATGCATAAAGGTTTCTTAGAAATTTTTTAGTCGTCTTTGCTGTAGACAGCTTATGAGGAAAATTAACAAAACACTGGTTTTTAAAAGCAGTATTTCTGTTAATTTTGTTAGAAAAGTCATTTTTAAACACTGGTTTGTTAAATTATGATATTCTTTTATATATATGTATATATATAAAATTGGGAGGGTGATATTTGGTAAGATATTTTAATAATGCTTTTTGGAATAGTTTAGTTGCCCTTACAGCAATTTATCTAGTTATAAGATTTAATAGATATACTGACATGTAATGAGTATTGGTGAAAATGTGATTTTGATGTGTTTTAATTAATTAAAACTTTTCATTCTTTAAAATAATGTTTTCCCATTATATCCAAGATTGGCTTGCCAACCCAACTCCTACTTCAGCCAGTCTGCCAATTCCTAAGTCTGAAATTCTTGGAGGTTATTTGTTACTAGAGAAATAGATCTTCTTTTTTGCACTATCATTTCTTTAAAAGGTAAAAAATCCAAATTGGTTTATACTATCCCACATCAGCTCCACCAGTGAAATTTCTCTAATTTTCCAAACTTGATTAAAATGCATGTGTAGGCCATAAGCAAACCACTGTATCTGCTGCAGGAAGTTCAAGTGTCAGCACTAACCCATACAATGAACTCCTGGGAATGAATAAGGACACATTCAAAAATGGCCCAGAGAGCAGGGCTTGAGTACAGACTATACTAAAATCTTATTTCTCTATGTTTCCCCTGCTTTCAACTAAACTGAAACCCTACCAATGCCGCCACCATCTCCTGAAGATCTTTTTTTTTTTTTTTTTTTTGAGACGGAATCTCGCTCTGTTGCCCAGGCTGGAGTGCAGTGGCACCATCTCGGCTCACTGCAACCTCTGCCTCCCCAGGTTCATGCCATTCTTCTGCCTCAGCCTCCCAATTAGCTGGGACTATAGGCACGTGCCACCACGCCTGGCTAATTTTTTGTATTTTTAGTAGAGACAGGGTTTCACCGTGTTAGCCAGGATGGTCTTGATCTCCTGACCTCGTGATCCGCCCACCTCGGCCTCCCAAAGTGCTGGGATTACAGGTGTGAGCCACCGTGCCCGGCCTCCTGAAGATCTTAGAATCAGAGCAGCTCTCCTGCCCAGTCTCATCTGATGGCAGCACTTTTCCTGTGCTCTTTTTTGCCTCGTCGGCAATCTAGCCTGCGATCACTTTGAAAACAGTGCAAAGGAAGTGCTTTCCATTAACTTCCAATTTATTCCTTTCCTATTGCGATACTAAAATGAGCAAAAGGAATGCTAAGAACAGAATTTTAATGTAATTCAATTGAAAAGGTTTGTTCCTCTGATAAAATCATGCTGCTGGCTAACAGTCATTTTATTAAAAGGGAATCTGTCAAAAAAGAAAAGCAATTCAAGCTACAGGAGAACTAAGCTTTATGTATAAGATACATTCCAGAAAAGCTGTACAGAAAATATTTGTATATTGAGTCATTTTTTCTACTGACTTTTATTATAATTTTAGAGGTGTTCTCCTACAGAAAGAAATACTTTTGCTTCAGCATATCATTGTGAAAACCACACTAAGGAACTCAGGATTCATTTCAAAGACTATTTTGCATTTGTCAACATGCCATCTCTGCATATCTCATTTCCCCTCATGGCTTGTACAACTGAGTCAAGTGAACAAGCAACTGAGAATGCATTTATACATGCCATGACATACTCAACGGCTGATTCTCCTTTCATTCTCAGTGACTCGCGCGACGTGACTGTTTAGACAGCACAGTGCCCGGGCCACCACTCCACGCTATCTAGTGGAACACCCTGGCTGAATGAGACTCCTGCCTCTTCACATGCTTTCAGGTAACAAACGGCAATTCCTGACTTGCATTTAGTTGTAAGGTTCTTTAAGGCACAGTGTAGCTTCTCCGGTAACTGATTACAAAAACTTAAGCCCTTCTATGTAATCAGCAAAGTTCACTGTAAATGTTTTTGAAGTTTTTCTTCAATGCAAGCTCCTGATACAGTCAGCTTTATCAGGTGGGCAAACCTAGAGCCAAAGGCTTTATGCCCCAAACCATAGCTGCAGGATGCTTCTCAGAAGGTTTGCTGCTAAGACGCTAGGTCTATTGGAAGCAAGATGTTAATTCTTAAGTAAAGGTAAATTGACCATGAAGCCAGCTGAAACTTAAGCTTTGGGCTTCTCCCTTACATGAGTCCCTTCCCTTTCCAAGGCCCTGCATCTTGTATCTTGCAATTTTGTCTTCTTTCTCAGAAAGAGGAATCTAATTTTTTTTTTCTTTAGAGATACGTTCTGGCTCTGTCACTCAGCCCGGAGTGCAGTGGCACAATCATAGCTCACTGTGGCCTCAAACTCCTGGGCTGAAGCAATCCTCCCGTCTCAGCCTCCCCAGGAGCTGAGACTATGGGAATAAGCCACCATGCCCAGCCGGGACCCAAAAATTATAGAAGCTCTAGGCTCTCAAAAACACGGAATCCTCCAGCCCTTAAGATTATATTGCTATTATAGATGATATTATGTCACAGCATTTTATAATCAGAGTAGAATTTTCATATACTTACTCAAAAAACGTTGTCCATCCAGTTTCATCGCTTTTAGTGGCTAAAAGGCCACTATTGCCATGGTAAGTAAACAAAACTAATTCCAGTCCTTGAGCAGTCATGCTTTTCAAACATCCATTTGTTCCTATTGTCAACCATATCACTTGGTTATCGGGAGACACCACTCGAACTGGCATGCGATTTGGGTCCCGTCTAATTCTAAGGGTGTTGCCATTGCTGTCTGTCACAGCGGTAATATCATTGTCATTGCTGTAGCTGAAATTGTACAGGTAGTCACCAGTGACTAGACTTACAGTATATTGGTGAGTACCATTGATGTCAAAGATGTAGAGTTCTTGATCAGTTGGAGACGCAACTTCATAGAAGTTCATAGAGTTAAGTAAAGGCTTATTCTTTGACACAGCCCGGATCCGGATATTCCCTAGATCTGCAATATACAGTGTACCATCTGGAGAAGCAGCCAGGGAGGATGGGGCATTGAGTTTGGCATCCTTGGCGTAGCCATCTCCACTCTGGTAACAGTCACAGTTGGCATCATTTTTGCAGTCACACTCTGAAGGTATTCCGGCCACTAAGGAGATTTCTCCATCTGTTGTGACCTGCCTTATCCGGTTAATTTTCTTCTCATCAGTTTCAGTAATGTACAGGACCCCACTGTAGGACACAGCAATGGCAGTGGCTGATTCCAGTGTTGTCTGCACTGCGTGCTTCCCCACGGGATATTCCACTCCAGGAACCTGACAGTGCATGGGCCGTCCAGCAGCAATGCGAACTTGACGATTTTCAGTGATCTGTAAAACTACATTATTATCCAGGACATAAATGGAGTTATCCATAGGGTTAATGGCTAGGTCAGTGGGCCATTCCAGACGTACCTTAATAAAAAAAGAAACGGCCTGGTTAGTAAGTTACTGCACTACAGTTAATTCGCCAGAAGGGTAAATTAGACCATTCAGGGAAATTGGCATTAATCTGAGATAAACTGTTTGATAATAGTTTTTTCAATAGCCTCAGTAAAATAAACCAAAAAGTAATGAATGAAGATAGATATAGGAAATAACACTTTACTTTAAAATTCAGCTCACAGAAAGATTTGCTAGTTACAGGCAAATAGCAAATTAGCCTCTAAGTAGTGAGTCAACATATATCAATGAGCTATGAACACACAGGTTCCTTATGGCTTTCTAGGTTATGAATAGGTTAGTATTCTATGGTGTTTTCAATCGGGCCAATAGTAAAGTTTCTAATTCTAAATATAAGTCCCTTGGGACTAATCATAGTGGGTTCTCTCTACTACTTAAGGAGCTCATGCAATCAAAAGATTAGAGATTTAAGCTGTTTGGTTCTTTTTAGAATACCTGCATGCTGCTATTTTACTGGTATTTTATTACAAATGCTTAGCATTTCTTAGTGATAACTGTTCTGTATCTCACTGAATTCATCAAATGCAGAATTATAGAAGAAAATAACTTTTTATTAGCTCCTGTGATACATGTAAATGGAACTGCCCTATGAGAACAACTGCAACACATGATATATGCAGTTTAATATGGTGCCATCATAGTCTACTGACTAAGTCAAGTCACCCAGAGGAAAAACAAACAAGTCAGCTTAGTATTTAACTACCTGGCTGATGTGCATGCTGGTGTCACAAGTTAAAGGTCTGGCTGAAGTCAAATCGTTAGAGCCCAGGAGAGTTGATATGATTCCATTTTGGTCAACTTTCCTAATCATGGTTCCATCAACAAAGTAGATTAATCCATTCTTATCAACTGCCATTCCTGTATTTGAGAGAAGCGAGTATTACTAATTTTTCAGAAAGGATTACTTTTGATTATTAGGCCCATTATTAAACTCAATTATTTAACCCAGTGACAACATGGGTGACAGGTAGCAGGTAGGACTGGAGATTGCAAATACATCCAACATAGGCATTTATAATACAAATAAATTAAAAATTCAGTAAGGAGGCAGGGCATGGTGGCTCACGCCTGCCATCCTAGCACTTTGGGAGGCTGAGGCAGGCGGACTGCCTGAGCTCAGGAGTTCGAGACCAGCCTGGGCAACACGGTGAAACCCTGTCTCTACTAAAAAATACAAAAAAAAAAAAGGCTGGGTGTGGCAGCGTGAGCCTGTAGTCCCATCTATTTGGGAGGCTGAGGCAGAAAAATGGTTTGAACCCGGGAGGCGGAGGTTGCAGTGAGCCGAGATCGCGCCATTGCACTCCAGCCTGGGCGACAGAGTGAGACTCCGTCTCAAAAAACAAAATTCAGTAAGGGAATTATCCAATTTTGTCAGAATCTCTTGTGAGTATTTGTATCACACAGTTAATACCTGTATGTTTCAAATATAAATGATAATGATTATATAATGTTGTGGTCTATAAATTATAGAACCAGTTTCAAATTCCATTCCAGCTAATTTACAGTAACCATATCCTTCTAACAAAAATAGATCTAAGCCAAGGTTAGTGTTTTGTGGACCCTGTTACAATGAAATTTTCTATTATGAATAATTCAGTACAGATACTTTTTTTTCTTTTTTTTGAGAAGGAGTCTCACTCTTTCACCCAGGCTGGAGTGCAGTGGCGTGATCTCGGCTCACTGCAGGCTCCGTCCCCCGGGGTTCACGCCATTCTCCTGCCTCAGCCTCCTGCGTAGCTGGGACTACAGGGGCCCGCCACCTCGCCTGGCTAATTTTTTTATTTTTTAGTAGAGATGGGGTTTCACCGTGTTAGCCAGGATGGTCTCGATCTCCTGACCTCGTGATCCGCCCGCCTCGGGCTCCCAAAGTGCTGGGATTACAGGCGTGAGCCACCGCGCCCGGCCTGTACAGATACTTTTTTCCAGTCCTTGTTCACATAATAGCAGCTACCATGAAAAAAATAAAGGCCCCAAACCAAAAACATTGTATTGAGTGGCATAATGAGCAGGGAATCATTCCTGCCTGGTTTAAAAGCCTTTACCACGTAGAAGTTTTTTAGCCCTTGTTACCTCCAAAAATTCCTCTCAGCAAGGATTTTTTCCCATGGCATAGAAACAAAAGTTTAACAGCTCTCCAAAGAGGGTGAGGGCTCACAGGGTTGCTTAGTGATGGGTTTTAAAGAAGCCTGGGACTCATTCATGACAAAGAAATTCCAGGACTATGAAAGAATTTGGATACTTCCTTGAAGTTTAACAGGATGTGACCTGAATTAGAGTAGTTGCTTCATTCTTTGAAGAGCTGAAAAAAATGGTATGATAATAAAAAATGCCAAGAACCTAATATTTACTGTAAAACCAAGTTAGGATTCTAGCAGTTTCATGCTACATGGCTTTTGAAAACCCTAGATGTGAAACCGCTTTCCAGAACACTGTCAAAGGTAAAAAGTTAGACTCAGGATTAAACATGACTAGGCACTAAATGGATTTTCTACCCTTTTTTTTTTTTTAATAAATAAAAAGAAATCCTCAAATCGCCAACTGCTGGTACCTTTGGGACTCATGAGTGTGGCTTCCACGGCCTTCCCTCCATCCCCACATCTTGCTTCGTCAAACGGAAGGCACTGCTCCCCCGTCCCTGCGATGACTTCTGCATTTTTAGTCAAGTCTTTTGCCCCGGTAAGTGACTTTGGGCGATAAATTCTGCGGGTGTTTGTGTCAGAAACGTACAAATCTCCTGTGACTGGATCTGTTGCAAGGTAGTATCTATGAGCTGGGTTGCTGCTGTGAAAAGGATCATACATAAACATCAAAGGGAGTTACTCCTAATACACAGAGGGAAATTAAAAGCAAAATAAAACAGATCATGAGAAACTGATTATAGTCTGGAATCCATGATTAAAGACTAGACATGAATAGTACTGTCTATTTAATAATGACTTAAAAGATGTGCTCACAGGTAGCATTTCTCTGATATTACTGTTTGCCTTCCTTGCCTGATGCTGAGGATTCAACAATTTACTAACAGTCATCTTAAAAAATATTACTTTTAAAAGGCAATATGTGTCTAGCCTAAAACAAAGAAGCAAATTGTCTAAATCTTTTGTGCTCAGTGCAAAGCCATTAAAAAACTGCCCCTGAATGAGGGACATAAAGTTTATTCCAGGGGAAGCATGTCTCCATCAAATTCTCCAGTGAAGTACAATATACTACTGATTCCACTCATACCTCGCCATAGGGTATTATCCTTTCAAACTAAAAACCCTCCCCCTGAAGAAATGTACCACCGTATCTGTCTTGGTTGCTCTATCATAATCCAGAAAAGTGCCAGTGTCTGTCCTATGGGGTTAAATATTAAAATGAGGTCGTTCAAGTGTACGGGGGAGTCTTAGTTGGTGGCCTGTGGCAGTGCACTAGGATGCTGGATCCTTCAGTTTTCTTTCTAAAGTTTGTGTACTGAGCTGCTCTGAAACCTGTCTATGAATGTGGTGGCATACAAAATGTAGTGCCTCAGTTTTGTAAATATGAAGAAATGCAAATGTAAAACATTTTATGTCCCATTACTTGTAAAAAATGGTAAGCCCGACACTGCTAAGGAGGGGACAAATTATGACGTATCATTGGAATTAAAAAGTTAATATCCTTACAAACAATGCCACATTCTTAAAATTAATGTAATCTTGTACGTGTGCAACGACCGCCTTCTGAACGAAAACCTGAAAAATAATTTAAATGATTTGGTGTCCCAACCAAGATGTCAACATGATGGGAATCTACCATGTATCTTTTGATGACGAACTTAGTTACACTAATTAATTCTCATTCTCTCTCTTCCTCTCCCTCTTTCCACATACAGCTACACACACACACACACACACACACACACACACACACGCTTGTTTCCATTTATTTTATTTGTGAACATCTAAAATATTTAGAATAAACCTACCTATATGAATATTTTTATTCTAATAGTGATGCAGTAGTCTCCTCATTACTAATGAGGTTAGGTTCTAATAAAACAATTTTCACTACTTAATGATCTTCCCTCGAAGTGCTGAATAGATATACTTTATCATTCCTGTAAGAGATTCTATTCTTAAAATCGTGTAAGTGTTTCTCATGTTTTAGTGGAGGACAGCAGATCACACATGGAGTCTGCAGAGGCCTCGGGGAGCTCTGAGACTCTTAGGCTGTGATTAGTATACAGAGAAATACAAAGACATACAAAGGCTTGAGCTTTGTATGTCCTTCAGCTTTGGGATCTCCTTTCCAGCCTTTAATATCTTTGAGTGACAAAAGACAGACTAGAGCAAGATGTCTTAGAGTGTGTAAATGTGTGTGAAATGGTAAAAAGTAAGATGAACTCAGAAAGATGCAAGTCATTATACAAGAAAAACATTTCAGAACAACTGGGTTATGCCAAATGATCCATTTGCTATGCTAAGTGTTATTATATCATTTTCCTAAGTTGATGCCTACAATTTTAAATGCAGCAACACATATTGCATCCCTTAATGTGGTAGTTTATTACTTTGTAAGAAGTGAAGGGTTACATACCAATACAACATTCAGAGCAATTTTACAGAGGTTTTTTTTTTTTTTTTTCCTTTCTATAAACAGTCTAATGTTGACAGAGCTGGTCTTTCAGGTATGTATAATTGGTGACAGAGTTGCAACTCCACCAAGCTGAGTCTACTTTGAAAGACATGCCATTGTAGAGGCCCCTCTAGTCTTTCCTACCTCCCTGATTATACAGTTAACTGTGAATAGCTGTGTACATGGTATGCATACACTCGTGTATACATAACACAAGTATTTTTTTCTTCTCAGTTGTATATCTTTTGAGTATGAACTCTGTACCTGATTGCCTGGGTTTAAGTCCTAACTTCATTACTAACACTAAATGTATGATCTGGGCATGTTGTCTAACTTATCTGTGCCTCAGGTTCCTTACCTGTAAAGGTGGTGATAATAATACATATTTCACAGGATGCTGGGAGGATTACACGAACTATATATGTAAGATCCTTAGAACACGGACTAGCGCATACTACATACTCACTAAGAATTAACTGTCCTTATACTCGCTTTTGTCCTGTCTCTTCTTACAGTGCAATGTCTTTTGCCTTATAACCTTAGAAAGTGCAGGAATACAATAATTAACTAAAGTATGAGTTGTTTCTGAAAATATTAAAAGAAAAAACTGACTAGGTTTAAACTTGGTTTAGGTTTAGGTTTGTTAAACCTAAACTTGGTTAGGTTTAAATTTGTTTTCTTACTTCTGCTGTTATAACAGCAGTTTATAATATCCTAAACTATTAAAATAATGAAGACTCATCTTAATATACCCACTTTAAATTGTTTAGAGAGTAATGATGAACAATGATGACTCATTTGTGGTAAATGAATCATGCACACTTCCTCAGGATGCCCTCATTTTGAGAAAAAACAAACAGATTTTTGAGGTGGCAGCTTCCGTGGTGGTGGCATCCTCTTTAGCTATGGGACGTGAGTTTTCTTGGTGCAGAAACAAATGGACATTCAAGTCATAAGCTTTGCCTTTATTGTCATCAGTTTTATTCTAGTGGGGAAGTAATGAGAGAATGCCCAAAGTGGTGCTTATATTTGCTTATTTCCTGTCCTGAAGCATCTCCTTCCTAGAAGACATAGAAATTTCTCCATCAGGCAACAAATGTCAGTGGCTTTAAAAATGTCTGACAAATGAAAGCTGTACTTTTGGACGCAACTCTAACGTCCAGAAGAACAAATGTGGGGGAGTCTAAGTGGCCCTAGAGAAGAGAATTAGCCTCTGGAAATATTCCCCACAGGATGGTAAGAAATGAGAACTTGACAAATTCCCAGCGGTGCAGGCTAGCCTGGCAAATTAGAGCTGGTTGTTAGATGCCGGTCTCTCCTAAATGAAAAGAGGGATCAGCATGGAAGTACTAAAAGGAAAAAAAGTGAGTCTGGATATTTCTAGTTGACAGACTGGTGGCAGTGAAGCTCTGAATCATATGCCATAGGACTGGGATTCAAGGTCACCTAATTTAAGCACAGAGAGTTGACAGTGTGAGCTAGTGCTTGCTTTCCAACTTTCTGAGAAGCCAAAGCACTAAAGAGGCGGGTGTGTGGGTACAAATGAGTGGTGAATTTTTAGGTCAGTAATCTATCTACTGTGAAAACGTGAGGCTACCACGATGGAACCGGCTGCAGCTAGCAGCTGGAGCACAGGGATTTTCAAAACGCTTGGTTTGGGGAAATCTCTGCTTAGCAGAAGCACAGCAGCATTCTTATGTGATTGATTGAGATTTCACTATTTCAGAAAGGTTTGAAATATTACAATTTTGACTAATAGCAAAATCAAGGAAACTGAGATCAAGTTAAGAACGTTTAGTATATTACACCTTGATTCTTAACTCATCCCGAATTGCCCAGATCATCACAATTATCAAGACATCTTCTCTAGTCTCATCCAATTAGACACAGATCCAGTGATAAGTACAGGCTGGATTTGCTCATTTATTTTGTCATAATTCAACCTTCTTAGACTAGAGAAATATTCACAAAGAACACGCCAGAGAACAGACATTATTAGCATTTCTATCTTTTGAGTTGGAAACTGTGCCACAGCCTTTAGAACACAAGACATTTGAAGAAGCATAACAAACTATATTCATATATAAAAGTAAAACGGCTTGTTTTATGGTAACCAAAAGACCGTTTAGAATATTGCAAGCAGCGACTTGGGGTGTGATATTTCCATGCCTGCCTGATTTTTAAATACTAAGTCAATAAGGAGTGCTGAATAAAATTTTTATAATTTGATATCTAAACTTTAATGGATTCAAATTCACAGACTTATGATTGACACTTTCTTTGATCCTTTAATTGGTAATATAAAATTCACAAAGTTGATTTTTAGTTCTACATGTTTAAGTGCCCTTTGGCTGGTATCAGTTAATGCAATTTTTAAATTTTGGAATGTGTGAGAATTGGAACTAGGATGAGATAAAATTTACTATTTACTACATATTAAAGGGGTTCGTTAGCAAACTAATACTATAAACATCAGAGAAGGACATGTTTGGTATATCTAAAAGAAAGACATTTTTAAAGCATTGTGGCAGCTTCTACTCATATAAAAAATTTAATATGTTGATCAGTAATATTTATATCTATTCATTAAAGTATAGCTAAGAATTTTTATTTCATGTAATATCCTGGTGGTGCTTATGAGTTTGATATAACAGAATACTCTCTGAATTTTAAAATAAGACAATGTGTTTTTGTTAATTTTTATTCAATATTTTTATTCCCCCATTAGTCCAATTAATGAGACTGTTTATAGTATATGAAATATAGAAGAGGCTAAAAAGTGTGCATTTTTATATTTTAATCATTAACGAATGGCAACACCATTCCTTTTGTAGATTTAGACACACTTTTCAGTTTATTTTTCTTCCTATGACCTGTTCCTAAGCCTCTCATGACTCTTATGCTGCCCAAGAAAGCGAGGATAGGGAGCACGCCAGGAAGGATCTTATTAACCAGGAAAGGGAAGATAACGATAGGCAGGTACACAGGAAGAAGCACCTGAAAAGAACTTTACTTTTTTAAGCTAAAAGAAGAAGTTCCAATGAACTAAAATATGTTGACTTTGCTAGGTCAATTTTATTACTTACGAAGCAAATGGAATCCCTGTTTTATCAATGACATGATCATATTTGATGATTTGGGCTCAAAGACCTTACACATTCTCTACATCTTCCTCTTTCTTATCACTTAGACAAAGACTCTCCATTCTCTCCTTCCCTTTATTTTATCGCTTGGCTTTCTTCACCGCTAACCATGCTATTGTAGGTTCTCTAGCATCTCAAGGTGCAACAGCTTTCTAATTGATCTGATGTTGAATCATTTTGAACTGTGACACCAAATTACTCTTCCTAAAAGGCCACTTTGAGTATGCCACTTGTTCAGGATCCTAAAATGGGTCCCCACTGTGTCAGGTATCCTTAGAGCACTCAAGGCCCCAAGCAGTCTGACTCTCCCCTGCCTTTCTGCCTGTATCTCTCGTGATTACCACCATGAACCCCCCATTCCATTCAGGTGGGTCTGATTACTCTCAGAACATGTCTTGTTCAGCTCTCCCCCAGTCCCCGGTAACTTTACTTGCTTTCTCTATTTCTTCATGACTGCCCTCTCTTCTTCTTGCTGTTCTATTTAAGCAGACTTCATTTTTAGACCTAGCTCAAATATCAGCCCTTCCAGAAAATGTTTCCTTACCATACTGCCAACTCCCAATAATCTCTTCCTTCACAGAACTATTCTCACATTTGAAACCATGGACCACAGGTATGATTAGGTGTCAAAGAATGAAACTGATAATGTTATATTTGTCACATATATACCTTGTCTCCCCTGCTAGATTGTGAGTTCTGAGCGCAGGTACTTTGTCTTATATTATTATTTTTCAAAGTGCCTAACACACGGTAGGTGATCAGTTAACACTGATTGATTTCATATAATTAAATATCCATATAAAACCCAAAAAGTGTACTCTTCATGCACGGCACATAAAGGAAATGCAGAAGTGCAAATGTAGTTAGGATGATGGACAGAGGAGGAGGATTATGGAGGATCATGAGAGAGGGATTACAATAGTATCACTGCCAGCCAAACACCAGGAGTTAGTATAAAATGAATTTCTACTGTTAATAAAGATGTAACACTAACCTCATAGATTTTTTTTTTTCCCCAGAGGGAGAGATTATGGCTTTAAATAACAGGTAAAATGATTGTGAAATAAGTCTTGCTTTTTGCATACCTGGGGAATGAGCCCCTAGAATCTTAGCCATTGGGACACAGAAAAACCGGCTGTGTGGTGCAGTGGAAAGAACATATTTTTAGAGTGGTTTAACTGTCTGCTACCCATTTCTTAGATATGTATTTTGGGGAAGATATGAAACCTCCTGGAGCCTCTACTACGTCACCTATAACCCTGAGGGATTGCTGTGTGGATCTGCAATAACGGATATAAAATATCTGGCACCATGCCCGGCATGGAATAGGCCCGCTTGTTAAAAGGTAACTGCTTTGATGGTTTTTTTCTGTATTGCCTCCAGCATTTTCACATTTAGTTGGTGTGCAACCTGTCTGTCTTTCCTCTTTTCTCCACAGCTACCAAGAAAACAAGACCAGAAAGTTTTTGATATTCTGCTGTGGTTTCTAATAGCAGAGCTTTGCACGCTCAGTATCCTGGGGAGATGAAGTGTTGATTTTAGCATGTGCTTGAGCTATTGGCTGCAAGTGCAAGTATAAGATCAACAGGGGATCTCAGGAAAAGACCATGGGGCCAGGTTTGGTCACCCTGATATGCAACAGCTATCCATCTTTCAGTAGAACTTTGGTTTTTGTTTGCTAGTTGTCAATCACTACACAACAGTTTACAGGGGTTATGTTGACTTATTCATCTAAAAGACCTCACATAAAATATTACTAATGTTTCTATCTAATATCATTTCATTAAATATTTTAATGACCAAACTAGATCTAGCATGTCTAACCTGTCTAGCTTTTTGCTAGCTTTACTTTAAAACATCGGTTTCCTCCGCCTTTTTTTTTCTATCCTGAGCAAAGTTTTTCAATCAAATGTGTCCATACAAGTCTTTATTGTATCTTCTGCAGCTACGTGTACACAGAAAGCGGAACATGAAACACTTCTGAGTCTATATATTTGCTTCAACTATATTCGTCCTTCACTTTGAAGAAAGTCATTTCCTCCATAATAATGGCAATGAAAACATTACTTCTTAAATCTAGTAATTCTCCTAACTAACTTTTAGGAAAATATAAACTATAGGCAAAGAGGAATTTACCAGGAAGCTAATAATTAAGCTTCAGCTTTGGGGCCTCTCACTCTGCCAAGCCACATGTTCACATAACTGTACGTTTTAAAAAATTTGCCAAGGTAAAATATTTCTAGATTCTTCTTCTTAAAGAGTCTCCAATAAAACACAACCTGTTCTGGGTATTCATGGGACGATGCAAGCCTTCTCAAACCTTCCTAGTGTGCTTCAGGTCTCATTCTGTTTGACATGGCTTAGATTGTGTCGGTCAGTAACTGAAGCTTGGAAATCATTTTTTATAGAGAGATATTCCTTATACATTTTTGTAACGAAATTTATTTTATGAACCAACTGAAAAAAATTTCTCAAATTATATCATGTAAATAACTTGCAATATATTGCATAATAATTGTTCAATTAAGCACTTTTAATTCCTTTGATGATCTGTGATACTGAGTTTCCTCTCTCATGATGAAATATTCTTAGAAAACAATTTCAGAGGGTCACATTGAAATGTGAAAAGGATATTTGAAAATATACAATAACCTTAAGATGCTTACCTATGTCTAAAATCTTTATTTCTTGGTGGAAGCAGATTAAAAAAAGGTAAAAAAAAAAAAAAAAAAAAAAAAAACAGTTAGAAAAGGCTTCTAAAATATAATGAGTTGAATTCTGAGATTTTAATTATTTGTATGGAAAATTGCCAACTTGGCAGAAATGATACTGGAAATGAATTCTGTAGTCTAGGGCTTACCAAATAACTTACAGAATAGAATGATTTGAAAATCATACTTAAATGAACAAAGCAAAGACAATATGTTACTTTTACTATTGGCATTATGGCTAATGGATTAACCCAACCTGAAGATCCAATATTCTAGTTAAAAGTTGTAGCCTTAGTTCATTTAATATCAGGTCCTGAAATCACAGGAAAATATTTTATACTTTAATTTCAACCACTGTGAAATAAAAGAGCTACGCCTATGTCACAGGGCTATTCTAAAGAGATTTAAGAATCATAGCTCTAGCCTTTTAGAGCACAGAAAATTCACTGAAATCAGTAAGATATTTGATATATTGGGTGACTTCATGCTCTTTAATACATTTATGGGACAATATATATGTGTTATGCTTCTCTTTAAGCAAGAATTTGACTTCCTTCTGGGGGAAATTTTAAACCTTGGGATGGCATTTTTACATGAATAAATTAGTACATCAGACTCAACATTTTTTTTAAAAAAGGCACATTTAGCTTTGGTTAAAAGCCCAAATTTAGGAAAGACATACCTTAGTTCTAAGACACTTGTTACGTTCCCAGAAGGGAATATCCGCCGCACATAGTTGAAATCGCCTACGTATAGACTGCCATCGATCCCACAAGCTAGCGCCACTGGGGCCAGTAGCTTGTTACCATCAGCTTGACCATTGCAACTGGGGCAGGAAATGCTGCGCCTTCGCCCATTGCCCATGATACTACTCACGACTGGAGGCTGCTGGGAGATAAACTGGTTTTCCCCGTTTCCCTTGTACAGTATACCTAGAAGAAATAAAGTGCCTTGTTTTTCTTATGATGAAAAAGTGTAAAGGTGAAAAGCAAACATGTTCATGATTGTTTTAACTATAATTCAATGCCTGTTAGGTCTGGATTAAGATATTCTTATTTGAAGCTCCATTCAACTACCTAGTGTAAAATATTACATGATAAAGTACATAGGATATACACCAAAAGTGCTGTCTACTGTGAACTGAAATCATGGCTGGTGAAAGGAACAAATGACTAAGAAGAATTAAAACCCCAGTTCTCAACATCAGTGATGATCAGTCATGGCTATACACTGGAATGGCCTGGGGAGTTGCCAAAAAATATTAATGCCTGGTTCTCACCCAGAGAGATGGTGGTTTAATTTGTCTGAGGTGCAGCCTTAAGCCCTGAAGTTTAGAAAAACTCTCCAGATGATCTTAACGTGCAACCAGGTTTGAGAACAGGCTCTACATAATGTTCTTTAGGGAATAACAAGTTTGCCTAATTGTTAATCAATATTGAAAATATTCAATTAATAAAAATATGAACCAGGAATATAAATTTCTTTTGAATTTATAATTTTCTTTAAAGTTAACAAACTAACTTTATGGAAAACAAAGGTAGAAAATAATAGACATCAAACTCCAAAGCTGTAATGATAATACAGGCTTATTTTAACTCTACCTATCCTGTCAAAGAGGACTATTCCTGCGTACGCTCTCATCTGATGATTGATTGATAGGAGAATGCATATACATGCAGTTATTCAAAATGTCAAACATAACAAAACTGTTGTAGAAGGCCAATGTATTATTTAAAGTGAATTCTGCTTTAAGGCATGGAAGTGCCAATAATTTTATCAAGACAAAATGCCAGTCTGCTCTTTTATGGTCTTCAGTGAAAATCTGAGAAAAGATTCCAAATGAATATTAAATATTTTCATAGTTAGTTAGAAATTAGATTTGAGTTGAGATTCTAATTTTATTGCTTTTGCCATTGCTATATACAGATCAGTGGCTCCAGTTTGGTGTGATGCACACGGGGTAGTCAGCTGCTATTGTTCCATGCATAGTTTATGACATTTCTCAATGTGTTATCATCATCTGTATACACCACCTGCTGCTTTGACTTTAGAGTGGCATATATTATATTTATTGAATGTTCTATGCTCCAAAGCAGTTCTTAGAGATAATGACTCTACTTCTTAGCAGATACACTGTTGAAAGAATAATCCCACGAAAGTACAATCAGGAAACTTGAGAAAGTGCTTTTTCCCCCACTTCGGGATAATTTTAAAGTGAAGAAGAAATTAGAATAATTATGTTCTCCTTATAACTCAGCACATTTTAGGTGCATTCTGTGATTACTTTTTTAATGCTTTGCTATTTGGGTGATGTAATAATCATAGCAAATTTACATAAAGAAATCAGGGAAAATAAAACAGGTTTATTCAAATTTAAGAAAAATAAGCTAAATAAGGCTGGATCATAACAAGAGGTGAAACGCATTTTGCCTTGAATATTCAAAGAATGCGTTAATGATATCTAAGATTCTTCTTTCTGTGATTACGTTAGTTGATAATTATGGAGCTATAATTTCCTATAAGAGCCAGTTGTGTAATTTTCATCAGAAGAATCCTACAAGTCAGACTACTGCTCTACGACATCTGATTTATTCAGTCATTACTTTGAACGATTGGCCCTTCCTGCTTCTTCTCTATGATGACAGAACAGAAAGATGAACATTAGAATATTTATTTCCATGTTTCAGGGTGCCTGCACGAATAACTGTCAGCATCTATGTTTCCATCTTCTCTGCTTCCTTCATGTCTTTCTATAGCTCATCCACCTTGTCATGACTACAAATCACTTTGTTTATTCAATTAGACACATGTCACTTTGGAAAGCCACTACTTGTCAAAATGTTCTTGGATAAAATTCTAAACTGCAATCTGTTCACTCTGTGGCTGAGGTTATCTCACATTTAAAAATAACATATATTTTCTTTTATTTATTTTTGAGACAGAGTCTTGCTCTGTCGCCCAGGCTGAAGTGCAGTGGCACAATCTTGGCTCACTGCAACCTCCGTCTCCCTGGCTCAAGCGATTCTCCTGCCTCAGCCTCCCAAGTAGCTGGGATTACAGGCGCCCACCACCATGCTTGACTAATTTTCATATTTTTAGTAGATACGGGGTTCTACCATGTTGCCAGGCTGGTCTGGAACTCCTGATCTCAAATGATCTGCCCACCTTAGCCTCCCAAAGTGCTGGGATTACAGGTGTGAGCCACCGTGCTCGGCCTAAATATATTTTATAATTTAGAACTTTTTTTTTGAGGACAGTATTTTGGAAAGTTCGGTTTTTACATCTGCCCTGATGTTTTAATAGAAGTTACCCACATGTTATTCTGGTTTAGAATATGTGTGTATTTATATTATACATACAAAGAATATCTACACATTTCTGAATCCTCCTGAATATAATATTGTGTGTTGTATCATACAATGGTGAATTACTGAGGCATGGGCTTTTCCGGAGCTACAGAGATGCCTGTAGTTTTCCTATTGATTTGTAATCTCTTGAGTGAAATCCTGTAGATAATTGGTTATGAACTTTACCCTATACTCTCATCATAACTAAATGGCATCTAGAGATGTTTCCCCTAGTTTTGTTTGTAGAGGGCTTCTGAAGGAATACAGAAATATGTTCAAACTGTATGAAATATAATTTTACATAATTCCATCAAGAGCAGCTACTAGCATGTTTGCCATATGGCTTCGCATTTTAAAAGACCATGATTGAACCTTGTGCTACTAATATAACAGAATGAAACTACTACTGCTTCAGACACCACTGATGAGTTAAGAGAGGCTCTGAGAGAACACTGGAGTCCCCTGCTTGGTCAGGAGTCCCACCTTTTCAATGTGTGCTGCATGTGGCACTAGTTATCTGCTCTGCTTAATTTGGGGTGCAAACTGAGCTGCATCCTGATGTCCAGGACATAACTGGAAGGGGTGTAGAGCTTAATATACTGCTATAAAATAGTGAAGCAGGGACGGGTTTTTCTGCTTTTTTGTGTTTCCTTACCACTGATTTTCTCAGACTATTAATTATTTCCTGGAGGGAAGGCACTAGCATTTTCTTCCTTTTTTGTTTTTTTGAGACAGAGTCTCACTCTGTCAGTCACTCAGGCTGGAGTGCAGTGGCACGATCTTAGCTCACTGGAACCTCCGCCTCCTGGGTTCCAGAGATTCTCCCACCTCAGCCTCCCGAGTTGCTGGGACTACAGGTGTGTACTACCACACATGGCTAATTTTTGTATATTTTGTAGAGACAGGGTTTTATCACATTGGCCGGGCTGGTCTCAAACTCCTGACGTCAAGTGATCCACCTGCCTTGGCCTCCCAAAGTGCTGAGATGATTACAGGCATAAGCCACTGCATCAGGCCCAGCACGAGCATTTTCAAGTACTGGTCTGAAAACTACTTTAGACTGTATATATTTGGAAGGTTAAAATGCACCCTCTCCAACACTCACACAAAAAAAATTGTTTTAAGGAGGAATGAACACTGAAGCAACATTAATCTGAAAAAGTGACCACTAACTATAAACATTTAATTGTATAACATGGTCAAGTTAACATTCTGAACCTTCCAAAAACCTCTGCAAAGTCAAGAGCTAGATTATTTTGCTGAGATTGTGACATTTTTCTCTGGCTATCAGTAAAAGAGTACTAGTATGATATGGTTTAGGACAGGAGGCTAAAGTTAATAGATTAACTTAAGGTCTTGCTTTTCTAGCAAAGCACCCTTCAAGTTGTGTCTGAGATGCAGCTAGTATGTGGGCAAAATGTTGGAAACACAGTCTAGACAACAGAATTGCGTTTCAGATAAATAAATAATATTCTTGATGAGATTGAGCTGGTCATATTTTGTGAATACTCCTCTTTTGGTTTGCGGCATTTGAAACATGTTTCTTCAGAGCATATTCACTAGCATGTTATCAGATCTACTCCTAGGAACGCTTTTGATTCTTGCGTTTTTTCTCAGATTATTCATTTTTTCCCCCAAGTCAAGTAACAATATATGTGACCCCATTTGAGTGGCAGAATGTTTTATTTCCCTGATAGTCTAAGAAGAACTGAAAAAAAAAAAAAAATCTAGATACTCAGAATAATTACCCAAGAATTAAAATCTACTAAAAATATTTTGGTGAAGTCACATGATTTTTTTTTCTTTATTTTAAAAACAAATCCCCCTCCCTCCATTTTTGGTAAACCTTTCTAAAGTACTTTGGCTCACACTCACTGACTCATTGTAGAATGAGACACTCTAGGTGAATCTGTGCTGACAACTCCCACTCAGAGATCTTTCATTGCAACACCAAAGTCAGTCTTTCACAGTCTAATGGGAAAATCGTTTTGGCGATGAATACATGAACATCTTAAAATATATCAAGAAAGTATTATACAGTTCCCACTTTAGGCTTTTATAATCTTTAAAAATTCACCTTTACTTTTTTCCTGCCATTTCCAATCCTACAGCATGGATAGCATAAAATGTTGCTACAATCTCGTGAGTTGGAAAGTGGGCAACATTAGCTATCTCTGAACAATACATTACAACATCAGCTATCTATGAACAAGAGCTTACCGTTCTGTACATCCAGCACGTGATGTTTATCTAATGTCCAGCCACCCATGTTGGACGCATCCAATTCATAGCCCTGCAGAATGGCAGTCCTCTTTTCCCACAGAGTCAGGTCCAAACACGACTCATACTCATATCCAACTGACACTGGAATCCAAACAAATCACAGCTCATCTTTCCAACTACTGGTGGAAATGCAATTTATTTTCTTACTTGGAAAAAACTGCCTTTTTCGCATCTGTGTTCTGAGACTGTATTTCCGCTTATTTATGAGCAGTTTATTTTTTAATTTAAGAAGATTTCACCATATAAAATATTTTTTTAAAAAAAGATCTCTAAATATTATTTTCTACTGATTTAATAGAAAATGAATGTTTTTTCCCCATTCCACCCCTTCATGAGGGGTTCACAGCACAAAATAAAGTCTGGATTGGGCAGCTGGTTAAGTAACTAGATCAGTCAGTCTCAAACAGTGATTAGATAACAACTAAAAATAATGTTTGCCATCTGAATAATTAGAACTCTAGTTTTCAAGAGTGTTAAATTATGGAAAATATTTATGATAAGGAAGGTTCAATGGAACAAAAAAGCTAGCCAGATTATGACATTATGTTGACATATTATTATCAGAAATAAACAAACTAGCAGTAATATGAATAAATCACAGATGAAAAACTTTGGATCCAGAGTTCACAATGAAACAGGGATTTTAAAATTGAGAAAAAATGAGAAGTAGCAACTACTGGATTGATTTGAACTAATTCAAATCCAAATTACCTATTAATTTCAGAGTACAATGTTCTATTTTAAGGTAAATACTAATTAAAACAAAAACATATCATTCTTTAATTTTTTATGTTCTGAGCTTCAGCTTGAAGCTATACTATATACCTATTCTCTTTCTCTCTGTCTCTCAACATGTCACACTTTGATTGCACTGCCCAGTCATTCAGTAAAACAACTGGTTTGACTGTCCTTTCATTGAATGAACTGGCTGTTCTAGTGAAAACAGCTGATGTAATTCATGGACACAAATGTCTGCTATCCTGTTAAACATCAGTATGCATTGAAACTACATTAGTGTTAGATACAGAAAACAAAAACAAATAAGGAAATCCAGGGAGGTAAAGTTATAAAGAGAAGAAGAAAACGGAAAAAGAAAGGGACAAAATAAGGAAAGAAACATGGGGGAAAAAAGGATGTGACAAGCTGAAATCTCATTCAGAGAATTCCTCTATGACATAATTTCAGCCAGAAAAGGCTGATATTTTCTTCTTCTTGCCACATGGAGTACATTCCTTTTCCCACGGTAGATCTAAACCAGCCAAGGTATAATATCCCTAGGATAACCTTATTCTCTTTATATTGTGTATCCACTGACTTCCCTGGGTTACAATTAATTTATGATAGTTCTGGCTTTGAGAAAAATTTCATTGCAGCAAAGATTTATCTGGAACTTACCAACAGCTTCAGATAGACCATAGACTTTCTGATTGTATGCATCTGTTTTATCCCATATGAAGGTATAGGCCAAGTTTGGTGAAGCAGGAAACCATTTTTGGAAGAGTCTTCCTACTACAGCTACCATAAGATGAACCTTCATTAAATTAAATGGAATAATAGACTGGGTCATGGTGATCTTGAGAACTGACTTATACCCTGCAGCTCTGGAACTCAAGTAGGAGAGTTTCAAATCCGTTCCTGGAATTGTAGTTTCCTCGTGGAGTACCTAAGTTTGAATAAAGCAGAAGTTTCAAACTGTGATCATGTATGACGATTAGATAAAATACATTTATGTAGTATATATTCACTGTATTTGTGAACGGTGACACTTTGTGCCTTAGTTTAGTTACTCGTAAAGACAATGTGCTTATTTTAGTTGCTTTAGAGCAACTAAAGTAAAACACGAAAGAGTCACTATTCACAAATATGCATTTGAGCTGTTATCTTATTCAATAATTAAAAATAACTCTGCTGCCAGCCCAAATGTCTCTTCCTAAAAGCCTCTTGTCATTTCTTCTGAGTTAATCACACCTCAGGTGCTACTCTTCATACGGGAAACACTGTGACTGCTCCATCAGGCTGACATGCACTGACTTGTTAGTGTAGTAGTCACAGTGGATTCTCACTAACCCATCTTTCACCCCATCACCCTGGAGGATTAGAGCAGACATTTGTAAGATGGTTAGCTCGGAACAGGAATGCGGTCTAGGCCAAAGATCTGGCCTGTGCCAGCTGGCTCATCAGGGACTAAACCAATACCTATAGCCTCATCAGCTGGCTGGTCACAGCCTATAAAGACAGTAAGGATAACAAAAAACACCCAGTCATTTGGGTTAAATTGTAGCAAATTCCATATCCATGTTGAGAGGTAATGTAATAATAGCACATTGTCATAATTAAAGATTCAGCTCCAACTTACCATGGATTTTTGATATGATGGTAAATTAGCTAATAATTTAAAGCTCCATAAAATTTCTCCTAAAGAGCAACTAATATGTTATTAAATGCACATAGAACATATCAATTCACACTTTTTTATTTGAAACTGGACTGTAAAAATGAATATAATTATGTGCATAAGAATTATCTCCTTTACAAATTAAAAAAATTATACTCTTAACCCCATAGATTACCAGTCAGTGTAACTAGCTCAATGAATGCCGACAATATTTATATTAACAAATGCAAAATACATTATGCCAAAACATATTTTGAAAAATGTATTTTAGGTAGCATATACAACTTTTCTAAGGAGTTCAGATTCTCTTTACCAATGCTCCTGTTAGTTTGGTGAGTAGGAACAGCTCTTCATAGGCTTTCTACATAGGCTGTAAGTGCAAGGCTATCTGTGTTCAAGAACGTGCACCAGGAACTCACTACTTTCTCCACGAAGAATTAAACAGTACTCTCAAAGGCTTCCTCATATTGCCCTATCAAGATTCACTATTCAGACAGAAAGGGCTGCCTTTTCATGTTGGAAAGATCTTAGAATACTGATTCAGTGTTCAGCAATGTTCCCCCTCTCCCCAACACCTCCACATAGAACAGTTAAAGATGATGTGTATCTGCCACCTCCAAACTTTAATAACTTCAGTAAAACCCTCCAAGACCCCTTGTACTGAGGGTAGAGCTGTCAGCTTCAATAGAAACAATCACACAGTTGGAAGGAGCACGAATGAATGGATGAAGGAAGCTTCCATTCTGGCCAGTCAGTCGGTGTTGGCATGAAGAGGGATGTGATGCGGTACGGAAGAGTAAAGGCATTTCTAACATAGACACACGAATTTATTACCATTGGAGTTTTCCTTCAAACATGGTGACTGAATTCAGCCACAAAACGGTCTTAAGCAAAACAGTTTACAAACATATAGAAACTTTTTAGACCCCGGGAAACCATTAAATTGAAGACTGAGGGTACTTTTGTAAGACTATAGGTTGTTAGGGTGAATGGTTTAAAGATAACTCATTGTTCTCCCATAATCAGTGAAATATCAAGGAGTTAGTTTGAAAAATAGATTCTGTGACTCCAGAATGGCCCTGATAATATGTGATTTAACCCTAAAGCCCATCATTTGCTTCCTCTTATTTTCAAAATAATTTCCGATACATTTGATAGGTTTTCCATGAGTAAGGGACTCTCTTATGAATATTATATGTATTTCCTGTGACCTTCCAGAAGCTGCCTCTCTATTTCAAAATATCAGGTGTTGTGCTTGATTTTAATATCTAATTTTGTTCATTAAAGCATGTGTTTCTCTGATGTAATTTAACTTGACCATGTTATTTTGCATTAGTAGGAAAGGTAAATCCAGCCAAAGTGGGAAAATAAACCATCAGGCCTACTTTTGTCAGCTGCGTGAGCCGTAAATCCTATTCCTGATCCCGTTAAACATTCGGTTAGGAACCATGTCCTGCCAATTCTATCTTCCAATCCCTGTCTAATGTGTTCCCTCTTCTTCATTTCCACTACCATTGTGATTGCGAGGCCCTCTCCATCTGAGCCCTGGATATGCGTGGATATACACTTCACAATAGCCTGCTCACTCCTTTCTCTTTTCTATCAATATCTTCTGCGCTTCTTTCAAGTGCGTTTTGCCACTTGAGTTAACTTTAGAGAAATGCTGAAAAAACTCCACTGGGGCCTTGGTTCCGCATCACATAAAGAATTCAACGTCTCCCTAGATTGCTTCTCAGGGCCATAGATAACCTGGTCCCGGAGTCATCTTCTGCCTCCTTCCCCATTATCCCCTCTACAACATGACTTGTTTTTGCCACTCCACTGTTGCTTACACATCTTCAGTCTGAAACATGCTTTCCTCCGCCTCCAGCCTAATCCTTGTTTAAGACCAAACTCCTCAGTGATTCTTTCTTTGGCTTACTTAGGAATTGACCTCTCCTTTGAACTTGTATCATTCTTCATTAAAACCTTTATCGCATTTAGAATGGCAGGATGCACGTCTTCTTCTTTTTATCCTAGTAAAGTATCTGGTACATAGTAGGCTCTCAGTAAATTTTTATGAAATATTTGTCTACTGTATGAGTGAATGAATGAATGAATGGAGAAAAGACTCCATGTATTCATGGAATTGTTGACTATCTGAAACCCATTTTAATGTCCTAGTTTGCTAGAAATTTGGCACCTACAGACAGGTACTGACTCTAGGTAAAGTCTATTTTAGGACTGACTAGGAAGTTTAGAGTACCTGCAAGATGGGCCTGGGGAGGAAGTAGTAAACTGATTGAGGTTACAATGAACTTCTTAAAGTTTCAGCTCAAAGTTGGCTTGACCATTTTACAATGAATCCCTGAGGTGTTGCTGCTGCAACATCTTTGCCTGTGAGCCTTTTTGACTTTTTGTTATCCTAGACCTTTCTGGCTCACCTCTTGTAGTCTCTATCTGTACTCCCTCCCTAGGTTTATGCTTTATATTTATATGCGAATGACTCCCAAATTTACCTCTTTAGTTTCAACCTCTTCCCTGGACTCCACTCTTCTGTGTCTGCTTCTACCTCCAAAGACTTTTGTCCAAGCCACCAGTTTCTCCTGTGGACAACTGAGGTTGCCTCCTAACTGGTCTCCTTGTTTCCACCCTTGCCCAATATAGAATATTCTCAGCATAGAAATTCCTTAAAGGAGGAAATCAGTGACTGTCACTGCTCTGCTTAAACACCTTCAATGGCTTCCAGTTCTCAAAGAGTTATCTTTGCCACGGTCTTCAATGGCTTGTGATTTACTTACTGCCGCCTTCGCTCCAGCCGTGCCTGCTGTCCTTTTTGCCACTCCTTGAACAAGCCAAGAATCCCCTTCTATTTTCAGGGCTTATTCTTTTACTTTCTTAAAGTTTGTGCTGAAATGTCACCTTATTGAAGGCATTTTCTCAAACTATACTATGTAAGATCATACCTCTATCCACTGTCCCCTGCTTTTTTATTATTTTTTGATAAGTCTCATCGCAACCTGATGTATTTCTTGTTGACTGCCTCTCTCCACTCATGAGTTGGGAAGCTCAGTGAGAGCAGATACCTCATCTGAGTGGTTTACTGCTTTGTTCTCACATAACAGTGCCTGGTATAGAACGGGTGTTCAAGAAATATCGGGCGAATGAATACGATAAAGCTGCTATGTGCTAGTGTATTTTAATGACCACAGATTTTTCCTTACCTCTTTACGAATACAATCTATTATGATTATATATATATTTTTGAGACAGGATCTCACTCCTGGTGCCCAGGCTGGAGTGCAGTGGGACTCATGGCTCCTGCAGCCTTGACCTCCCCGGGCTGAAGTGATCCTCCCACCTCCGCCTCCTGAGTAGCTAGGACTACAGGTGCACGCCACCACACCTGGCTAATTTTTTGTATATTTTGTAGAGACAGGGTTTTGTCATGTTGCCCAGGCTGGTCTCAAATTTCTGGGCTCAATCCATCCTCCTGCCTTGGCCTCCCAAAGTGCTGGAATTATAGTAGTGAGCCACGCTGCCTGGCAATGTCCATTATTATTATACCTAATGCCCTACTTTTAAGATCTGAAAGTTTTTTCTAACTGGAAACATGTGGGATGGAACACAATCCTCAGCTATTTCAGTAGATGAAACGAATGGGGAATGCATGGCTATTTCTTAAAAAATTATATTAATGAATATTTTCTGTCAAAACTACCTTTTCCAAAACGCTTTTTACTTATAACAATAATTAAACAGTAAGTTATTGAGACTAATAGCCATGGGCAATAGTGAGTGGTGTCAGTAGCACTTGGTACAATGTCAGTCAAGCTGTCAGGTACATTTAGGCATTAAAGTTTTTTTTCAATTAACAAATAAATGAACAAAGACATTATTAGTGATTGAGTTTAAGCTATAGTTTCATTTGACTATTATTAATAAATATATAAGGTATATCCTGAAGAAAAAATATTTTGTTTGAGTAGATCTTTAAGAAATAACTAGAAAGGCTGGGCGCGGTGGCTCACGTCTGTAATCCCTGCACTTTGGGAGGCCGAGGCGGGCGGATCACAAGGTCAGGAGATCGAGATCATCCTGGCTAACATGGTGAAACCTTGCCTCTACTAAAAATACAAAAAATTAGCTGGGCTTGGTGGCAGGTGCCTGTAGTCCCAGCTACTCGGTAGGCTGAGGCAGGAGAATGGCGTGAACCCAGGAGGCGGAGCTTGCAGTGAGCCGAGATTGCGCCACTGCACTCCAGCCTGGACGACAGAGCAAGTCTCCGTCTCAAAAAAAAAAAAAAAAGAAAAAAGAAATAACTAGATATCCTACTATAACAATGTCTACTCTAGGACACACACACACACACACACCAACACACACTATATAATTCATTCTATAGAATTATTTAAAGATAGCACTGGAATTCTATAATCCTTGTTTTTTGTTTTTTTTTTTTTTTTTTTTTTTGAGAGAGAGGGTCTCACTGTGTTGCCCAGGCTGGAGTGCAGTAGTGTGATCTTGGCTCACTGCAACCTCTGCCTCCCGGGTTCAAGCGATTCTCCTGCCTCAGTCTCCCAAGTAGCTGGGACTACAGGTGCCCATCACCATGCACGGCTAATTTTGTTTTGTATTTTTAGTAGAGATGGGGTTTCACTATGTTGGCCAGGCTGGTCTTGAACTCCTGACCTCATGATCTGCCCGCCTCGGCCTCCCAAAGCACTGGGATTACAGGCGTGAGCCACCGTGCTTGGCCTCTATAACCTATTTTTAAGATTCTCTGGCAAAACATGATCTGAAGATCTTGTATTTACAAGTATTGCCTGTGAGAATATTTTACCTGTGTTTCAGGAATGATGGGACTGTCTTCAGGAGAAGATCTGAAAAAGGTGGATAAAGGTGATGACACGATGATGGGATTTGGCCTCACGAATCCACTCAGATCACAGCTGGGAATATCATTCTCTTCTTTTTTCATGACTAGGGTATCCATCACATAAAAGACATTCCATGGAATCCACACAGTATGATACTGAGTGAGGAATGGGGATCGTTCAAATACCAAAGTTAGAGAGGCCCCACCATTTGCCACCAAGTCAAACCTAAGAAAAAACAAGGTATCCTTAGTGAATTGTCTGGATCCCATATAACTACCAATACACACCTCCTTAAGTTAATATGCTTTAAAAAGAAAATCAACTTTTTCTCCCAACTTTTATATGAAATACTTTCAGATCTATAGGAATATTCCAAGAGTTATACAATAAATACTCGTATGTCCTATGTGTATTCACCAAGTTGACCAATTTTTTTTCCAAATTTGCTTTCCATTGACTCTTTTCTAGGAACCACCTGAGCTCAAGTTACAGACATTATAAAATATTACCCCTAAAGATTTCAACATACATCTGCTGAGACAAACAGCATTCTCCTACAAAACTACAGTACTGTTACCATGCCTTAGAAAGTAAAATCAACTTTTGAAGAAATATGTGAGTATATGACTTTAAATCTCTGCCATAGGTACTGTCACAAGTTTCTAGAGTCTAAAAGTTGCTGCATTTCCATATTAAAAAGGACAATCAAACATGACAGTGGTACAGGAAGGTCTAGTTTTTATATTTCAAATCCTTCAGAGATAGTGTGATGGGACTAACTCACATTCCATCCTGGCGGGTAATAGTATATCCATATTCTGGGTAACGGAAAAACGAGACATTTACTCCAATAAGTGGAGTTCCATCAGCAGTCAGTACTTGGCCCCTGATGACAGATGCAAGGCTGTTGGAAAAGCAGAAGAATGAGAATGAACATCTGTCTTTTCAGGCCAACATTATCATGATTTATAGATAATTCAACCTAAGGATAAAATAACACTATGCTCTGCAATCCATCGTTATTCACAAAAACCAGACCTGAAATACTCGCAAGACAATGTCCCTTTTAATTCAGTGTAATGCATATTCTCTAAATGCCTTGTGTTTATCCTGGGTTTTAATTTGTGGCAATCTGTTTTTTGGAGTGTTATCAAGACTAATAATTTAGAGATGAATTTTCAAAATGATAAACTCTGTGCTTTTTTCATAAGTCATATATATGGTGCTCACATGAAGAAAAGTAGACTCTCCAATTAATTCTGAGGCAATCAGTAAATCTTCAGGGACCAAGAAGTATAAGATTTAAGGGGGCAATAAGGAACATTTGTACAACAACTTTGAATCAACTGCTCGCTATAACTGCATTAATACTGTTAAATTACTGCAGACCCAGGAATTCTGGTGTAAATCATCTTCTTTTGCTCAGTGAGACACAAGACACCTGCTTTCACTTACTGCTTTACTTTCAGGTCATTACTGCTCTGTAAAGCACCAGTCATACAGCTTATGCAATCTTACTGCCATGCCGTCAGCAGTTCCATTACATGAATTCATAATTTATATTATTTAGTGAGCTCAGCTAAAAAAAAAAGTGCACTTCCGTTCTGCCTTTTGGGGTCTTTTCACTGCTTCTTTTGAAACATTTCCAACTGTGCTAACAAAATCAACTAGTTAAATGAAGATTTATTGACTCTTTAATGTAATGTCCTGTTATGTTTCAGGTACTGAAATTGACAAAGTATGTGAACTGTGTCAAAAATGCTTGAAATGCAAAGTTTGGTGAAGAATCTGCAGAAAGAGGAAAAACTGTATTTCAAAACAGAACTTTCCTCAGGTTCACAGTCATGAGTATTTCACATAAAGTGTACGTAAACTGTTGATAACATCATCACAAATCTACATACGGAAAAGAAGCATTAACCTCTTATTGAAAGGACTTTCTCCAGGTATAACATGGGTGCTATCAGATCCTATAAGAAAACTGATTCGATCGTAAAAGGATTTGGCAGCTTGCTGAGAAGGCGATTGAAGGCTTTGGCTAATGATGTCCTGAGGATCCGGCAGGCCCCGACAATAGGGCTGATTCTGGCAGGAACTCTGTAAGCAGCAATCGGGATCCATGCAGTCAATGAGTCCATCTGTAGAGAGAAATGTTCCCCAGTAAGAGAATTTTCCTTTTGATGCCATAATGTAGAATCAGTTTTGTTTCTTGACTGTTTTTTTTTTTTTCACATCAAGTGATTTCCCACTGACTATCTGATAGTAATTTCTATGAGGCATACTTTTTGAAACCAGAAGAAATAGAAATACAATAGTCATATGCCACATAATGACAGACCATATATAAAAGAGTGGTCCCATAGATAATAATGCTGTATTTTTATGGTACCTTTTCTAGGTTTAGATACACAAATACCACTGTGTTACAACTGCCTCAGTATTCAGTAGAGTAACATGCTGTACAGATGAGTAGCCTAGGAGTGTAGTAGGCTGTGCCATCTAGATTTGCGTAAGTACATGCCATGATGCTCCCACCATGATGAAACTGCCTAACAACTATCCCAGAACATATCCCCATCATTACGTGACACAAAAATCTACTTGCAACTGCCTTCATAGAGAGTAAATATTTAGATTAGAGATGGCTGAAAAGAATCATATAATGTTTGTTCTGAGTAAGAAAAAAAATTAGTGATTAGAACAATCTATTGGTAGTAGTATGAATATGGGTTAGTTGTAAGTAAAGCTACTCAAATATTCTATATTTTAGAGAAAATGCACTAGGAGTTAGCATAGTAAGTGTGTATGGTAAATAGGAATCTATGTAGGACGAAGCTCTAAAATTTGGGAGAGGGTCAGAAAGTGAAAGTTTATGAAGTGTAGCAAACACAAATCAATATAAAATGGATGAGATTAGCCAACCATCTTTCAATAAAATAGCTCTTCTGGCCGGTGCAGTGGCTCATGCTTTTAATCCCAGCACTCTGGGCGGCTGAGGGGGGCATATCACCTCAGGTCAGGAGTTTGAGACCAGCCTGGCCAACATGGTGAAACCCCATCTCTAAAATTAGCCAGGCATGGTGGCAGGTGCCTGTAGTCCCAGCTACTCAGGAGGCTGAGGCAGGAGAATCACTTGAACCCAGGAGGCAGAGGTTGTAGTGAGCTGAGATCACGCCACTGCACTCCAGCCTGGGCAACAGAGCAAAACTGTCTCAAAAAAAAAAAAAATTCTTCTAAGGAAGGTTAAGTGTGTTCCAGATAAAATCAGGCATTTCCCAAATACTAAACAAGAGCCTGGACTCCTAGAATACACTCACTAAAATGGAGGTATTACTTAAAATGTGGTAAATGTAAATCAGCCATAATATTAGAAATAATAAGAAATCCATCATGAAAAATTGACCCATAGTATTGATGGCATAAAAAGAATAATGGATGAGAAGAATTTGCCAGTGATTTCTCCAGGGACATCAAAAGGAAACTACACTCAATGGCCCATGTAAGTATCCTGTTTAAAAGCTATAACCATCCATTAGTGGTTGAGTGTTTCGGGTTATGATCATTTGATAGCATTATCCTTTAAGGTCAGGCTTTACTGACCAGTTGAAAAACATGAATTTTCTTTTTTTTTTCTTTTTTTTTTTTTTAAGACTGAGTCTTCCTCTGTCACCCAGGCTGGAGTGCAGTGGCACGATCTCAGCTCACTGCAACCTCCGCCTAACTGGTTCAAGTGATTCTCCTGCCTCAGCCTCCTGAGAAGCTGGGACTAAAGGCACCTGCCACCATGCCCGGCTAATTTTTGTATTTTTAGTAGAGACAGGGTCTCACCATGTTGACCAGGCTCATCTTGAACTCCAGACCTCAAGTGATCCACCCACCTAGGCCTCTCAAAGTGCTGGGATTATAGGTGTGAGCCACTGAGCCCAGCTGAAAACATGAATTTTTATCTCCTTGGTAATTACATTTATTGGTATAGATTAATAAAAATATCAGTTTCTGAAGACTTTAATCATTCTTAGGAGAACTGACAAAATAGTTTTAAAATCTTCCAACTTAAGTCTGGGTCCGACCACTATGATAGCAAGCTCAGCTGAAAATATCTAGATGACCATTACGTTTTATTTATACAATTAAAAAAAAGTTTTATTTTTTAAAAAAACTATACTAGCCATTGATTTAAGTTAGGCTATTCTTATTAATAGAATATTAGCTTGCCCCTTCGTTATCTGACAGCAAACTGAGGTAAAAGAAAACAAACAAAGTTGAATTAAATTGCCCAGTCTAAAAGGCAGGTCAGCAACAACACAGGTAAGGTAAGAAACAAGATGTGAGGAGGCCTAGCTCAGCAGGTCATTTTGGCCATCTGAAGAATAAACGAAGTGGACACTGTGCTTCCCCAGACCCATTTCCCGTTCTTTGGGCAACAGATGAAACTTTTCGTTTGCGTATCCGGCCTTCCCCACCTCTCAGGCCATGTGCATAACCTTCCCTTCCTGTTTGGTTCAGAAATGTACAGGTGACCTAACATGTCTAACAAGAGTGAATTTCACAAACGATCTAAAAAGAGATTGTTACTCCTCAACCAGGCTTGATCTGTGAGGCTGTGTGGCTGGGATTGCTGCAGCCACCTTGCTGCCGTTATAGACGCTGCTGGGAATGGAGCCATCCCCAGGCACGTGGAGCAAGGGCTGGAGCAAAAACTAACAGGTCAGGCACAGACACAAAAACCTTTGAGGTTTTTGCCATAAGCTGCACTTGACCTCCTGGGTTTTTCAGTTATAGAAACTAAGGCATTCCCTTTTTCCTTAAGTCTGTTTGAATTAAATTTTCTGTCACCTGAAATTGACAAGAGACCTAGCTTATCCAGAGACAGTAACTAAAAATCTCTTCACTATTTCCTTTGTAGTTGGGGGAGGGGGGAAAGGCTTAATAAGTGAATATCTGAATTAAATTTATGAAGTTGGACTCTTTTCGCACTAATATTTTAAGTTTTCTGTTACCATAATTTCCATACACATGAAAATGTGTGGGTCAGGATTTCTGATAAGCAGATCTGATTACACACGGTTTCCTTATGATAGTATGTATTTTCATGTCTATTTCTAAGATAATGAGTTGTTAATCATTTGAAACTGCATGTTTATTTCCCTGGAAAAAACCTAAAATCATGTTTTAAGAAAATCAAGCCAGGCGCGGTAGCTCATACCTGTAATCCCAGCACTTTGGGAGGCCGAGACGGGTGGATGACCTGAGGTAAGGAGTTCGAGACCAGCCTGGCCAACATGGTGAAACCCCATCTCTATTAAAAATACAAAAAAATTAGAGGGGCATGGTGGTGGGTGCCTATAATCCCAGCTACTCGGGAGGCTGAGGCAGGAGAATTGCTTGAACCCAGGAGGTGGAGGTCGCAGTGAGCCGAGATCACGCCACTGCACTCCAGCCTGGGTGACACAGCAAGACTCCATCTCAAAGAAAAAAAAAAAAAAGAAAATCAAATGAAACTGAGTTTGGAAGTTTCATATCAATTTATCAAAATATTACTTTCCTAGGCAAAAGAGCATGAAGATGAAAAATGTGTAAATATTTCTCAATATTTCTAGTGGAAGAAACACGACACTGTGCTATTGGCTTAGTTTTCATGAGGATATATAATAATAATGTAAAACATGTTCTCTCTCTCTCTTTCAAAGAAATAGAAGCATAGCTGTTAAGATTCAGAATTCTAAAGTAGTAGACTGTTGACCTACTGCTCCAGTATAATTTCTGGCATTAAAAAAAACAATTAGCCAGGCACAGTGGCTCATGCCTGTAATCCCAGCACTTTGGGAGGATCATTTAAGCCCAGTAATTCAAGACAGGCCTGGGTAACATAGCGAGACCCTATCTCTACAAAAAGTTAGAAAACTTAGCCAGGTATGGTGGTGTGCACCTGAAGTCCCAGCTACTTGGGAGGCCGGGGTGGGAGGATCACTTGAGCCCAGGAGTTCCAGGGTGCAGTGAGAGATGATCCCATCACTGTGCTCCAGCCTGGGCCACAGGGAGAGACCCCGTTTCAAAAAAAAAAAGAAAAACCCAAAATAACAAACAAACAAAAAAATTTTTTAAAACCTCAACCTTTCCATCCCAATTCATAGTTATATGTTGATGTTTATGAGGAATCTTTCAAATGTGTTTTATGATATAGTACATTTAGTTCTTACTTGATGGATTTAGAATGGGTACATATGCTTGGGAGAATAACACCACAAATATCTGATATTCTTGCAGGTTTTCCCTTGTAGTCATTCTTCAACAAAAGTAGAAATGACTCAATAGGAAAAGTATTTCCAAATATTATATTTTATCTCCATTAATCTGGTAAGTTAAGGGTTAAGTGCTCCTTACCCTCTTCTCCCCGCCATAATGCTCCCACAGTGTCTTCCCTTAGGCAATAGATGGTACAGTTGCCAAAGAGGAATGCTCAAATTTAGTCATTCATCTTTGTTAGTTTATAAAAAGCAAATGTACATCTGGCATGTAGTCTGCAGGTCATAAAACTGCATGAGATTGACACCTTCTGAACCAATCAGTTGGAAATGCATTTTTACAAGCCTCTCTGCTAACATCAATCAGAGAAAGATCTCATTTTCAACAGCCAAGGTGCAGGGACACACTGTTTGTTATTTTTCTGCAGAGTTTATCAGTAACTTGCCCAAGCAAGTGACGGATGGTTATGAATCTGGCTTCCTATAACTTGAGAAAACATTTTTCATTTTTTGGTCTGTATTTATACGGCAGCTAAGGCTATCTAGTATAACTAAGTTGATTACCCACTTGCCCAAATGTATAGTGTGGTAAAATTGTCTTTGTGGAATAGCTTCTCAGAAATCATTGAGATTCCATTTTAGTTTCAGGAATACTAGGTTGGCTTAAATTTATATTGGTATAGAAGCCATATCTAATAGCATTAATCATAAAAATCTACATAAATCAGAAATGCTCAAAACCCGCTGACTAATAACTGCAGTGATCAGTGAAGAGCCTGTCTTTCTTCCATTTGGGCTTTGCAATCTACGTGGTACTCTGATGTAAAGCAGATCATCACACTGTTCATGCTTCCCTCCACTCAGTCCGTAATATTATTGCTCTTGTTAGCTTTTCTGTCCATTATTTTTAAACATGCTCTTGTCTTTCTTTGGGCATTTTCACTGGTCTTTTACAGTGGCTGGCAAAGTTATTTTGCAGAGCCAAAGAGTAAATACGTTCAGCTTTGTGGGTCATATAGTCTCTATGGCGACTGTTCAACTCTGCCTTCAATATGTCAATGAATGGGCATGAATGTGTTCCAATAAAACTATTAAGAAAATCAGGCTTTGGCTTAGAGGTCACTGTTTGCCAATCCCTGGTCCTGCTTCAAGGTCTCTATCCTGTCCTATTTCCTATTATTCTTTACAACACTCTTGATTTTTTTTTTTTTCTGGCAAATTTAAACAATACACATTTTGTTGGATTATTGAAACTCTTGACTACAGGTCTTTTCCTAGGTTACCTTCTATGCTGGCTTTACGCTGCTTGTCAATACTCTCATTTTCTTCTTTCAAGGAGCTATGGATATTTTTATTTGTTTTTCAAAACCTTGGTTTACAGACTAGATAAAAAGTCATGAATTTTCTTTTTTACTCAAAAGATAATTGATACCCACTGTCCTTCCCCACAGTATTTGGTACTTCCCCCCCACCCCTCAACCTCCAAGTTTCAAGTCCGAATTAGAAATTCCCATGTAATATTTTATTTGTGGAATTCAGAATTTTAAAAGTATACAGGTGTAACTTTTGTTATTCTTTTCAGTCATACTCTGTAATATGCATGAAACTCATTTATTCATTTCTGGATTGGGATCATGCTAGGTTTTCCACACATTCTTGGTTGTCTACATCAGTGCTCTCCTGGTGGCTTCGGACCTCATGTTCACATCATTTCAATGCTAATGACTCCAGGCTGGTCATTCTCCTGAACTACAAAGCCACAAACTGCCTTCAAGATATCTGGCTTGGATATTGCACAGGCATCTAAAACTTAACATGTGTAATATGATTTAACATGTCTGTATATGATCTTCTCCTCCAAATACGCTGCTTCTCAACTTCCTATTTCAATGAATGGTTCCACCACCCACCCCGCTCAGCTTCTCAAAGTAGAAATCTGAACGCTATCCTGGACTCCTCGTCTCTTCCTTTTTCTGGCACCTAATCAATCACCAGTTGCTTTTCTTCATCTCAAATCTCTCTTGAATTAGTCTATTTCTTTGTCTTTCCCTGAAACTACCCATCAGGCCATCATGGTCCTCTCTTGACAAATTCTTAACAACAGTGTGTTTTCCCAGGTTCCAGTCTTGCCCCAACTATCCATTCTCTACCTGTTAGCCAGAGAAACCAGATCTGATTATTTCACTTCTCTGGCTAAAATGCTTCCTTTACTTGATCTCCACTGCCTTCTGAGTAAAGTCACAACTCCTTAACATGGCTTATAAGACCTTTCACCATAATCGTTTCCTCTGCCCGGAGATCTCTAACCTTCTCGCTTACTTCTCCACATAGTCCTCAATTCCTTCAGCAATCATCTCAGACAACTGTCTCCTTAAGCTCGAGGGCTCATCTAGTTCACTATCCATCCCTACTGTCGTATCCCCAGAGCCTTGCACACTTGCTGGCGCCAAGTAGGCATTTAATACATTTGCTAAATGAAGGAAAAAATGAATTAAGTTCCTAAAGATTGTGAATTCTAAACAGTTGAAAAGGCTTAGAAGCACGAGAGATGCCCTGCTTTTATTCTATCATGCTTTCCCTACCCTCAGACACTATGCTAATCCTTGAATTCCTATTTCTTTTTTACTCCAATAGGTACTTAAAAATGTTCTTGATTAATTGAATATTAAGCAATCCACAGAATTATAAAAAGTATTAGAAGAAATTATATGAAATCCTATAACACTATGTCTAATCTCAGAAAGGCTCTACTTAGAAGACACGTAACCCAGAAGTCACAACTAAAGAGATAAACCTCAGACAAATTTATGTCATATCAACTGAAAGCTTCTGCATGCACCACAAATTACAAAGTTAAAAGGTAAGTGAAAACCTGGGATAAAATATTTGCAACACACCTAACAAAGAATAAGTGGAATATATAATGAAGTCCTAAGAGTTAAAAAGAAAATATCAAGCAGTTCAATAGAAAAAAACAAGGGAAATAAATAAGCAATTAGCAAAAAAAGAAATAAATATAAAGATCATCAACCTAATAATTATGAAAATGCAATTAAAATAAAAATGGGGTCATTTTCATTCATCAGACAAAATTGATATTTTTCATTTGGTTGAACATTTTTGTTTACTTACAATAATTACAGATAGACTATGAACACCTTCAGATTGATGAAGTGTTGCAAAGCAATTGAGTAGTAGCTATCAAAATTAAAAATTAAAATACCTTTTGAACCAGCAAGTTCACCTCTAAAAATCCATCCTAAAGAAATATTTGTACATTCACACACAGATTTTATGCAGATACACACTCACACACACACAAATTCGCTACAGATTTGTCTCTATACTAAGAGCAAAAAAATCAGAAACAATTAAATTATCGTCAGTGTAGCAGTGGTGAAATTAATTAGTACACCATGTTTCTGTTGTAAAGAATGAGATGGGCCTTTGTGTATGGGCATGAAAAAAATCTCTAAGATATCGTCCTTGGAAGAATCAAATTTAGAACAGTATTTATTTAAGTTTAATAACATAAATGTGCATATGAATTCACTGAGATGCCCACCAAGTTACTGATGATGGCTAACTCTTCTGACAATGAGAGTGTAGTATCTGTATACCATGACTACTAATAATACCCCTTGCCTTAATGCAGGGGTTCTTAATCTGGAAAGATGTGTAGCCTGGAGGCCCATTTCTAAAGAGATGCCACACAGTGCCCATGTCTACATTCTTAAGCTTCAGGTGGCAGCTGATGGGCGCGGCTGTAAAAGAGACGGGAGACTTTTAGACCGGATGCGGTGGCTCATGCCTGTAATCCTAGCTCTTTGGCAGGCCGAGGTGGGTGGATCACCTGAGGTCAGGAGTTCGAGGCCAGCTTGGCCAATGTGGTGAAATTTCGTCTCTACTAAAAATACAAAAATTAGACGGGCCTGGTGGCAAGCACCTGTAATTCCAGCTACTCGAGAGGCTGAGGCAGGAGAATTGCTTGAACCCAGGAGGCAGAGGTTGCAGTGAGCTGAGACTACACTATTGCATTCCAGCCTGGGCAACAAGAGCAAGACTCCATCTCAAAAAAAAAGAAGGGAGACTTTTAGTACCAACCCGTGTGGCTCTGATTTTCCTCTTCTTCTAAAACCCATTAAGATGCAGTGGTTAGGCCGGGCGCAGTGGCTCACACTTGTAACCCTAGCACTTTGGGAGGCCGAGGCGGGCGGATCACGAGGTCAGGAGATAGAGACCACGGTGAAACCCCGTCTCTACTAAAAATACAAAAAATTAGCCAGGTGTGGTGGCGGGCGCCTGTGGTCCCAGCTACTCGGAGAGGCTGAGGCAGGAGAATGGCGTGAACCCGGGAGGCGGAGCTTGCAGTGAGCCGAGATTGTGCCACTGCACTCCAGCCTGGGCGACAGAGCGAGACTCCGTCTCAAAGAAAAAAAAAAAAAAAAAAGATGCAGTGGTTAAACCTTATGTTCCTTGAGTCCTAGCAGGAAGCTACTGAAGTCCTTTGCTTTATAGGGCACAAGCTGGATTTTTTTCCCCCAGAATGGGATTCACTATCCTCTAAGAATTGTGTGGATAGCCAAAGGGTTCAGAGCAACCTGAATCTCCTTTTCACTTTAGGTAGGATCCAGTAGTCTTTCAAACTAATAGTAATTTCCCCCCAAACCATCATCTACCTGAATAATACAGCGTAATGCTCTGAGACTCTAAGCATCACTCTATGTCTGATAATATCTGGATTCATTTTGGGAAATACTTGTGATCTCTTGTAATTTTTTCTTTTTTTTTAAGCTCCCTCTCCCCCGCTTCCTTTCCAGTGCTGTTTCCTGCCATTTCATTATTTTTATTTTTAAATCTGTTTTTAGAGAACATAATAGTCCCACCTTCCTGCTAGATTTTTAAAAATTCTATTTTCAAACATTTCCTTATTTTCATTTAGTAATCTACAAATACAGATCTCTCCATTCATTATCCTCATTCTCATGTTTATATTAATATTTCATCCATTTGTTTTCAATCCTTCACTCCTCTTTTCTAGTGATAGCACATTCCTACTTTTTCTTGCAGTTTGTGTGTGTGTGTGTGTGTGTGTGTGTGTGTGTGACAGGGTCTCACTCTTTTACCCAGCCTGGAGTGCAGTGGAGCAATCATGGCTCACTGCAGCCTTGACCTCCCCAGGCTCAGGTGATCCTCCCACATCAGCCTCCTGAGTAGCTGGGACTAAAGGCGTGTGCCACCACGCCTGGCTGATTTTTATATTTTTTGTAGAGATGGGGTCTTGCTATGTTGGCCAGGCTGATATCAAACTCCTGGGCTCAAGTAATCCACCCTCCTCAGCCTCCCTAAGTGGGAGGATTACACGTATGAGCCACTGCACCCAGCTTTCTTGCAGTTTGAATTGTATTTTTGCTTCTTTTGCTTATTTATCTAATTATTTATTTGTTATTTCTATCTTTCTTATTTCTGAATAACCTCAGTTGACTTGCGCTTTCTTCTCAACTGTAATCAGCCCCTACAGACTTGAAAAAATGGCCTGTTTTAGGTACATCTTCCTGATATACCCCCAACAAAGTAATAATTCTAAAGGATAAAAGATAACTCTAGGCTAGGCGCAGTGGCTCATGCCTGTAATCCCAGCACTTTGGGGGGCCGAGGGGGGCGGATCACAAGGTCAGGAGTTCGAGACCATCCTGGCCAACATGGTGAAACCCCGTCTCTACTAAAAATACAAAAATTAGCCAGGCATGGTGGTGGGCACCTGTAGTCCCAGCTACTCGGGAGGCTGAGGCAGGAGAATCACTTGAATCCGGGAGGCGGAGGTTGCAGTGAGCTGAGACCACGCCATTGCACTGCAGCCTGGGAGACAGAGCGAGACCCCGTCTGGTAAGATGTATTATTCTCGCCAGGAGTTATGCTTTGGTATTCCACCATTCTTGCACAAAGTTTAGTATGTATCTTTTAAAGTCATTCTTCTGCCCTCAACCAGCCAGTCTCCAGGACAGGGCTTGAGTCTCATGCCTCAGGTACCCACAGGGGAGTTGGCCACTGGAGGACCAGGCAGGGACGCAAGGTGTCAAAGGAAACTGACTAGATCCCCCTCTGGAGAAGATGGGAGCTTGGTAACGACTGCCAGGGACAATGCACTGTGGAGAAATCATCTTGTTAAAAAGTATCTTAAGTTTCCATAGAGATAGAATTATCTCTGGCAAGCTATTGCGTTTTGGTACTTGCATAGTGAGACCATCATTTGGAGAGCTATTTAAAGTCAAGCAACCCCTTGCTGAATGAGAGTCTTTGCAGCAGGCTAAATAAAAGCAATGATGCTTTTAAAAGTATATGAGGAGAATTAGATAGCTGCCTTGCTAATCTTGGGCACAAAAAAGCACATCAGAGGTTCAGCACTGGTATTCTTGTCAAGTCAAAAGGCTATACTTTGGCAAGGAAGGAGGAGACAGAGAGAAGATGATTCCTTCTGAAAGTGACAGTCCATGAGCATATGAACTAGTTACTGCAGTACATGGTCTGACTGTACTAAAGCTGAATGCTATGGAGAGCTATTCTTATTCCTATAGTAGACTGTTTTTCTGCCTGCCCAGCATCCAAGCCCCTTTCTTCTGGTGACAGTACTTCAGTTTTCCTTTGGACAGGTGACCTAATTTAGACCAATGAGAGTGAGGCTCAGGCCCAGGCCCAGGCCACACATAACCATGAAGAAAGGTGTGTCTTCTTTGTGGTGGAGTTATTAGGAAGTGAAATGTAAACTCAGAGCTGGTGGTGGCCTTTTTGGGGAAGAGATGGCCTGAGAATTATTCTAAGGTAGAAGAAAGCAGAGTTAACAGATGAATATACCTAAGTTTCTGGTGTCATCATTTGAACACCTGGGTGCAACTGTATCTGAATTTTTCAGTTATAGAAGCTAATAATTTTTTTTACATGTAATAAGGTTTGAGTTGAACTTCTCCCATGTGCGACCAGGGTCTTTCCTGCTAAGAATGGTCGAGTAGAACCCTGAAAAAAGAACAGGTTTTCCTGTTGAGGGGGAGTGGAAGTCTGTGGTAGGGTTCACTGTGAGACAGGGCAGACTTCAATGCAAATGGCTGGTGAAAAGAGGCACTCGAGGAACTGAAGACTGTGGTGAACAGTCACTGTCTTAACCCCCACTCCAGATCACACGCAGCTCCTATCTCTTCACCTTCCTATTCTCTGGTCTCAGCAACTTCATGATCAGAATGTTTTGGGATATGAGCAACAAATGCTCAATTTAGAGGACTGTTGTCTTTATAAGTAAAGTTGGAGATGAAGAAGAAAGATTTATAAGCCATGTGTAGGTACTGGTGATCATTTGCTCTAAAAGCTTTCTCGACTAGGACAGGACAAATTGCTCCCAAAGTGTCTACATGCCCCATCTGGGGGTGTTATCCACGATTATCTGGTCCAGTGAGCATTGTTTCTGATTTCCACTGTGTGATTTAAAAATCTAGTCATCCACTGCTTGCCTTTGTCAAAAGGATCTGCTCCAAAAACCTCTGCTTAGTACCTGGAGTTGGATTTGAGAAGCAGATGAGGGGGATAACTTACTGATTTCATAGAGAGTGGGGATCTTTGTCAGGGCCCTTATTACGGGTAACAGATTGCCCTTAGCTCTGAAAAGCTACAGTTACCCAGCGTACATGACAGCTGTTTGTTTGAAAAGAAACAAGGGCCTATTGGAAAGCAGCACAGGTGTTAAAAGGGTGGCTGAAGATAAGTTGCCCCCATCTACGTTCTTCCTATTCTTCATAAGGAATTCCCTTCTAAAGCAGCTTTTTAGAGATCAAGGGGGACAGACATACATAAAGGCAAGGAGGAACACCTATTTAGTGAGATTCGGATGTTTAAAATCTTTAGCATTCAACAGTGGTGATGGGGCAAACTTGACTGGGTGAAGTAAAATAAATTTTGCAGGGGAAGGAAGATGCTTGGCTTAAGAAGATATTTCAAGATCTCCCTATATGATGGATGTCTCTTCTAAAATTTTTTGATACTTCTTCTTTAGTTCCGGGAATGGTACGCAACTTCCTTTGCTCTTCTTTTACAAACACTGTGTTCTACAAAATTGCTCAAACTATAGTAGCTATTTATTGGAAGCATTCAGTTTCTGACTAGGGCCACATTGGGCTCTTCACCCTCTCCTCCTCCTGAGTTCCTTAATATGCGAAATCAACTTACTTAGCTACTCTCTGGATAAGTCACCATTTTGATACTAAACTTAGACAATGGATCTGTAACACTACAGTCAGTCACCATATATCCTAGAATTTCAGTCTAATAAAATCCAGTCTAGTCCTAAATAAGGACTGGATGTATAGTTCTTAAACATCCTGTTAGACTGTCTTCATATAATTGACATCCTTCATTGCCATCTTTCATGTTTTGATTTGGGGTTTGGTGTGAAAAATACCATCTTTATACATGTAGCTTATGCTTAAGTTCAAAGAACCCGCTGGCTTAGGTTATAAAGCATCCAGGTTACAATCTCAGGGCATAAGAAGGCTGGCACTGAGATTCCTTCTCAGAAGATCAGCAAAATTAGGTTGGGGCAGGAATACAAATTATGTGAGATAAGCAGAGAATCCACAGGAGTCTTCTGTCAGCTCAGATTTCCCCTCCGAGAGGGGAGCCTAGAGATAGCATAGTTTCATGCTAATCAGAATAAACAAAGGGGAATGAGGCCAATTCACAGTTGATAAATTTTGAGGAAAAGGAAAAACCTCTTTAGCTGATAATAATACTAAAGAGTTGATTAGCCCCTAAATTACTCGGCAGTGTCTCTGCAGACTTGGTCCTGCAGCCCGCTTCCCTCTGAGAGACTCTGCAATCTTCTCTTAGAAGCAAAATCTGAACTATATGATCAAGAAGAAAGAGAAGCTCTCCTTCCTCCCTAGGCAATAGCAACATTGGAGTAGAGGGTTCTTTGGGGGCAAGTAACTAAGAGAGGTGCCATCTGTACTGTGGTTTTGAGAGGATTAATGCTACCATGTCTATAAAGCACACAGTTAAGAGGAGTCAGGGGCAACAAGGTATTATTAAGCAGGAAAAGCTGTGAAGGCTAGGGGCCGCCTAAATCTATCAGGAGCAGAAAGGAAAGGCTTTAGCTCAGAATCTGTGGCTCAAGTTTCTTGATCGTCCAAGTTAAGAGAAAACAGTGAACAGTCTGCTAGAAACTAAAGGATAGAATTGCAGCACCTTGTCAGAAGGATAAGGCACAAATAACATTTGCTTTGAGAATGACTGTCGGCCCAGGCTTGCGTGTGTGTGTGTGTGTGTGTGTGTGTGTGTGTGTGTGTGTGTGTGTGTGCGCGCGCTCTGGGTTGGAAGGGAGGTTGAGGGGTTGGTTCTGGTCACTCTATTTCCTACAGAATAGTAGTTTAGGCCCTCTATAGGTATAGAAAGGCAAAGGCTATTCAATCTTCTCTGACAACCTTCTATGAAGTTCACTTAGTCAAGATGAGCACTTTTGAAAGCAAAAGAAGGGAAACTGGATAATAATAGCTGCTACTTAGAGCAGGCTGTGTGTCTGGCAATATGCTACATACTTCACATGCATTTTCTCACTTAATCCTTTCAAAATTCTTTTATTCCTATTTTATAGATGTGGCAATTGATTTTGTCTGAGATCACATGATTACTACATGGTTCAGTGAAGATCTGTGTGCTCCAAAACCTACACTCTAGCCGATGCTTTATCATCCATGTGTACAGTCTCAAAAAGAGCAGGGAGAATGGTTGGGGCTGGTGGAGTGGTAGGGAAACACAACTTAACACACAGGGCACGTGTTCACAGACGCCCAGATAGGAACTATAGCCCTCCTAAAAATGCAGTGCTAAAGCTATGTCAAAACTGAACAGGTGGCTGGGCGCGGTGGCTCACACCTGTAATCCCAGCACTTTGGAGGCTGAGGTGGGCGTTATCACCTGAGGTCGGGAGTTCGGGACCAGCCTGACCAACATGGAGAAACCCCCGTCTCTACTAAAAATACAAAATTAGCCAGGTGTGGTGGCGCATGCCTATAACCCCAGCTACTTGGGAGGCTGAGGCAGGAGAATCACTTGAACCCAGGAGGTGGAGGTTGCGGTGAGCTGAGATCGTGCCATTACACTCCAGCCTGGGCAACAAGAGCGAAACTCCATCTCAAAAAACAAAACAAAATGAAACAGCTATCAGGGCCAACTATTCCATCACTGGTGAGGTAATCACCAACTCTCACTCTATTCCCTGAAATTAAAATACAATACATGGAGGCTGAGCTCAATGGGAAAAATAATTATTCTTAACCAAGGGCTTCAACTGGGTGGAATCTCACCATCTTTTTAGCCTAGTATCAAGTTAAGGATAAAACGTCATTAGAGTACAGCTTCCAGGGAACTGTTCTCTGTTACTGTTTTGTTTTTCTCCATCCATGCCTTTCAACAGAAGAGGCTGGAAAATTCTTTGCATCTTTGGGAATGTTAGTTATTAAAATACTGCTTTGGAGCTCCCAATTCACAGAGCCCTAAATACTGTGGTTGAGGAGAAGAGTCACCTGGGGACCACGAAAAGGAACAGAGAACAATGGACATTATGCAGTAGCTTGGTTACCTTGCCTTTTCCCTGAACGATAATAATCTTGCATTTGTTTCAGGAAAAATGGAGAGCAAAATCATTCTATCAGCACTCATACATTTGTCAATCAATCTAATCTATGGGGATCAGTTTTTTTTTTTTTTTTTTTTGGCAACAGATATCTATGTACTCACTGTCACTTACAAACCTGTGCTCTGGCACAGACTTGTGTTCATGCTCAGCATTTCTTACCTCCTTCATTGTCCTTGCTATCTGTGCACAAAGTCTCCATGGCTACGTCACAGCCCGCTCCTCTCCATCCAGGCTGGCACACACAGTGCCAGCCATTTTGGTCCAGGGTACATCTTCCATTGCTGTTGCACAGACCAGGACAACCCTCTGTCAAGACAAAGAAGGAAAACACCAGTGATTTGAGTATTGAGTTTTTGCACCTAAAATAAACAGATAAGGGACACTTAGTGGGGACAGGCCTTTATAAACAGCACAAATACTGTAATTGCACATGGATAGAAACAGCAACGTTATCTATGGAATCTAATTCTTATCCAAGTGGCATCTTTGATTGGCCTGACCCTTGAGACACCACTTACCTGTGCAGGACAGAAATATATGCAATGATCCACTAAATAGCTGCAGGCCAGACAAAATTAACTTACATTTTTTCCCTTTAGCCAAGCAACAAGGTATATTGTATGGTGTGGAAAAGCAGCATCTCAACAAAATAATTTCAGAATCCCTAGTCTAGATTGGTAATCTGTTTTAAACATTACTGGTCATTTATCAGGACATGCCTTCTTAAAGCACCTTGTTGCTTAAAAAAATTCCCTCAAACTCCAAAAGCATGAAAGTGGGTATGAGGATATGAATGATGTCAAAAAGAGAACATTAATTTTATCTGGCCTTGGAGTTGCCGTACATTCATGTGAAATTACAGTGCATTAAATAATTGCACAAAGTATAGGCCAGTATTAATGACTATACTTTATGCCAAGAGTACATTCCTTGTCACAGAATAAGCAAAGCCCAGGAAATAGTGAAGCAGCTTAGCATCTATTCTAACAAACATTAGGATTCAGGCTGCATACGGATGGGACAGGACCGACAGGATTTCCAACTAAATGTAATAGCTGTGCATATTGGATTACTTAGGACGGACAAAATGAAATACCATAAGGACCACAATAAAACATTGATAGACTGAACAAAAACACGGTAGTGACGTGCTTCAAGACAGATAGCGAAGAGTGATATTTTGTGACAATCTCCCTAAGGCTTTTATGCTGTTACCTTTATATCCTATCTTGTCTGCTTTTATGGGCAAGGAGGGAAAATTTGGGAAACAATTAAAATAATTTAATATATCCAAAATCTATAATTGTTTCAGTCTAACATGACATTTTAAAATAAACAATTTTTGCCACTTCCTACTGATGATATCTGGCATGCAGCCAACGTGATCTGTTTATGAGGATGACACTTGGGTAGATTCTGGTGTCCTTGTTTATGAGTGTGATATGACACTGACAGAAGCAAGGAGAGAAATGCTCTAAAATTCTAAGAATAACTGGCTATTCATCAGATTTCTGTGGACAGAGCTATTTATAATTTGGTATAAAACATATTAATAAAAATACTTGCTATAGCAATTGGGGTTTGTTTTACAGCTTCTTATCATTTGAATGCTTCTATTGTTCCGGTGACAAAATTTAAGGGAACAATCTGCTTTTAAAGATGTTTAAGTCTGTGTTAGAATAATTATTCATATATTGGTGTCCCCTCCTCCACTGTGGAACTTGAAAAGAAAATATCGCAAAGAGACATTCTGTCTCTTAAGATTAGAGTTAACAGAAAGAAGACTATTTCGACTGTCTCTCGTGGAAGAGTACAATGAAATTACACTTATGGATACCATCAGGTCAGGAAGAGATTAATTTTGCTGCTTTTTTTCGTTCAGACAATTACTGTCTGTATTTATGGGTTATTCAATAAATAAAAGGTGAATCTTCTTTATGGATGTGTTTTTTTGTTTTGTTTTTAATGAAAACGAAAGGTTGAATTGCCCCACTGACAAGGAGGTACGGCAGCTGACTGACTGCACGTAAGAGTTGGTATATGAAAGCCTGGATATTGCCATGAATATTTTCATATTCTAATGAAAAGCACAAACGAGGAATAGAAAGTAGGTAATCTGAGGAGAAAGGGAAGGGGAATTTTTCTCTTCTGAAAAAACTTTTTCCATCTATTTCTATGATAACTGAAGACTTGAGAATCTGCTGTTTTCTGCTAAACAAGGTTATCAGTTCTTTTTTTTGTAGAATGTACAGTATTTATAGGTTTTAAGAAATAACAAAACATAAATTATGATACCACATGTATTTTGAAACATTTAGGAAAAAAACCAAAGAAGTTTCCATAAGAAATAAACGAGATTTCTCTCAACATGTTAACCAGGATCTTCTTTAGATTGACAATTTCTTATTCTGTGATAAGAGTATTTGTGATTCTTTAGATTCTTTAGTTTAGAATTTAAAGCTCATTAAGCTGAATTGCCAACAATGAAGATCTTAAAAAGAAAGAAAGAAAGAAAGAAAGAAAGAAAGAAAGAAAAAAACCCCCCAAACCAAAAAACAGCAAATGTACCATTATCTTCAGTTTCTGGTTCTAGAGAAAACTAACACTTTTACAAAGGAATGAAATCTGTGATAACCCGAAATTATAAAAATGAGACACAGACATTTAAGTCTCAATACTTTAAATCAAGGCATTTTACATAATTTAAGTCTGATTTATAATTTACAAAAATATGCATGGAAAACAGTCTATTGTCAAACCTAGTGATACACGGTTATATAGAGATACATATGTAGATATGTCAACAAAGAGCGAGTATACAGTACCTTTAACTATCTTATCCAAATAGTGAGCTTGGGAAATTAAAAAGGAAAAAAGAACAGACAGACATTTCAGAAGTGTCACATGGGACAAGAAAATTTTCAGAATTTACATGCAAATTGAGTAGCTGCAGCTGACATAAGACTCACATCACACGACAGAGATGCACTTCATATCTCCTAAAAATCCAGTCTGTCTATTCACATTTTTAGCAAATGTAGTCATGATTCCAGGAAATACTCAGCATTTTCAACTAACTGAACTAACACTGCTTTTCACAGATTATTTGGAATGCACTCCACTCTCATCATTTCAACATTCTCCTTTATAATAGCTGAGCAGAACAAATGGAATCAATTCTTTATTCTCAAAGAACTTTGGAAATTTACAACTAGGAGATCTACAAATAATGAAACTTTAAAAGTTAATAAATAAGCAAAAAGAAGAAAAGAAAGAAATTGAAACTCTTGAGCAAATGTAGTATTTTGACATTATATTCGGAAAAGGCACATATAAGTTCTTTAGAAAATTATTACCCAGTATCTCTTGACTGCAAGCCAGATAGACAATGATTTATCACATATATAGCCCATTAGGAAACAGGACTATTCTAAGATCCTGTTTATTTTCAGAAACCTCCTGGAATAGGCTCTTTTTCTCACAAAAGTTGTGTAGGAACAGTCAGGACTAAGACTGAATATTTTTCTGTACCTGTACCTGCCCCTGTCCACTTGTTTCATGAGGCTACAATTAGGCTATACCTTTCCCCTTGAACTGAGACATAAATGCCTCCCTCAATGTAGAGACCTAATATATTCTTAATAAGCCTCAAATCTCCTGGCTTTGTCTAAATTCATACATCTTTAATGATCTAAAATTGCTTTTCAAAGATGCTTATGTTGATTATTTTTCACTACTGACATAACGCAAATGGTAGGAAACTCCTAATAGAATGACTGAAACTGTAACTCTCAGTTGGGCCACTCAGGTGTGGTGGTTCTGTTATGTGTGTAAACAAAACAGTATATGGTTTTGACACATCTGTACTGTGTATGTAAAAGGATTCTTCACTTTGCCACAGGATTCTCTTAGAGGCATTTGAATTGCATTTAAAAATAAGCATGTTTACAGCTAATTGATAATACGATGCAACGAAAATTACAGTGAAGAAGATATGGTGTTAGGTGCTACTCCGAAATTATAATAAAAAAAAATTTACCTTTTAAACATTAAAATAAAAATCTACTACTGCATAACATTCATATAATTTCTTTTTAATTCCTTCTATATGCTACATACTTTATATGCCATATAAACTAGTAGAACCCTGTAACAGCTTAATTGATGATTTGAACATAAAGAAAGTGCCATCGAAACTTCTGGAGTTTCTGATTCTCATAGGGTAGTATTTCTACAGAAATTCTTAGTTTACAAAAATTACTAACGCTGATCACTGTTAGAGAGTAAACCTTTTGCTTTTACATTAGGCCTGCACAACCAAAATAAATAACACAACTTAATTATGATCTGGATTAGCAGTTTTAAGGGTGGACAAAATTATTTCTAATCAGCCAATCAGATTATTTTTGCCAACAGAATCAATTATGCAAAGCTGTAGACTGATTTACAGGTAAAGGTACGTCTTTGGGACACCAGAATATCAGAAGTAGAATGCAAAGTAGAAAATACATTTAAAATATATAGCTGGTCAAAATTAACATAATACTTAAAATACTTGCAACACTTAACACAAGTTTTGCAAAAGGCTAAAAACCAACCATAAGAAAAATATCTGTACTGAGAAAGATACCAAGATTTTTCATCTGCATTTTATATGCACAGAATTCTCACAGAGAATTGTGAGCCTGAGAGCTTAAAGCTAAGAGACAAAGAGGGAAGAACAACAAGGAATATTTTGGTATGGAAGAATAAACTTTCTGATAATACCATAAAAACCTGGTTCTAAATAATGAAGTTAAAAGGAGATGTCAATATATGAGGTTCAAATAATTATTAAAAGTAATAATTGCAACAATATAAACATTATATAAACCACAATAGGAAATAAAAAAATGCAGACATGTTGTAAGACGCCATTAGAAATAATAATCATAAAAATAATATAGCATATTTAAAAATTAATGTACCTAACAATTGCTGAAATGCATATTAGGTTGCAAAAAATTACTCTGAAAGCTAACGAGTATGTGTTCTGACACTAGAGAAAAGTCATTCCTTCTATCTACTAAGAAGTTGAAATTTGTTTTATAGAATAAAATTCTTACAAAAATGAGTGCTAGACATATAAAAGGGGACCCATTAAAAAACTATTTTCTGGAGCTGGATGCAGTGGCTCACGCTTGTAATCTCTGCACTTTCGGAGGCTGAGGCAGGAGGATCACTTGAGGTCAGGAGTTCGAGAGCAGCCTGGCCAACATAGTGAAACTCTGACTCTACTAAAAATACAAAAATTAGTGGGGTGTGGTGGTGCGTGCCTGTAGTCCCAGCTACTTGGGAGGCTGAGGCAGGAGAATTGCTTGAACCTGTTAGGCAGAGGTTGCATTGAGGTGAGATTGCACCACTGCACTCCAGCCTGGGAAACAAAGTGGGACTCTGTCTCAAAATAAAGAAATCACAAAAAACAAAAAAAACCCCACATTTTCTAGTAAAATGTTGCAGTCATAAAACACTTTCCCTGGAGTTTCAATTATTTATCTTGGAAGAAGACCCATGTGGGACACACGGCATAAGTAGTACCATATTTCCTGTGAGATGGCAAGTCTTAATCTTTTCTGGGTCTCACATCTTTTTTTTTTTTTTTTTGAGATGGAGTCTCGCTATGTCACCCAGGCTGGAGTGCAGTGGCGTGATCTCGGCTCACTGCAAGCTCCGCCTCCCAGGTTCACGCTATTCTCCTGCCTCAGCCTCCTGAGTAGCTGGGACTACAGGCGCCCACCACCACGCCCGGCTAATTTTTGTATTTTTAGTAGAGGTAGGGTTTCATCGTGTTAGCCAGGATGGTCTCGATCTCCTGACCTCGTGATCCGCCCGCCTCGGCCTCCCAAAGTGCTGGGATTACAGGCGTGAGCCACTGTGCCCGGCCGGGTCTCAGATCTTTGAGTAAACTGGTGAAAGTTTTGAGTTCTCTTCCCCGAAAAATTCACATATGTTCACAAACACAAAATGCCGCCTTTGATTTCAGCTCTTCCATGAGCCCTGGCTCTGTAATGCACAGATTATGAACACCTGGCTGATGTATTAATGATTCCTAAATTTCTAGCTCTGGCCCAGGCCTCTATCTCGTAGCTCTGACCAGATTCAGAATGATCCAGCGACACACACGAAGCACTTTGCTGCCAGTCCTGCTCACTGTAGGTAATAACAAAGGCTTCTTTTGTGCCTAATACTGTTCTAAGTGCTTATATTATTCTCTCATTTCATCTTCACCACAACCCTATGATGTAATAACAGTGGAGACACTAAATACGGATATGGAGACAGGAAACAGGAGAGGAGTGATTAACTTGGGCACGGTAACGCCTTGGCCACCTAGGCTGCCTGGCTCCAGAGCTTGCTCTAAACCACTCTGTCACAATGCCATCTCTTGGAGATTTAGAAAAAAAAAAAAAAAAAAAGGTGTTTTCTCCCCCCCGTAGAAAAAATTGATGAAAGGAGCTCAGAACCAGACACTTCGTTCTCCAAAGCCACCAGGCAGTTCCACGTTCTTTTACATGTCTTCTACATGGATTCCGTAGGAAAGCACAAGGTAGATCTACAGATTACTTTAAATGCCAAGGCTAATTCTTGGCCTTAGCTGTCCTTCAAAATACATTCAGATACACAGCCATCCCTGGAACATAACAAATGAAGCAAGTATTCAGGTTTCAAGCCTATGACCTGCGGGTCCTTGGTCTACTTGCTGGTACAGGTAGGCAAAGACTCATGGAAGTTTTGAATGTGAAAGAAAAATGTGGCTCACCAAAAATATTTATATTATGTATTTAGTCCATAAATTTTCAATATCAACAAAGCAAATGACTACGCCTGTATTCTTTTCACACATCCCCCCTTCTAGGTGCTTCTTTTAAAGAAGAATTCCTTTTTTTTTGTAAAGCCCCTAATTGCCGTATTTCCCCCTTTGTATTCTGGGAAAGATGGGTGGAGGAGACACAAGATGATTTGCTCTTTTCTGCACCCCGTAGTGATGGACCTGGACTCTCAGGCCTCTCAGGATGGGCCTTACTCGTATATGGTATTGCTGTATGTTTCATTCCTCCCATACAGATCAGGAAGGAATAGCATCTTTTTGGAATTCTATCTTCATGCTGTTGCCTCATCTGCTTCTCTATCAACACTCTGGGCACCCTTCCATCTCTTCTGTTATCTTATTCTTCCTTTTTCTTCCCCCTACCCCAACACCTCTCTTGAATAAGGTCTAGGAGTATGCACATCAAAGCGCGTGTAACAGGAAAAGAAAACAATCAAGAACTAGCCGTGATGAATTCACTTCTACTAACAGACGCCATGAAAATACAAGACTTTAATGACCTTTCTAGGCATAGGTGACTGAATGTGTAAATCGTCTCCATTAAAGGTCAACTCTAGGCCATGTAAATCACTGTATTCCCACTGCCTGGCTCATAGCAGAGTCTTTTTTTTTTTTTTGGATACAGGGTCTCACTCTGTCACCCAGGCTGGAGTGCACTGGCGCAATCACAGCTTGGCTCATTGCAGCCTCAACTTCCCAGGCTTGGGAGATCCTTCCTCCCACCTCAGCCTCCCAAGTAGCTGGGACTACAGGCGCACCCCAACCACACCTGGCTAATTTTTGTATTTTTTTGTAGAGACGGAGTTTCACCATGTTGCTCAAGCTGGTCTTGAACTCCTGACCTAAGGTGATCCGACTGCCTCAGCCTCCCAACTGCTAGGATTACAGGCATGAGTCGCTGTGCCTAGCTAAAGCAGAGGCTTAATATCTGTTATATAAAATGACCAAATGTACTTCTGGTGGCCTTAGTATGTCCTCTATGTGTCTGCAGCTTTTGAAGAAATTCTGTAAGTAATACAGAGACGATCTTTTGAGGAAGAAGTAAAAGTGGGCAAAACCTCATTTACGACATCCTTCCCCTGTGCTTCACCCATCTGTTCCTCTCCCCTCACCCTAATCCATGTATTCTAACTATGGACAGTGGTACTCACAATAACTACTATTTATTATGTGCTGAAAACTGCTAAGCATTTAATGCGAATTAACCAGTTTAATTTTCACCACCCTGTGGGGTAACAGGTACATTATTATCTTCCCTTATTTCACAAATAACGAGGCAATTGAGGCACAAGAAATTAGATAACTTTCCTAAGATCAAAATGCTAGCAGTGGCAAAGACAAAGTTCCAACCAGGCAGTCTGACACCAAAATCCATATTCTAAATAAACGTTATAGTTACAACTCAGAAGAACCAGAACTGTGTACCTGTGTAAGGTGAACTAGAAGGATCATCTGTTTATAGATTGGTCAAGGAATTTACTGGAATAAAAAAAAATCAGACTAAACAACATGGAAATCCTTAGTTCCAATACTGACAGTTAAAGGAAATAAGATTAAAACCCAAATGAATTTAAAATATTTATCTGATGACACTGCTTCATAAATGAGAGTACCTTATATAAACTAAAGAAAGCTTTAATGCTGTCATCTGTTCTAAGAAATCCAAAGTTTGGAAAACCAGCGGGCAAGATAGTAGAAGTAGGCATAAAACCAGGAAAAATAAAAACAAGTAAGTTGAAAAAAACAGAAACCAAAAAGCCCCAAAGAACAGAAGCAGTAGAGTGGATGTACAAATGTTGGATGAGAAATACCTGCTGAGTAGCAGTTCCCAAGAAGGCGGCTCATTTAAAAATGAGGCCTAAGGAGTATATGTGCCTGTCTGGCTGAGATATGGAACAAGATTAATTCCAAGTTTGCTTCCTTTTGCCATCAGGCTGACTCTCATAAACACAGAGAAGCAACAAAGGCAAACCAAGCGGGTTATATAGACATCAGGTAGCTCACAAGGGAAGGTCAAGTCGGTTTCACTGTGTATAAGCAGTTGCCGATGTGTATGGCTATGAACTACTCACATTGTTTCTGCTGTCAACAATGCGCGTGGTGGGAGCATATTAAATAGTACCGTATAATGTTGTCACCGGGCTACTGGCTTGAATCCTCGGTATAGTATAGACATCAGATGCATACATCATAAAATATAGACATATTCTTCACTATGACAATTACTGTGAAGTCCTTGGAGTAGAGGGAAGATTTTTAGTTAGCACTGAGCATTTCATAATACTTCCGAACACGGACTTAAAAAATGACTCACATTAGTATCTCATTAAAGTTGTAAGTAGGTATCATTCTTAGATTAGTCAAGTACCAATTCCTGTAGGATGACAGAAAAGCTACAGTCTGCAAATACATACATGTTAAATCCACTTATTCCAATCAGCAACTGTTTAAATCAGCGTGCAAGCTGCACACCCATTGATTTGATGTTCCTTAATTGCTGCTCACTGCACTGTTTTATTACTGATTACCATATCATAAAGGATTATGACAGTGACGTAATTTTAAACACCATAAAACAATTATATATTCTTAAGAGTTTACTCAAGACTCCTTAAAATATGTTCTCTTTCACCACAGAATTATCAGATTATGGGCAAACATCAAAAAAATTCTTTCCTATTTAGGAAAGTCAATTAATTTGCATTTTACCAACTAGTAAGTGAGGTGGTGTCAGCAAAAAAAAAAAAAAAAAAAAGTTTGTGTGTGTGCGTGTGTGCACATGTGCTTTAAAGGGATCTGCTCCCTACAATTGGCAATACTTTTTCAAAAATTTGCTTCAAATAAATTGTTTTTGAAAGTTTGCATACTTTATTCTTTTTACAGTTTGTAAACTTGGTGTAAAAATTATCTGAATAAATACATTGCCTCTTACATGCACCTACCCAAGCAAAATACCATACTTCAATTTAGAACAGTATTTATACCAAGGCATTCCAAATGAGTGAAATAATATTTTTCCTGATTTAAGTCAGCCAGCCCAGAAAAATCCAGATTCTATGGAAAAGGTGCTTTGAGATAAATCACATTTTATAAAGTCAGCACTGCTGAAAGAGTGCCTTTATAAGCTGCAGAGCTTTGTAGAGATGACTGGTAGAACAGAATTTGGTATTTTCCTCCAATTTAGGATTTCATGCCTGACCATGGACTACATACACATAATGGAAGTAACAGTGGAACGCTCAAGGTGCAGACGGCAGGCTCACTGATGTTGGGATGTGCACAGCCTATGCAAAGAGATGCCTTGTGTGGTGTGTGATGTGTGAGTTTTGTGGTAGCCTTTGCATGTGGGATGATTTCATCCACTGAACCACAAACATACATGTGTTAGTAACACGTCTCCTTTATTTTTTATTCCTTGTGTGAGTTTATTGAATGACACAAGCAAAAAACACATTTTAGGATTTCCTAGATTAAAAAAATAAGGTATATTTTAGTACTCCAATTTGGTAATGAAACTAGTGAGAGACAGCTCTTAACATTAATTAAAAAAAACTATAATACAACGTTTTATACTAGGTGAATATTTGGCTATTTAAGATTTAGGAAAAATGAAGTTGGTTATAACAATGATTAGAGGGGTGTCTGGATAGCGTTAACAAATCCAATCACAGGAAGCCATAACAATGATCTACAGATTTGGGCAATATCAATGGGTATAATTTTTTGTCTATAATTGCCACTTTTGTCTATTCACAACATTTAAGAAAAATGTATAGACTAAAACTTTTAAGTATGAAAAATATAATGGGTCTTTCTCATGTCAGTTTTCTTGACCATAACTGGAAAACAATAAACAAGACTGAACAATCCTTTTAACTTACCTAGGATACATTATAATTTATTTTATGAAAATAGTAAACAAATGGCTGTTCTCAAAGGTGATTGATATAGAAAGTAATTTTGCTGTATTTGTAGGTGAGAGTATGCAAAGATGTTTACCACTTGTATACACTTTTCTCAGCCTTTTCTCATGAGCTGATGCTGGTGACACAATCTACCCACTTTCTATGAGTGTTTTCCATTGGCCAATGTCTACATAAATTCCAGCCCACTAATTTCCAGCAACAGAAAAATGTGACATTAATTTAAATTTTGAAAGGAAGTAGGCAGAGTGCTCAATAGCTCACAATGTTCTTAAATCTTCCACAGTATAAACTGATTTTCCTCAAACTATTTTTTGTTGTTGTAATTGTTATTTTTTATTTTGGCAAACTACAAGTTCTGTTATCAGCTATCATTTAAAATTTCCTGGATAAAAAAATGTGGCACTTTACTAAGATATCACCTGCATTATTGTTTTTGCATCTGTTTCTATGATAATTCAATCTTTTGTAACAGGGACATAGATATTAATTTATTTTCATTACGTAAAAATTAATTTTTATCTATTCCACTATACACATACACACAAGAACAATTAAAAAATAATTCAGGAGGCAGGACAGTCTATCTAGGGCTTAAGAGCATGGGCTTGGGACGGGCACAGCGGCTCATGGCTGTAATCCCAGCACTCTGGGAGGCCAAAGCAGGCGGATCACGAGGTCAGGAGATCGAGACCATCCTGGCGAACATGGTGAAACCCCATCTCTACTAAAAATACAAAAAATTAGCCAGGCATGGTGGTGGGCACCTGCAGTCCCAGCTACTTGGAAGGCTGAGGCAGGAGAATGGCGTGAACCTGAGAGGCGGAGCTTGCAGTAAGCCAAGATCGCGCCACTGCACTCCAGCCTGGGTGACAGAGAAAGCGTCTCAAGAAAAAAAAAAAAAAAAGAAGAGCGTGGGCTTGGAAATTGCTCACATGGGTCTCGAGTCTGATTTTGTTGCTCACTAGCTGTGCATCCATAGAAAAGTTACATAACCTTTCAGATCCTCAGTTTCTTCAATGGAGATTTTATTAGCTTCTACCTGAGAATTAAATAAGATAATTAATGTACAACAGTTGGCATTGTGCCTTAGCAAATAGTAAACGCTCAATAAATATTAAATATTATTGATTCATCTTATTAATAGGGATAGTTTAAAAAGGACAAACTCATGAGGCAGCTGGTATTTTTTAAGCGATTATGAAGAAAAGAAAAAGTCTGACTTTGAGGAAAGAAATGTGGGATTGGCAATGATTTGGTTTCATAAGCCCCAGGGTTCATTCTGCCCCATAGCAGCAGGATAAGCCCCTTATACTCTGCCTCCCCAAGCTGTCCTCCTTTTGCTGAGAACATTCTTTATATGAACTGGCTTGTTCCCAGAGTAGGGACAACTCCATTTTGGAGTCGGGAAGTTTTCTTCTTCCTTGTCTCTCATAAACCCTCTGCTGGTTAGATGCACAATTCCTGGTCAACATGGGGTTCAGCTTTTTGGAATAAAGAACACATCACAACTCGCCCTTATATATTTTTTGCTCCCTCACTGGTAATTTTAATTGAGCAAGATAAATTAATATTTTCTTAAAAAGTGTAGATACTCACACAAATATTCATATAGTCCACTCACAAATTCAGAAATACAAGTCATGTATTTACAGTAACTATTTGGAAACTAAGACATTCAAATATCATATTTTACACGCATATCCCTACCCTTACATTGTGAGTTTGCTAAAGATTTTTCATTATGAAATATACTGAGCAGACAGGATATATATTGCTAACTTTTCATAGCAGAATGGTGTAAGTTTATATGTCACCATTCTTAAATACAAGAGGAAGGCCACCCTTGGCTGAGACAATCCTTTCTAGTAGCTGTGGGTGGCACACAAACATGTAGTCATAATTGCATATCTAGACTTTTACTATGCAGTTTGTTCTTACACTGGTCACAATTCAGAGGACAACGCTTGTAGGGGCAGGAAAGAGTTAGAGTAAGTGAAATAACCACAGTTTCCTCTTTGCTTTCCACGGCAGCTACATGGTGATTTTTTTCCTTATCTATACCAATGTATTGCAGTGGATTACTCACATACATAATAATCACTACTGGGGACTCATCTTAAAAGTCAAGAGTTGGGGCCAGGTGCAGTGGCTCACGCCTGTAATCCCAGCACACTGGGAGGCCGAGGTGGGCGGATCACGAAGTCAGGAGATTGAGATCATCCTGGCTAACACGGTGAAACCCCGTCTCTACTAAAAATACAAAAAATTAGCCAGGTGTGGTGGCACGCACCTGTAGACCCAGCTACTCGAGAGGCTAAGGCAGGAGAATTGCTTGAACTCAGGAGGCGGAGCTTGCAGTGAGCGGAGATCGTGCCACTGCACTCCAGCCTGGGCAACAGAGCAAGACTCTGTCTCAAAACAAACAAACAAACACAACAAGTCAAGAGTTGGACTGTATGTGAAAAGCATTATTTTACACCTTATTATTCAGGTGGGGACTAATTAATGAATACCTTATGTCATTAATTAGATTGCTTATGTTTAACCACATGCTTTCTGTGGACACATATATAAATATTAATTTTGGACAGAATGGTAATCATTCAGCACCATAACAATTAAGCAGCTGTAACCCGTCTCGTGCGCTAAGTGATGGAGCTGCAGGCGAGCTCTACAAGCAGATGGTCTTACCCACCCATGCTTAAAGTTAGAGACTTTTTTAAAAAGAGGTGTTGACAAATCAGAACAACTAGGCATAGTTTTGATGCAAATTGACCAATTTGCAATGTAGATTACCCTAAAAACTAATCTAGTATATAAGAAAAATTAAGCTCTGTTGTTAAAGGAAGACATTATATCACATTTAGATATAGTAGATTCCCCACCAACATAATTATTTACTAATTTCATTCAACCGACAGAGTTTAATGGAAAAGCAGCTGGCAAAGTATTCAAATTTACGGACCTCCTTTGACTGCTCCTTAATTTATCCAAGGCACATGCCTGTTAAATCCCAGAAATGATAGTCATATTTCAGACAGCTGGTTTCCAGCTTCATTAAAGAGGCACTCAAAAAAGAGAGGGTCACTGAACTTATCATGAAGAGCAACGGACAAAAATTGGCTCCAGTCACACCATAATCTGCGAATATGTTAAATACGAAGGCTGCTGGAGGGCCGTGCTTCCGTATGGACAGACACCACAACCAAACTTGCACTTTAAAATAGGGAGGTGGAAGAGGAACTGTTTTAAAATGAAAAGCGGCTATTTTCCACTTGTCATATTCAAGAAATGGCAAAGATAAATTCTGCCATTGAAAGGATAACAACATACCATGTAGGAAGGGATAATCATACTTCTTAAAATTGTGGACTTAATTTCTCTACCCTTAAACTGAATGAAAAGTCCCAACATTTTATTTACTCCATTAGGTAATAAGCATCTCAGCATATAAGGAATATTACTTCAAAGCCTCATAAACACCTCACTAGCTGCCTTTCACTCTCCAGTTACCTGGCTTACTTTTGGGAAGAATGTGGCATCTTTATAATCTGGAATTTGAGAGAATCTTTCTCTTCCTTGCTGATATTGTGAAATAGCTGACAACATATTATTTTGCGCCTGGTTTCACTCTTAAATGCCTTGGATCTAAACTTTTCAGTAAAAGGCTTCTGATAAACGTGGCAAGCAGAAGGAGCATTTTCCATCTTTATTTCTGGTTAAATTGTCAATTGAGCTTTAAAACCTCCAATATACTCGGTTTTGGTGGTAATTTAGATCTTAGATGGTTTTTAAAAGATACAAATTAATGAGGTGTTCCAAATGGAAAAAAGATCCTCTAGTATATTAGTAAAGGAACAAAATGTCAAGTTTGTAATGAAACAGTATCATACAAATTTGACATATCACTTACTTGGCTTTTATTCAGATAACACGTCTCTCAATAAACTTTTTAAAAAACAACTTATATTGGCTTAAGATGAGACATGTGGTTTCAGAAAGAAAAATGGAAACCACAGGTATGAATACATGAATATATTCATATTTTAAATTTCTGGCCTGGCATGTAACTGTAATGAAAATTAATGGATTCAAAAATTTTTTTGAGATAATAATTATAATTTATAAGTTGTTTCCCTAAGACACAGAGCCACTACACAGTAAACTGTTTTGAGACTTAAAAGAACTAGTTAGCAAACGATTAAGCTCATGGTGGGAAGCAAACACGAGGTCCTGGGAAAGGAAGGAATCGGGTTTGCCAAGCCTAAAGAAATCAGGCATATTTCAATGACATCTAACTTATCACAAAACAATACAAATCCTCAAGTTTCTTACGTATTGCTCCCAGTTGAGAAAAATCACAACAGGTTTAACTCTCCATTCTTCTGAAACAGCTGCTTCTAATGCCAGTGGCCCACCTTCCAGTGGGCCTTGTAGGAGAAAGCTTAATTTAGCAATAGCTATTGGGACTCAAGTTAGACCACAGGAGGTAGACTGGAAAGAAATTCCTGCACAAGTAAACACCACAGTACAGAATTCATCTGTCATATGACCCTAAACAAGGATGTGAAGAGTATGTGAAGCGTATTTCTTTTAAAGAACTCTAAATTCTCATCCTCATAGGCTATGTGTAAATCACTTCAGTGGAAAACGTATGTTAAACCCAGATGTACTCACCCACCAAGCAATTATTTGCATTCAGAATTGAGTCTCAGAAGGACTAAAAAAATGCTCCTTTTCTAAAGTATGGAAAAACCACATCTAACGTTTCCCAAAACAACACACCTGCCGTAGAAATTTACCTCTCAGTAGCACTGGCACTGCCATCTGATATGAAACCACGCAGCTTTAGCTGATGACTATGCTGCTGCCTCTCTTTTCCGTGAGGATAAATTACAGCATGAAGGACAGAGGGGAGAAAAAGGGAACTCAAGGCCTGATGTCAACAGTGAGAGCTATTTATCCCCACACTTACTCCCATTCTTGGGGACAGAAACCGAGGCCTTGGGAAATTCTTTAGTGGAAAATAAATCACCAACATGACTGGAGAACGTGTACCCACATGGCCCTCGGGACTATGACTTTTCCTGGCAGTTACACAGCAAGTCAGGTGCAGAAGTCAGTGAGGAGTCTCATCCACTTTTTTGAGGATGTAATCTGTAATCTGAGTTGCGGATGTAATTCTTTTTTTTTTTTTTTTTTTTTGAGACGGAGTCTTGCTCTGTCGCCCAGGCTGGAGTGCAGTGGCGCAATCTCGGCTCACTGCAAGCTCCGCCTCCCGGGTTCACGCCATTCTCCTGCCTCAGCCTCTCCGAGTAGCTGGGACTACAGGCGCCCACCACCATGCCCGGCTAATTTTTTGTATTTTTAGTAGAGACGGGGTTTCACCGTGGTCTCGATCTCCTGACCTCGTGATCCGCCCGCCTCGGCCTCCCAAAGTGCTGGGATTACAAGCGTGAGCCACCGCGCCCGGCCGAGTTGCGGATGTAATTCTAATGGGACTTTTGGAGACACTATATGACTCACACAAGAAGATGAAGGAGATAAGGAAGGAGGGACATTACAAGGTTAAATTTGTAACACACTTCACAACAGGTTGGTAGAAGAGTCCAAATTAGTAACATCTTTGAGGCTTTATAGTATACAGATTGTAACAGTAGAAATGGAATGATTTGATGAAACCTTGGCATGTAGTATTTAAGATTAAACTATGATAGAAACACAGAGTCAAACTTACTAAAGTTTCAAATTTAGACCACTAAATTTGTTTTTGTTGGTTGATTACTCTCTCACTCAACAGGCTGTGGAACACTGAGCGAAAGACGGATTTGGCTCCAAGTGCAGATCTGCCATTGCTCTCGACGCTGGCTGCAAGGAAGCGGAACCCAAGGCTCCATGTCCTGTTTTTGATGAAATTGGTGTATGTAAAGACAAGCAAATACAAAAGAATGATTTGAAGGACAGCAAATTGCAACATCAAAATAGATTACAACATCAAAATAAACATTATCTTTGTAGTAGTTTTAAAAATATTGAAACAGTAGAGAACACTGACAAGCAAACAGGGCCTCCACCTTTTAGAAAGGTCAGAAAAACCAGGTTTGCATTTGTAGAAAAGAGATTAAGTGACCTCTTCTTTTAAAAATTACAAGTCTGAGGGGATTACAGAGGCTAAAGTACTGTTTATAAAACTGCTAACTGAAGACACTAGACTGAAATGAGAAAAACAGTATTGGAAGGCCCCCAGTGGATACTGTCATCTCAGTGGAAGAGACACACCTAAATCAGCCCGGTTCTCAGAACATGGGTGATACTCCTGAGCTCTGAAGGGGGCTTTGCATCACTCTCTCAGGGATCTCTGTCCCCTCTGTCCATCAAATTTCTTATTACTGAGAATCACTGGGACTTGCAGAGCAGGAGGGACCTCAAGAAGTTCTCGTTCTGCAAGCTTCACAGAAGGTTTTTCAGCCTGTCAATTTAGAAGAATTTCCCCTAGGTTTTCAGTGCCAATCAAGTCAGTTTAGGAGAATCTCCCCCTCAACTCCACGCCTGCTGCCTCCTTGGCGACCCACTCTCTACTGTGAATGACAGACCACGAGGCATCTATGTCCAGACTATTCATGTGCCAGGAAGCAGAGGAGATTAGCTCTCCTTGTATCCAGTGTGCACTCCTGTTTTTTCTGGAGGAATTAGCCGAGGCTAATCCCTTTGCCTAGAGACAAGATTTAGCAGGGAGGAATTAGTCACAGTCAGTTTGTTATGAATTTCAGTCCAAAGACTAGCAACAACAACAAGAAGAAACATCTATAGGGTGTTTACTGTGTGCCAGGCACTGTGCTAAGTGCTCTTCCACATGACCTGACCCATTTAATACTCTCAGGAACTCTACGAGGTAGTTACTGTTTTCATTCCCACTTTATAGATGAGCAAACTGAGGCACAGCGGGCTTAAGTAATTTTCCAAGATCATACAGATATGAAGTGACAGAGCTGGAACCAGGAGGAAATCCAGGGTTTATGGGTCTGAAATTTACATAATTTGGGAGGCCCTCTTTAAGAATATCAAAATATAAAAATGAAATCAGGTATAAAAGTATTTAGAATGAGAGACACCACAACAAAACATTTATTTTCCAGTTAATACCACAAATATGAGAGAAGCCATATGCATTTTTTTTTTTTTTTGAGATGGAGTCTCACTCTGTCACCAGGCTGGAGTGCAGTGGCACAATCTCAGCTCACTGCAACCTCTGACTCCCTGGTTCAAGCTATTCTCCTGCCTCAGCCTCCCAAGTAGCTGGGATTACAGGCATGCGCCACCACATCCAGCTAATTTTTGTATTTTTAGTAGAGACGGGGATTCACCATGTTGGCCAGGATGGTCCCAATCTCCTGACCTCGTGATCTACCTGCTTCTGTCTCCCGAAGTGCTGGGATTACAGGCATGAGCCACTGTGCCCAGCCCCATATACATTTTTTATTCAGTGCTTGCCATGTCTCTAACCAACATTTTTCCTATATTTTTGGGCTATAATTACTCTTTGATTGCCTCTTTATATGACAAGGATTTTTGTAATATTTTCTATAGAGAGTATAGAAAGATAACTCAGTCTGTATTCTATGTGACAGTTTACTTTTCATTATTGATAAAACTATCAACAGTAGTTCATTTGGCTTCAAAATTTGTTATTGGTAATGTCATGTAAATTTGTGCCATTACTGTCAAGTTTGGAAAGACTTTTTTTTTATTGTGTAATAAACTGATCTTAAATATGCTGAGTTGATAATACTCATTAACTATTTTGTTGTGATGTCCACAGAGTAGAATATTTTGAGTTTATGTTAAATTTGCAATGTCAGTATTTCATGTCACATAAACAAGACTTTTTCTGGTGCACTCATGTGATTCAGTGATACACTGGGATGAGTAACACATGTGATTTCACACACTGTTGAACTCAGTATCTGCAGTACTGCTACGGACTTATACCCTACAAATACAGGAATTCTGATAAATACTCAAAGGAGAAATACTCATCTAAAAGAAAAAGCTATGGCATGTTTATAATTATATAAATTCTATTATCAAGTACACGCCTGGTAGGAGAAAACTTCTGTTTTAATTAGGCATTTTAGGTATTTGATGACATGAGGAATTTTCCAGACTAGCTTCTGTTTCCATACATTTCAAACCTTATTTCCCCTCCAATACCTACTTGCTTCTGGTGCAGAGCTCCACAGGACAAGGCCATATCTTCATCTAATTACTCCCCGACCCTGTACTTTTGTGTCACTAGGTGAGTCGGTGGAAGGTGGGAAGATTCCTAGGTGGCTAGCAGTAACAACCACAGAGAGAAGTGATGTCACACCTCATATGCATATCCCATTACATCTAAACTAAATGTACCCCCAGATCAAATTCTCCTTATTGGAATTCTCAAAACACCCACAGCCACCCCAATGCCACCCTGCACAAGGAAAAGTGTGGTGGAAAGGAAGTTGGAGGGTGAAGAGCCAGAAGTCAGCTGATTTGCAAGTTTTATATTAACATACGACACCTGAACCCATGGGTGTCTCCTTGTGGGATCTTAGGAGGGGCCAGTGCAAATGAAGGACCCTGATATTTATGTTTCACCAGCTTCACAGTAAACCTGTCTCTGGCAAGCTCAGGGATGCTGGTAGTTTGGCGCAAGGCTGCCTTTCGTCACCACTACCAACCACTGACTCATGTGAAGCCAAATGCCTCCCAGAACAGCCATTTGTGGGTATGATGTGGTGCCCCATATCCACTGTTATTGGAAATTATAAACAAAATGTGACTTAAAATCTAAAAAGATATTTCTAGAATTACATATTGTTTTATTTTGGATATGATGCTCAATCTGGGAAACACTACAAAAGTTGCAAAGAATACTGAGTTTTGTAATTTAAGTGAAGCATTTATCAGAGTGGTCATTTTATTTTCAAATTTGTCACCTACTTTTTAATTTAACAATTAAAATACTATTCTTTCGCCATTATCTGAGATAAGAATTAGAACGCCAAGCCTCAGCTTGTCTGTATCAGTAAAAGTTTTGCTCTTTCTCTCTTTCCACCCCACATTGTTTCCGAAATACCTCCCCAGCTGTGTGCATTTCATTTTCAATTTCTAATCTTCAGCATCCCAAAGCCCAAGGGCAGTCCTGGTGTTTAACAGAGGATGCTGAGTACTGCATGTGTGAGTTTCGTCTGAGCAAACAAAGCATGTCTTTGTGATCATTAATGATCTTGTTTCCCAATGTACTAAGAATTAGAATAAAAACAAATAGCTCGTCTTTTGTAGTTTAAAGGAATTAGGATTTCCCCTAGGCCAAATTTCCATGTGAATTGCCTAAAAGTACATGAAAATCAATGTAGCTCAATACACAACTCTGTGTTTGAGATATTACTAGAAGAAAAATACATCAATATCCTCCACCTTTCTTTCATCATCACGATTTTAAAAAACAACTCTCGGCTGGGTGCAGTGGCTCATGCTTATAATCCCAGCACCTTGGGAGGCTGAGGCAGGTGGATTGCTTGCATCCTGGAGCGTGAGACCAGCTAACCTGGGCAACATGAAGAAACCCCTGCTCTACAAAAATACAAAAAAATGAGCCAGGTGTGGTGGCACACTCCTGAGGTCCCAGCTATTCGGGAGGCTGAGGTGGGAGGATCACTTGGGCTCGGGAGGCAGAGGCTGCAGTGAGCCATGACTGTGCCACCGCAGTCCAGCCTGGGCAACTGAGTGAGACTCTGTCTCAAAAAAAAAAAAAAAAAAATTAAAAAAAAAAATAAAACCAACCCTCAAACCCTTAACCCAAACATACAAATTTCTTGTTAAACAATATCCATCATGAGACTAGATTATATTTTATAATAATAAAATGGAAATGTCATTAACTCTTTACAGTAAATTTCCTGGACAGGAGTTTTGTTCTGTTGTTCTTGTTTTTGAATGTTGGCACCCAAAACATTTTCTGAGTTGTACTTTGTCTCATTTATACTTAATAACAAAATTAAAACTTGAATTTATTGAACATTATTTGCTAAATGCTTTACAGTCTAGTATTCCATTTAATTCTAATAATCCCATGAGTACACAATATTCACATTTCATATAAAACAGGTTAAATGACTTGCCCAAGGTCACTCAGTGGTACGGCAAGAATTGCAATTCCCAAAGCTCTTAAACATTACAGTATTCTGCTTCAAAATCTCATATATGTACTATTATAGCCATTTTACATTGTGAAAAAACCCAACTGAGGCTAAGAACAGTTAAGATACAAGCTGAAGGATGGGCGCGGTGGCTCACGCCTATAATCCCAGCATTTCGAGAGGCTGAGGTGGGTGGATCACCTGAGGTCAGGAATTCAACACCAGCCTGGCCAACACGGTGAAACCCCATCTCTACTAAAAAAATAAAAAAATTAGCTGGGTGTGGTGGCGGGCACCTGTAACCCCAGCTACTTGGGAGGCTGAGGCAGGAGAATCACTTGAACCCAGGAGGCGGAGTTTGCAGTGAGCCGAGATCGCGCCATTGCACTCCAGCCTGGGCGACAGAGTGAGATTCCATCTCAAAAGAAGAAATAAAAGAAAAAAAAAGATGCCAGTTATAGTGAATAAATTGTAAAACTGACTTAAAAACATTTTATTTAAAATGTCAAAGCCCATACCTTTTTTATTATCTTACACTGACTTTTGTAAGAAATCGTTCTCAGTATCACAGAAGAGATGTTTAATAATTGCTTACTGGACACATAAATGAATTAGTTAACAAATAAAAAGTAAGTGAGGCATGCAAAGTAGAGCATCCCACAAAACAAACCCCAAATGATCTGAAAAAGGGAAGATGGTTTCTCGCTACGTTTCAATGCCATAGGAAAAACAAAACAAAATTTAAATGACATAGAGATAAAAAGAGAACCTCATGTTTAAATCTAGTAGTTTTCCAAATAAAGCAGAAATTATCAACAGTGAAAAAAATCCTAGAACTGCAAGAGACCTCGAGGGGTCCTTCAAATAGGGCTACTACACAAGAGACTTGATCTTTTAGGATAATGGATGGAGAGAGGTTAAAAACAAACTCCCATTCTAAAAATACTCCTCAAGCTAACAAAAAGAACTGACAAAACCTCCAGTGTTTCACACCTAAGTAATCACAGTATTAAACTTTAACAATACTACGATTACTTGGGAGGTTCCAAAATTTCTTGAGTGGCTTGCTCCAGGATTTAAATATGCTTTCTGACTCGAGGTTCTTCATTATGTCTAACAAACATTTATACAGTATCAACCCATATTCTCCATTTCTGTCTCCTGGATAAATGGAAAATGCCAATCAGCCTCCAGAAGACAACTTGCCTGTCTACAGAGAGCTGAGCCTTCTTTTCCTTCACAACAACCCTAAATAGTAGATAACAATCAAATACGCTATTCAGTCATTTCCCTGCTGTGGTCTCAATCTCATCTACAGCCTCCAATTCTCTGGGATACAAATGAATGACTTCTGGGGTAAATCTCTTCAACAAATACTAAAAAGAATGGTTCATGTGGAAGCGATAGGTTAGCAGTAGTCAAAATTTGGAATTTAGTATTTATCACTGCCCAGGTTATTTACTTTGTATTACACTTAAAAGTGATTGATTCTGCCTATAACCATCTGTTCAGCAAAGCCTACCACTGCATTTGCATTGCATCTATGGCCAACTAACGGCATCCACAGGACAGTCCCATAGGAGATTTTCTCTCTTTTTCTAAGCAGGAAGAAGCCCAATTTCTCTGACCTACCTCAACTCTCACATGACAGAACTGTTGAAGCTTTTTTACATAGAGATAGCCAGATAATATTCTTATTATGTCAACTATTATTTAAAAAACATTTCATTATATTTAATATATTTTTAACTTGTCTCTGAATCCTCTAAATATTTTTACATCTTTCCTACCTCATGAAAAACAATGGCAGCACATAAGAATAATCCTTTGAAGCTTATATGGAATGGTCACATATAAAAGAGTATTTTTGTAGTGGAGCATCTATATCAGTGCTATTACTATTAAATCATTTTAGCAGTAAGTACTGGTGCTTATTTGATGTGGTTTAATCACGTAACTTCTCTTTTTCTTTCTTTATTAAAGGGTCTAATAATCATGAATACTTTCTGGGGAGGAAAGGAGAAATATCTATTTTAATCACAATATTGCTAAAAGTAGATTTCTCCTTGTTTCACTTTCCATCTGCAAGCGTCACTAATCAAAGGGAAACCCAGGAAAAGAGGACTTGGGATGATGAACCTGCAGACGAATATGCCTAATTTGCTGAACACATGATTCATAATGAGAGGAAAATATGAATACTCTAAAAAAATATCAGAATAGAATCCTTTCAGGTAGATAGGGTGTTCAGTGAACACTCCAAATTCATAACCTATTTTACTATCGAAGTGCCTATGGTTTTATGAAAGCATGGACAGAGTTTATGAAGACAGTAGGATGACTAATGAAGAATGTCCTTTGCTTTCTAGTGGGAACTTCTGTTTGCTTCTGTTTACTTTCTCCTCCATTTCTCTTTCAATTAACCTCCCTGTTTGGTATCAATGAGATGGCACATAGTATGGAGAAAGAAAAAAATCTTGCTGATTTATGAGCATTCTTTCATCAAGTGGCAGCTTCTTTCAGCCAGATGCATAAGGATGCATATTTCAGCCAGATGCATAAATGGAGAGGAAATGCAAGAACAGTAACCATCCCAAGTGAGACAACACACCAGAGTTTCCTGGGTGTTTAATCCGTGGCTCACAAATGGCCCCTTAGGGCCACTAAGGGCCCTAACCAGGAAACTATGGTGGGCATATACATAGGTAGTAAGGAAACAGGGGAAAAGCAATTGGATCTTTGTATGCCAAAATTGGAAATAATTCATCTTATTAGTATAAAAGAGCAGAAAATGCTTTAAAGGTGCTCTACATCTTTTAAAAGGTTCACATCTAAGATTTTTAAATGAAGCAGGTCCCTTATTTCCCACACTGTTACTCATATGGAGGATAAAAGCAACAGAATAAATTAAAATGATAGGAAATGCAACTGTTAAGAACTATTGCAGGGTTTATTAAATTGTAATACAAAGACCCACTGCTAACAAAAATCCTGTTTGTTCCTAAACAACTAGAAATTTGTTCAAGAACAGCTCATCTATGGGAAACTATTATCCATGTAGTAATACCAAGGCCACTGAGAACAACACTAAAACGATTTGTTGAATAACTATTGGTTGGTAAGTTAAATCCACCTATGGATAACTTTTTGGTACACTTCCTGGTTTTCAAAGCTATACACATGTGTCTGTTGTACTTCCTAAGATACATACAGTCAGATCATAACCTTTCTCCCTCAGCTAGACTCAATTCATTTCTTCTGATGTATTGGGTATCGGGTGGTGGAGTCACAAAGAATGAGGGAATATGATCACAGGTATAGTTTTCCTGCCCTGCCTCTGGTATATAGACATTCTGGGACCCGGGGCATGGAGCTGTTTGGTTATAGAGGTATTGCATTGTCTCTTGTATGGCCACAAAAAGATACACAAATCCTGCTCATCAACCTTTTTCTGCCTTAATGTAGTTCACATGAACAACCTGCTGCCACTGCCCTACAAAGCCTCTTTGGGAGGGGAAAGCCACATTAGTGGAGACGAGCCCTGTGCAAGTGCTATGACTGTGGGCACCTGTTGTTGATTTCAGGCAGGAAGCTCCAATGCAACAAGCGAAGCTCCAAGGATGCTGTGCAAGTGAGAGCTAATAGTGGGCCTGATCTGCAGGATTTTGGCGGGCTGGCCCTTGGCTGGCATCTGGAAATTTGGATATTCCCTATACTGATAAGGTTATTTTGTCCACACCTACTCTTCTTAGGAGAGTTGGAATTTTGGTGGTTGTGGCAGACAGAGGATACCTCCTGGAGAAGCCCCAATAAAAATCTTAGACTCCAAGTCAGGAAAGTCCAATCTTTAGGCTTCTCTGGGCCACACTGGAAGAATAAAAATTGTCTTGGACCACACATAACGTACATTAACACTAACAATAGCTGATGAGCTAAAAATTGCAAAAAAACCTCAGAATGTTTTAAGAAAGTTTATGAATTTGTGTTGGGCCTCATTCAAAGCTGTCCTGGGCCGCATACGGCCCACAGGCCACAGGTTGGACAAGCTTGCTCTAAGTCTCGAACAGGCTTCCCTGGGCAGAAATACTGCACACATGTCGATTCATTTCACTGCTGGGAAAAGGAGCATGCTACACGTGACCTCTCCCAGTGCGAGAGAAGGAAGATGGGAAGCCTGTGCATGGATTTCTGCAGACTCTGCTGATGGGTCTTTTTTCTTTCTGGTTGTGATACATTATAGCCATGACACAACTACCTCTGGGTCCTGAGTTCTTCTTGAAGATCACCAGCGTGGGTGTGTGGTGGGACCCTTGAAACAGATGTCAAGGATGTCAATAAGATTAGAAAAAAACTTACATGAAGTCTATAATGACACACTTGTGACAATTTATAAGATGTATATGATTTCAATTTTCCCATGACAAAGTTCCCAGCTAACCAAATCCTGTGAGCAAAAAAGTGAAGTACATAATACTTACAGATACACTGGAAGAAGAAATCTTTAAAAGATACCGACACTCCCCACAACAGATTTATCAAATTTCACCCTAGGGTTGTAAAACAATGTGGAGAAATACTATACCACATATTCTGAAATTTTGGTAGGACTGTGCCATTTATAATTAATATTGTGTACTTTCACTGAAGTGATATAGAAATTTATTACTTTTGTTGTGTTTTTAAAATTAGACATTTTAATTTTAGTGACAAATGGTAAAAGCAATGATGCTGAGTATCTTGAAAATGTGATATATATATTTTGGATACTTTTGTATCTATGCTAATATTGTTTATGTACTAACATTTTGATCTGAAACATCTATCTGATGGTTTTATTTAACCTACAGATGTTCACAAATGTCATCATATATGAAAAAGTGTTAACCATACAGGTTTGTTTAAGAGCAGCGAGGTTTGTGCATTTTATTCTACTTTATTTCTCATGATACCACAAAATGAAGTCATAAAAAGTCAAACCTCTTTTGTAGAGACGCAAGATATGGACAAGTCTAAGCTGTGTGATTCTGGAAGCTACAGAGGCCAACAAGGCCATATATTTGAAAAAAATTTAAAGTATTTTTTTCTAAAGTGGAAAATCTGCTATTAAGAAATGCAATGACAATATGGAACATCAAGAAGTAATATTCGATAAAACTTCACTAATAAACAAATCATTGTCTGTTTTATGTGAGTCCATTTTTGTGGCCATCCCAAAAACCAATGAATAAAAAAGTTTATAGCTCATACTTGTGACAGCTGTTCTAAAAAGAACTGAATTGCCATTATAAAATGACAACCATATTTGAAAAATAATTTCGTGTTAAGAAAGACAAGTAAAAAACAACGTAAAGAAATAGGCTTTTTCCAAGTTGAAAACTGCCGACCGTCGGGGCTCTTCTCTGGGAGGAAGGGGACAGACAGACACAGACGTGCAGTAAGCCTACCGATAGTGCAGTGCTCTCCGTTCCAGCCCTGGCTGCATTCACACTTGCCATCCTTGCAGGTCCCGTGCTCGGCACAGCGGGGGTGGCAGGCTCTCTGATTACACGCTGGGCCCGTCCAGCCTTCTTCACAGCGACACGTCCCCCCCATGCAAACACCGTGTGAGCCACAGTCCACAGAACATATTTCTGTGTGGGAGGAAGAGGAAGCAAAACAGGAGAGAAGAGTGGTGGGAGGGAGAAGGGGAATTAATAAGCAGCACTCCATCTTCCACTCAGATTTGTTCAAGGAAACACAAAATCACCAAAAAGAAATCAAAAGTATTTGTATGCTAAGTAAATTTCAGCATTGACTACTAGGAAATGATCAATGGTGGAACTCTACGTCTTTATTCATCATTTAATTTTACATGCTGCTCTAGTCATGCAGAAAATACACATGGCAATTGTTAGAAATAATTTCTTTATATACACAATACTTTATAGAGAAAACATTACATATATAGAGGGTGGTCATATTTACATACACCTATCACCAAGAAAACACGTCCCCACACCCCCACCCTCAAATTAATGAAATATCTCAGCATCTCAGGTATCTAACAGAACTTGGATTTCATACATATGGCAAGAATTTGAAAAGGGGTTATTTCTAATGCCACATTTAAATGTTTTAAATATTCAGAAACTTTCACTAAGAGGAATCTACTTTAGTAAGTAAATTAGCTTGCTTCTGACACAGACATGCATGTAAAAAGAAACTGTTTTTCCTATTCAGTAAATTTGTACTGTTGACAGATACAAATTTCTTAGTCCACAATACAAAAGCAGTTTAATAATATACATAATTGACTCTCCTTTGAAAAACAAGGTTTTTCAATTCTTAGAATTACTGAAAAGAGCACAAGTGACCAAATGACTTCAAATGTTATAATACCAGGTTAGGTCTTTAAAAAGAATTCAGATGTGTAAGAAAAAAAATTTTAAGCTTTCTTAAAAGCTTTATTTAACTGGTTCCAATTGAGAGACAGGGAGAGGCAAAGGTAAAAGAAACTTTCAAGGTTATTTCATTTTTACATATAAGATTAAAGTTAGCTATAGTTTTTTTCCCCTAAAATTCTAAGACTATTGAATTAGTTTTGGTTTTCTTACAAAAATAAAGCACTGAACAATAAAAACCTAAAATCATTTCTAACAAACAGAAAATGTACTAAACCTTTTTTGATTAAAAAATAGTAGCTGTTTATGTAGTCACGTGTTCTGTTTTCCCTATTCATTCCCCAAATAACATTTCTCAGACACGTGATTCTCTATCTCACAGGCTAAACACCTTATCAAGGCACTATGAGAGTTGTAATATTTTTTATAAACAACACCCAGGGCTATTAACCGGAAGAGGGTAGCACACAGATTTTTTCATGCAATATTTTCTATCTCCTTCGAATTAAATTTTTGATTAAGAGATCCAAGATAGTTTGATTACCTTCAGAGCAACATAACATCAACCCAGCTCCAGAAGTGAGAGGGTTCTTTCTGAGGTACCCTTTTTATTCAATCTAATCAATTTTTCATTAGGGTGACGGTGTTTATCAGCATTTAGCACACTGGCTTTGAGCAAGGTGCGTCAATCTTTGTAATGAACTTATTAATTAGAGTTAATTTAATTGAAGTGGAATTGAAGGGCTAATTAATGAACAAACTGCTGATGAAGATAGAGGAAAGCTCTGTTGCTTTCAAACCTATAAACTTTCAGATGGAAATAATTCATTTCTTCTCTTTTAGCAGCTTAACCAAATGTTTCTTCGGGTGTAAAGTCTACTCTCTTATTGAATTTAGACATCTGAAGGTCATTTCCACAACAACAAAAGAGGTAGTGAGTAAAGTGTTTTCCTTTAGGATTCACTTAGAAATTCAGAATTATACTGCTTGTAAACTTTAAGCCGCAAATGGAAATTAACGGTGCTTTTATAAGCTTTAAATGAGACAAGCAGATAAATTTCAGGCACACAAGACCAGATATTTTCACAGCGTGACTGGAAGCATATTTGAAATCTTTACTATTAATTCTAAGTTTTCTGTCTTTCTGCAGCTAATAGCAAAGTTTCATAAAGATTTTTTTCTATACTTAGTATAATTATTTTCTTCAAAAATAGAGTATTATATTCATTATGCTACTCTATTTATTGAGAGTTGAATATGTGAAGTTTCCTTTTTGCATTGAGGATATCAAGATGAATAGGATAAAGATCTCTGCTCACTATGATTAAACAGTCATTTAGTACACAGGTAAAATTAGATTTCCAGCTACCAAAATAATTACAGTAGCATGAAAAAAATTCAGTCTAAATATGTAAAATAATGATATGTGATTTTTGGCAGCCAATTTAATCTTTTAATTAACATTTATATGTATATTTTCTAATTCATAGCAGTATCATTTTATGAAGAGGGCTGAATTAACTTTTGAGTTATTTAGTATCAGTTACAAACTACCCTTTATAAAATAATTCAGGTAACATACTATAACAACGTTATATGAAAAAAGGGACTACTGTGCTTGTTCCTTTCCGACATGGATAATTGTAGGAAGCGAATCTGAATGACAGTATTTCAAGCAAGTATTATTCTACAGCTAGTCTTAATATGCCTGTTTTACTGATGGAGGCATAAGAGACCTGAGCCAAGTAGCTTTACTATAGAAGTAATTATCTCTATAACATTTAATTGGATATTTTTTGTGGAAAGGGTTTTTTAGTGTAGGTAAAAACTCAACAGAAAACACTAATGCTTATTTTATATGTAAATTATATGTAATTACAAAATATATTTTACGAATAGAGGACAAAACAAGTTAACATGTTATTTAAAATAATACCACCCACTCATGCTGGATAAGTGTTGGTTGGTGGTAATACCCCTAAAACTCTTTAGTAAGACATTCCAGGCTCTTTCTAATCCAGATCCCAATTTGTGTTTTTACTCTTTATTCTATACATGTTATTTGCTCTAGCAGATGTGAATTTTCTCACCAAAGCTTCTGGTTCCGCAAGCTATCTAGAGGTGTATGGGCCAAAAGATGAGGGAGAATGAATAAAACAGGAAGGAAGGGAAGAAGATAAGTAGGAAGGAAGAAAGGAGAGATAAGAGAGGAGGGAAGGAGGAAGAAAACTCATACAAAAATCAGAACGGGAAGGAGAAAGGATGAAAACTTGTCTCTAAGTAGTATGTGAGTTCAACAGAAAATTTTCATCAATATTATACATTAGCTGATAGGAAACATTTGTTAGTCTGGGCTTCCAGGATTCAATCTGTAGCAGGTAAAGAGTAGCAGATAAATCTGTCATGCTGATACTGACTCATAGGGCAGCAGAGATGCCACCCAAGCTTCTCAAAAGGCCAGGAAACAGCAATTTGTAAAAATTACTAGCCTTTTTACCTCTTGCTAAAAATAAACATGTGAATTAACTTCTTAGCACAAGATTTCATGTAGTTTTATGCCATTAGATTGTACGAATAGAGGAAACAATTTGCATTTCATAACTTTCACATTTGGGGAACCATGTCCAGTCACTACTTTAATGTGGAAGCTCCTCTGAATTGATGAGAAATTAACTATGACAAACTACAATTAGCCTTTAGAATACTTCTACCATAGTAACTACTATCACCACCCTCTACTACGTCTATTAATGGTTAACACTGAACACTTACTGTCTAAGGTGCTATTCTAAGTGCTTTTCACATCCTAGCTCATTTAAGCCTTACCTCAACTGTATAAAGTAGTCCATTTTACATATAAAGAAACAGAGGCACAGAGATATTAAATAAATTGCCCAATGTCATATTGCTAGTGAATGGCCAGTCCAGCATTTGAACCCAGGCAGTTCAGTGTCTGAGTTCTGGTTCTCAGCCAGTTACTGTTAAACAGGCTTAGAGAAGGGGGCAATCAGTGTGGGCAGGAAAGTAGATAGACCCCTTCACTGAAGCCAAGACTTACGTTTAATCTAAGCAGGATGTTTTTATTCACTCAACACTGCTAATAAAATCCATCTTCTTCCTCGTTTCTTCCGCTTGTCCTTCCTCCTCTATCATTGCCCTCTTCCTCCTCCACTTCTCTCTTCCCTGCTTCTCTTTCTCATTTTTCCTCTTCTTTTGATGAACTATGTAGTTTTGCTTAGTTTGAGTATCCAAACGGAATTCATCTCTTTTCTATTTCTCACTTCTCTTCCATTGCCTCCCTACATCCTGCCTCTTCAATCAGCCTTCCCCTTTCCCAACTTTTCTTGCTTCATTCAGGGACATTAACATTAGCACCAATTTTCCTTGCTTCATTCTTACAGCTCTTCTCAACACGCGTCTCTATTGTGTTTTTTTCAGCAGGTCCTGTCTGCTTTTCCTTTCAAATGTCCCTCAGATTTATCTTTTTTATTTCTACTGACTCCCAACGAATTCATGCTCTCATCACCTCACGCTTGTGGGAAAGTCCTCCAGCTTGTCTCTTCGCCATCAAAGTCTCACAATTCACGCTCTCTGACTTACTATCTACAGGATAGTTTCCCAAAAACAATACTCTCATTGTTTTAGTGGGCAAATTATTGCTATTGGTAAATCCTCCATTGCCTAAAGCTATCATTTCTAAACAGTACTCACCATAATTGGGCCCAATCCTATTTTTTTGCCTCCAAAATACTCTTCTCTTCATTGTCCCTTGAATATAATGATATTTCTCACAATTGCATCTTTGCTAATCTTTTATTTAAATTACGTGGAACCAGAAGTGATTTGGATTTTAAACTTTTTCAGACGTTATAATATTTGCAGAATAAATACCACTGTAGCATCCCTAATCTGAAAATACAAAATCTGAAATGCTGCAATGAGCATTTCCTTTGAGCATCATGTTGGTGCTCAAAAAGGTTTGAATTTTGGAGCATTTTGAATTTCAGATTAGGGATGTTCTATGGTAGTGATGATGGTGGTGGAAGCTATCTTTAGAATTTATTATCAGCCAAGCTTTGTACTAAGTATGTTATATATATTATTCCAAGTAATTCCTACAGCATCTTTGTGAAGAGTGTCCCATGATTTTACAGATGAGTAAACTCAGGCATATAGTAATTTGCCTAAGGTCACATAGCTCTTAAGGAGTACAGATTGGATAAGAATCCACACATTTGATTTCACAGTCCATGCTCTTAAGTACTTTCTAATACTGTTCACCTAGCCAAAAATTATACCCTTACCCAGACTACCACCATCATTAAATAAAGAAATCTTAATACAAGTCTCCTTGAAAACTTTGAATACTCATTAAGTTAGAATCACTCCTCTGAATGTCCACTGAATTTAGCATAATATTCCATGTAACACTCAATATAGTATTAAACTAGAATATATTGACTTAGAATTTTTCATATGTATTCATCTTATCTCCCTAAATAAACTGTAATCTTCCACACTAGAATGGCATCTTCTCAAACCATAACTTATGAGTCATGGAATTAGCTCATGAGTTGCAACCAACATTTGAAAAAAATAAAATAGACTTGAAAAAAAAATCAGCGTGTATCACTTTGTAAAATGTTTATTTCAATTATGTATGTGCATGTATACTTTTACTAGGTCATAATGTAAAAATGTATTTAAGATGATAGTTCAAGGTCAAAATATTAGAAAGCCATTGTTCTAGAGGGCAGACACAATTTGTTAAGTCTTTTATTCTTACAGGGCCTATCACAATGCCACGCACATAGTAGGTGCTCAGTAACAACTTGGCTGATTGAATGAAATTACCTTGTATTATTTCTATTATAACGATATTATTATGATTAAAAACTCAGTGTTGAACCATTCATATCATAATATCTATACATGTATACTCTTTACTGTGATCATGTTTAGTCTTATATTGTCAAATGGTTTTTTAAAATTGAGCCTTCCCTGTTTATAAGATAATGTGCTTAAATCCCCAAGCTATACTTCAGATTTTAGAGAGGTTAGTTTTGGTTAGTAGTTCCATAAATTGAGAGTTAAGAAGATATGGTATCTTATGCAAATGAAGATGAGTCTCCCCCATAATACTAAAGGGGAAATTTTAGTGACAAATTGGCTAAGCCTGATTCCTTCTTTTTTATAAGGCAACTACATATCCTTACTTTTAATATTTATTTCCATAAAGAATCACTTTACTAAAATTTGTATTAGGTTTAAAAAGGGAGTTTTAAAAATTAAAATATCATCTTTAGCTAAATAGTATTAAGCAACTTGATTGTACTGCATTTATTAACCTCACCGTTTGAGCAGTCTGGGCCAGTCCAATTAGGGTCACACGTGCAGGAGCCACTTTCTTGAAGATATGTTCCGTGACCAGAGCACTGGTCTGGACACATGGTCTTCAGTATTTCACAATTGCTACCTCCCCATCCTGGACTGCAATGACATTCCCCATGGATACACACGCCATGATTAGAACACCCAGGGTCTAGACAGTCAGCTGGTGTAAAGAAAAGAACAATTTTATTAAATCCAGAAGATATCATAGTGCATGCAGAAAAAAGAATTAAATCCTAATCTAATTTATATGAACATTTTGGATAATCAAATATTTATCTACCATTTTCAAGAACTTGTTTCTGAAAATGCAAAGAATTGTAATACAATAAAGCATTAAGAACCAGCCTAATGCCACTTAGGTAATTGAGACTCTTGCAAGGATTTGTAATTTTCCTGAATTACATACATAGGCTCTTGAGGTTTCGGACTATTGCTCTCTGTTCTGCCCAATCACAGAGTAATAAGTATTGCCTTCTCTAAAACAAAATCTGTGACCACTGAGTACTGACAGCCGTATGGGATCCTCACACTGTTTGAGAAATAAATGAGTTGCATACTCTCTATCTTTCTTAATTCACTTTAACGTGCTTTAGATGACGAGATTTAATTTAGCAATTTGACTCAATAAAACTTTACACTTGTAGGGTCAATGGCCTGAAAATTTAATTCCAGAGACTTAATTGCATTACTTTGTGTGTGCAGATCAATAAAATCAATTTGATTGAAGAACGGAAATGGTGCTTTTTTGCTTTCTGAAAAAACAATTCACCTGCACTTTACAGTATAGCATCTCGACTCTCATCATTATACGTACACAGCTATGGAACAAATCCATGATGTCATACTTCTTTTCGGCAGCATATTATGTGTACTATTCTGTCTTTCTAGAGATGTCAAAATACTAGATTTAGAAGCTGGCATCAATGTAAAAAACTATAAAAAGAAAAATTAAATCAACAGTCTGCTGTTAGTTTCAAGGCACAAAGGTTTGCTTGCTTTCTCAGAGTGAAGAAAAGGAACGATTCACATTCCTGAAAAAGAGCAAAGGGGCCCTTTGGTGCTTGTTCTTTTTATTAGTTAAAATGTTAGTAAAACAATGCATTCATAAATATGGATTTTTCAAAATTGCTTTCAAAAGGAAGCGTATAAAAGGGATCTGCCCAACTAAAGATTACAGATACAATCTGTTTCTTGATGAAGATAACAACGGACTTCTGTAAATATTGACATGTTTACCTTCTTCACAATTTTCTCCTTTGTATCCCGAGTTGCAAGCACAAGAGCCCATGATACAAATCCCACGACCCCCACACTGTGGGTCAATACACTGGGTAGTCGGCACATCACACTCGGTGCCCTTCCAGCCGCTGAAACAGAGGCAGCGGCCCTTGGAATACTGCCCGTTGCCACTACATAACACTGGACAGGCCGCTGTGAAACAAGACACGACAGAATTACAGCCACATTTTCCACTGAGCTTCCGAAAGAAAAGACACATCGCTGGAACAAGTAATATGCCGGTTTCCCCCCCTTTCTTCCCTGTCTCGGTAGTTTTCGGAATCACTTGTGTTTCTACAGCTTATTTATATCGGCTTAAGAAAAGAATCTAACTTGCGTACCTCTTGAACAATCCGGACCCAGAAATCCTGGAAAACAATGGCAAGTTCCAGAAACACACTCTCCATTTCCATGGCAATTTCGGGGACATTCCACCACAGACTCTGAAGAAAAGGGAAAGAAGGACACTTGTTGCATAGCCTGCCTCTTGCAAAAGATAAACGGCATCACTTTGATCTTCATTTATGCTAGGTAATTTGAGTAGTAAAGCAAAACACTGTCACTTCAAATGCAGATTTTCAAAGCGTTTCATGACTTATTCTCCTCTCCCAAGGTAATTCCAGATAATATTTTCTCCCAGTGCTTCATAGTTTGTCACATTTCAAAAATAAAGATTTAAAAATAATTCTCACATTTTACCTGGGCTTTAACACCCTAGGAATTACCCCAAATTGGTACAGATAATTTAGTTTTTATTAAACACGGCGTTTAGGCTGTAGCCTGGAAAATGCTGCTTTGAAGACTATTCTTACCTATAACAATGGTATTAAAAGACACCTGCTCTGCATTTTTCCCATCATTATAAAAAGCCAGATGCCAGATTCCAGAATCCAAGTACTGGATAAAGCCGGCCTCATGAAGGCTGACAGATCTCGCCTGCCGCCCGGCTCTCTCCGTCTCAAGCAGGCTCCGCTGCTCTCTGGCAATCAGCCTGCTGCCATCCAGGAGCTCCACGAAGTCATACTGGGGGGAGGACAAGGAAAAATAGTCAGAAATATAAAAGGTGGCTGCTTCTTTTTTTTTTTTTTTTTCTTCAAGCTGTCTTCCTTTGCTCTAACAAATACAATGTTAGAAAGAAGTTCCTGACAGGTCCAAATGGTATAAGTCTCCTATGCATAGCAGTTACAAGGAGGACGCAAACTACCCGCCACATAGGGCTGGATTCAAACATCAGGGACCATTTTTTCCCTTATTGGGCAATATGGTTTCCAAATTTATTTAATTCTACTGACTGATCAAAAGTTTGATGAGTTTAGGCAGTTTGGGGATACAAACATAAAATCTACATGAACTGACATTTCCAATCCAGCAGGCTTATTTTTAATGCATTAATTTCATAATTGATATATAATAGTCGTACGTATTTTGAGTGCCCTCCCAGCCTCTGGTATCCATCATTCTACTCTTTCTTTTTTTTAAATTTTATTTTATTATACTTTAAGTTCTGGGGTACATGTGCAGAATGTGCTGGTTTGTTACATAGGTATACACGTGCCATGGTGGTTTGCTGCACCCATCAACCCGTCATCTACATTAGGTATTTCTCCTAATGCTATCCCTCCCCTAGTCCCTGACGCCCTGAGAGGCCCTGGGGTGATGTTCCCCTCCCTGTGTCCATGTGTTCTCATTGTTCAACTCCCACTTATGAGTGAGAACATGCGGCGTTTGGTTTTCTGTTCTTGTGTTAGTTTTCTGAGAACCATCATTCTCCTCTTTCTGCTCATTCACTGTTTCAGCTCCCACATATAAGCAAGAACACGTGGTATTTGACTTTCTGTGCCTGGCTTATTTCACTTCACACAATGACCTCCAGTTCCATCCATGTTGCCAGCAATCTTGTTTTGGTTAGACCAGAAGATAACCCTGTACGGTCTTCTCTGATTTAAAATTCACGCAGCAACAATTACTGTTGAATCCTTACTCTGTGCCGGTTCCTCATAGGAACCCTCGTAGGAAGGCTTTAACATTTGCACTTTACAGATGAAGGAATCTGAGTCTTGAGGAGCTGTAGCAGGCTCTCAGACATCTGGTAATGGTGGGGTTGGCTTGTGAACTCAAGAGCACGTTAAAGACATGTAACAAGATGCCCTTACATCTTTGATCTAAACAGTTAAACAATGGAGGGGTTCTGAAAGGATGGCAGTAACCGTAAATGTGCCTAATTATTCTTATGAATGGGTCATCATTAAACCTAAGTTTTGTTTTAGTAAAATTAGACATGAACATTGGTGACTGGAGAGTTTAAAAAAGAATTAAAAGTATAAAATGTGATTGTTAATACAGTGGGGTAAAATTTTGTAACTAGAAATAATACAGGGAATTTGAAAGACACTGAAAAGACTTTCCAATGTAGTTTCAAGAAGTTTTTTAGATAACAGTTGTTAAAAGTAGAGTGATTCAGTGTCCATAGAATGTTACCTAGTTTCATTCTACTCCTAAAGTGTGTTTATGGTGAAACATATGCCATAGTACTATATATAAATAATAATTATTATAATACTGCATATATAAATCATAAATATTCTACTTTCTGATAGATTTCTTAAATGGAATTTCATCAGAGGCCTATTTAAGATTACATGAATCTCTTAATCCAATCAAACTGGAATAAAATCAGTTGTTGGAATTTCTGAGAATCACAGTTAAATAGATTGCCATTTTACTGATCATAGAACTCTACTGTTAATATTGGAGAGAATTTAGAATATCTAATTCAGTTTCTGACTTACTAAAATTTTTATTTGTAAGTAAAACCTTTTTTTGTTCGTGTAGTTTCATTAGAACAGAATTCAGCTGTGAGAAATATATAAAAGCAATATAACCTGATCAGCAGTCAAAAACGTTTATTTTCATTTATACCTTATAAGGATGAAAATACTGACTGGTGTGGATACATGACCTACAAAAATCTGACTGGAATTCTATTCTAGAATTGTCAGAGGAAAATTAATTCGGCAGTTTTGAATGGTGACTCTGTCTCAAATAAGCCATTCATTTCCTCATCAGGTTTAAATATTTACACATTTGCATGGCAAAGAGACAAGAAAAAGTTTCTTTTTATGACCCAAGCATATAAACATTTTTCTTCCCTAACATTAAACACAGTAACTGAAAAAGTGAAAGGGAGGAATTCTGAGTTTTAGCTGGTCTTTCAAGGCAAAAGCACAACCATCACCTTTATCATAGAAATAACCATTCGCATCACACTGTGAACAATAAAATAAGGCCGGGGTAGTGGGCATGATGGTGGGGAGGAGGAGCTGACAGGTTTTGAGTATCTACCCAGTTCTAGGCTCATCTGCAGAAGTGTTTCACACGTGAATTCAGGAGGGTGATTCAAATACCTAAAAAAAGTTCCCTACTTTAACACTAAAACCATCTGTGCCCAAAATTACCAAATTATAAGGAATAAAAATACTTAACAATCTTTGTTCTTAGGACATAAAGTGGTCACTTAAGGGCAAATGTGAGTTTTGCTTTGTAATACTTCTAAGATGGAGACACAGATTTGTTTTTGGGGAGAAGAGGAATCTTAGGACCTTATGCTCTTTTTAGGAAGAAATTCTTGGGGCTAACTCTTCGATTGCACTACTCCGCGGGAGCCATCATGAGACAAAGCTTATACTTGATAAAGGTTTCATATAAAGTGAGACAATTTCAGTGTGAAAGCTCCGTTTAAAGGTCATTTTCTTATGATTTAATATTACCAAATATACACGCTTTTAAAATCCTCATTTAAAGTTGCTTTAAACTACGATGTATTAACAAGTCGTCTTTTGGAAAATCAATAGAAGAAAAGTTTGCCCGTGTTTGTTGTATTTATGCTGATTATCTAACAGACCATTTAAAAACAAATAGATTTTGTTTCAGTTATCTTGGTGGTTCACTTCTGAACAGTTAGATTATATGTTTAATTCAATTCTGTTACTAAAACGATGAGTTCTTAGAATCTATGAATACTTAACTGTGTCCTTACATCAACTCTTTGGTAGTGGCACAGTCTTGCTGTAATTGGAATATACAGAATAAAGAGATTTTACAGATCATCTGATCCAGCTCTTTCATTTTACCAATGGACACTAAGGCTCAGAGAACGGACGCTGCAAGGTCACAGAGTGAGAAGGTGGTAAGGGTATGCTTAGAACTCAGGCTTCCAACTCGTATTCGACAAGAGCCCTCACGTGAATGCACTAAAATGCTACAGTATACTTCACCATAAGGCTCTGCATTGCCTCCTGAGGACACTAACTAACCAGGAGAATGAACTGGCATCAGGGAGAAGACAGCCCACTGATTCCTTGGCAACAATCAAACGGGCAGTTTTACAAAAGGTCACAAACACTGTGAAAGCTCAAGCAACTATTCTGAATGGCTGGCCAATTTTAATTATTTCAGGTTGATTTATTTAATGTTCCTCAGAAACAGAGAAATGTTCAATTTGGGCTGCTTTATAGAATATTTCATGTTTAAACACTGAACTCACAAACAGTTGTTTGCTCTGCTGATCTTGAATAAACCACAGGAAGAAACTATAACAACCGTGAAGCTTAAGAAAATGCATAACCTACTTAAACACATATATTGTGGTAGAAAAGAAAAGGGGATATCATATGTATTGTGTTTAAATACTAGAAGGATTATGAGAAAACCTGAAACTGCACCTTTCATTTCTCTAATTTTAAATGTTATATACAACTTGCAGAGTCAACTAAATCTTTAAATAAACCTTTCAAGTACACAACACAATAGACAATTCTTATCTGAAATTATTTTCTAGAATTTGTAAGTTACGTGTTCACTATTGTGCTCAGCTTAGAGGTGTATTTCTTGAATTATACACAAATAATCACACATGTGGTTTCAGTGGGAAAATATTTTTTCATATTTCACTGGACAATTCCACTTAAGAAAATCTGTTTGTTTTTTTTTTTTCCTAGACAGAGTTTTGCTCCTGTCGTCCAGGCTGGAGTGCAATGTCACGATCTCTCGCTCACTGCAACCTTTGCCTCCAGGGTTCAAGTGATTCTCCTGCCTCAGCCTCCTGAGTAGCTGGGATTACAGGTGTGCGCCACCACGTTCGGCTAATTTTGTATTTTTAGTAGAGATGGGGTTTCACCATGTTGGTCAGGCCGGTCTCAAACTCCTGACCTTAAGTGATCCGCCCACTTTGGCCTCCCACTGCTGGGATTACAGGCCTAAGTCACCGTGCCTGGCCTTAAGAAAATCTGGTTATTATATCCTAGTCACTGTCACCTATAAGATGAACTAGAGTCAAACCTAAAATTTAAAATGGTCCAGACTGGCTGGGTGCGGTGGCTCACGCCTGTAATCCCAGCACTTTGGGAGGCCGAGGAGGGTGGATCACCTGAGGTTGGGAGTTCGGGACCAGCCTGACCAACATGGAGAAACCCCATGTCTACTAAAAATACAAAATTAGCTAGGCATGGTGGCGCACGGCTGTAAACCCAGCTACTCAGGAGGCTGAGGCTGGAGAATCACTTGAACCTGGGAGGCGGAGGTTGTGGCGAGCTGAGATCATGCCATCGCACTCCAGCCTGGGCAACAAGAGCAAAACTCCATCTCAAACAATAAAATAAAATAAAATAGCCCAGACGCGGTGGCTCATGCCTGTAATCCCAGTCCTTTGGGAAGATGGATGGATTGCTTGAGCCCAGGAGTTCAAGACCAGCCTGGGCAACATGGTGAAACCACATCTCTACAAAAAATACAAAAATTAGCCAGGGGTGGTGACACGCATTTGTAGTCCCAGCTACCCAGGAGGCTGAGGTGGAAGGATCACCTGAGCCAAGGAGGTTGAGGCTACAGTGAGGTAAGATTGTGCCATTGCACTCCAGCCTGGAAGACAGAGTGAGACCCTGTCTCAAACAAAAAACAAAACAAACAAAAACCAAAACCCCAACAAACAAACAAAAATATAAAATTTAAAATTGGGCATTAGTACTTTATAAGAAGTATACAATGCATAAGAATCAAATTTACTTTAATATAGATATTAAAAATATTAAATAGGAAAAATGAATACACTAAAGCCTGATATTCAGAAATTTCATAGCCATAAAATTAATATATGTATATGAACTAAATCCACAATTACATTAGAAAAAGCATGTTGAAATCTTCTTACTCATCTTTCTTTAAAGATATAATTTCTTTATTAATACGTGACAATTTTTCTTCATAATTTATGTTTCTAGGTTACAAAAAATATTTCTCACAAAATTATGCGATATAAAGCATACATGAAAACTCTCCAGTCCTTATTTTATAAATCACACTAAATCAGCATGAAATTCTCTGGGTAAATAAACTGATTATTGAATATAACTTTAGGCTCATCCTACTGTCAATTTTAATTAATCAACTATTAAATTTTTGATATTCCTCTATGTACTAATGTAATAGTTGACCTTGGGGAAAGTCTCAGTTCCAATTTTATGGTAGGTAATTTAAATAACTTCTATCAGAGATGATGAAACCTATATTAAATGACAATTTCCAATTTACATACTATGACCCGGTACTGTATTAGATTATGAAAAAGGCTGTGGAATTGACAATAGTTCTCCATCTGTGATTGCTGTTGTGAGGGAATTTTTATGCAAGGGAAACGACTTTAAAGTTCTTTGATATTAAGGATATCTGAATTGTTTTGTGTACCACGCTAATATGATCATACTTGGTTATCTCTGAAAGCTCTCTTGCCTCTTTATCTCAGCGTTGATCAATTTAGATGAGGAACAGCGCTTGAGTTGATAAAGCTCATGTCATCATATTTATGTTGATGTTCCCATAATTTCTCTACTAAGAGTAAATCTGGCATAAACTAAAAAAATACATTTTGAACAGAATGAATACGTGTTTGAGATGAATATGTTATGCATCTATTACATGAAAGGAATAAGATCATCGGAAATTATCATAGAATCTTTCTAAAACACTTGGAAAATCCATGGTGTTTTACTGGGTGCTCAGATGATGCTCAATATTCATTAAGTTACTCACAAAATTCAGTACATTTTAAACAGTCAAATCAGGAAGAAAATATTGTTCTTCCCACTACTGATTCAAAAACCTCAGAACAAGTAACCTACATTCCAAATTCTTTCTACTGTAGAAAGTCAATTCAAAAGTCGTCAAACAGTTAACCAAACAGTTGAGCTTAAGAAAGAGAATAATTTCAGAAAATGCAACTAGCAGTTCTTATTATATTGATAAGAAAGCCTAGTCTTACCTGAGTATGGGAAGGCGGTAAGCCTTTTCGGCCATATACTCCAATCAATGCATCCTTCTGAAGAGAGATATTGAATTTAAGAAACTGTGGCTGATCAATGAAGAGCTGTGATCTCCAGAAGATCCCAGGAGGAACTTCTTGAATTGCTCTTCGGCCAATATCAAGTTCTCCGGAATCTATGGTGTTATTTTCTTGCATAAATCCACCTAATTTTCCTGAATGTAAGAGATCCATTGAGGAAGAACAAAATTTTTTTTAAAAAACACAACAAAAACGGTTTTTAAACTTTTTGAAAAAGTTATTTTTACTAAATGCTCAAGCCATTTCATCTTCTGATAAATTACGCTCATAAAATTTGCACTTTAAAAGCTTCCACTATTAGATACTGGTGTTTTACTAATTCTGATTTAGCTCGTAAGATATTTAAGTTAAAATCCTTTTGACTTCCCCCAAGGTATGCCTATTACTAAAGCTGTTTTCACACCTACAGTCTTTCTGTTCACTTGAAACATAATTATCTTACAAATTATGTGTCTTGTTATTTCTTGGGAGAGATTAGGTCTGGTACTTATCAGTCATTCTAAACATACTATAACACTGCAAAGTGTAAATTAGGGCAGAATGGATTATGGAGATTTCTAAATCAATCCTTAAGCAAACAATAAAACCAATCGATGGTTCGGATTCATGTAGTTCTATCTAAATGACATACTAGGATGAATGAAAAACATCAGATGTTGGCAGAGAGATAGAGAAGGGATACTTGGGGCATTGTGAGGGGAAAGGAAGGAGGGTAAGCTTAAGTGCTCACATAGCTTTTGTGTAGGCTGTTACAACTTTTTCTCTTTCTTTTGACCCTCATTTCAAACTCACTTGTAGTCTTAGTGGACATACTGTGTAGTTACTTCTGACCACACTGATCTTTGATGCATAGGAACAAAACCTCTTTTCTCCCTGGATCCCTGCCACCTGTTAAGAGACACCATCTCTTCTCTTCCTGCATGGCCTCCTTCTAGAAAACAGATCCAAGACTCCTCTTTTTGGTACGGTGTTCCCCTTTTCCCTCTTTGTCAAGGTTCTTTCTCAGTTATTCTGATGGGGGTCATGATAAGAGTTTCCGCAATTTGCCATGAGTGGAAATATAACTACATTGTCTCTTATGCAGACGGGTCCAGAAGGCTGAGGAACAGAATGGAACTGGGCAAATTATCTTCTATCAATTCAGCCCTTTTACACTGATAACAACAGGAGGGTGAGGAGTGAGGATCACTTGAGCTCAGGAGTTAAAGTCCAGCCTGGGCAACATAGTGAGACCCTCGTCTCTTAAAAAAAACTGGTAACAAAGTTGACTTACTACCAACTTTGTCTTTAAAAAAAAAAAAAAAAAATTAAACTGTTAATTCAAAACGTAGAGGATGTGATTTTAAGTCTGAGAGCTGTAAGCTATCTCATCTTAGTGATAAGGGAGACAGTCTTCTAACTATCTGTGAAGAGTTATTAGTTTAACACTGAGTTCATTTTTACTGAGTGTCTGCTAGCGGCAGCACTGTAGGTGACTTAAAAAAAGAAATATAAACCAAAGAGTAGAATCTTAGAGATTATCTAGACTTCCACAGCTTCTGCCATCAAGTAGTAATTACCTGGGTGGGGAGACAACACCCACAAACTGATAAATTGAGACCCTAAAGCAAAATATGAGTAGGAGTCAGAGAAAGGCACTATCACTGCAGGCTGGAGGTTGAGAGATTTCACAGGAGTTAAGTTTGGCGGTAAACATTGAGGAACAGGTAGGATAAGGTTTCTGAGCTGGGATAAACATCGCTATCACAAGCAGGGCCGTGGAACTTGACAGGTGTTAGGTTGGTGCTCAGCAGAGAAATCCATCTGGCCAGAAAAGAAGATAAAGAAAACTCGTTTTGGAGTCAGACAAACCTGGGTTTGAATCCTGGCTCTGCCAACAATTAGCTGTGTGACCTTAAGGAAGATACTAAACCTCATTTAGAAAATGGGGAGAGTAACATAATGATTGCACCGTTACAAGGATTCCATGAGGTTTGGTGCATCAAGTGCAAGCTGCAGCGTCTGGCTCTCAGGAGGTATTGAATGGGTTTGTCGTGGGAGGGATGCGGGATAAGGTTGGGAAGGGAAGTGGCATCCGTCTGTGGAGGGCCTTGGATACCAGGTTAAAGAATACGGTCTTTATACTTTATGCTAGTGATTTTTTTGTATTTTCACTCTATCAAGAGTGTTATTACACCCTTTTCCCTGAAGATGTATATATTTACTAGTATTCTGTTACTGTGCATGTCATTTATGGTATGTTTTTAAAACAGATACTTGAAGACTGATTATGGGTAAGTTGCATTTCGATGCCTCAAATACACTTATTCTTGTGTGGTGGTGGGGTGTGTAAATATAATCAAGAGAAACAGAATTGAAGATTACTAAGGAACATGACCTGCAATCACAGACCCAGTTTATGGCCTATAGGATCTGAAGCAATTCACAAAAAATTCACACTTACAGATAAATGCGAGGTTTGAGGGAGAGTACATCACTAGCAAATGTCAGAATTGCTTTCCACCTGGACTACTGCATCCTACATGACACACGTACCATCAGTTGTGAAGGACAGCTATAACTAAATGGAGACCCATTCAAGGTTCTGAGCAGGCTAGAGGTGAAATGAAATCACTGTTTCAAGAGCATTACTGTGCAGTAACTGTGGGAAGCCTGGAAACGAAGAGATGAGTGAGGACACAGCTGCAATAACCCAGGTATGAGGCAGAAGAGGGTTGTACAAGAAAACTAAATAAAAAGGCATTATTTATAATCTCCCTTCCTCTCTTCTTTCCCAGTGTTCACAATCATGGTAGCTATCAGGTCTATTTTTCTTGAACCAATTCAGTAATATAAAATGATCTAAGGAATAAAATTTCCAAATTGAGTTATAGTAATCACTATAATTTTTCCACACATCAACTCTTAGATTATAAGCTGTAGATCATTCATAGGATTCAAAGTATTTATTTTACAATAGTAATACTTGTTCATTTCAGCAAAATTAGAACATACAGTTAAAGAAAAAGAGAAAAAATATATATAATGCTACCATCCAGAGATTATTTTGCTTTCTATCTAAACAGACATCTTGCTTTACTCAGAAATTTTTAATTATCTGAGACCAATTTCTACTTTTCATTTAGGAAGCTTCTGCAAAGGAACCTACATTTGTCATCAAGGAGCTTTTATTGAGAAGATTCAGGGGAGAAAGAAATGGAACTAATCTTCAACTGAGAATGACAGGTAGTTTCACCCAAGAGGTTGGTATCATTTTGAGATGAGGAAACTGAGGCTCAGAGAAGTAAATGATGTGGCCAAAGTGAGTGATGGAGTCAAGACCGAAATCAAGGTCTGCAGAATTCCAAAACCATCTGTTGTATATAATCCTCAATAAAATCTTTGCTTTTTATTAAAACAAAAATATTATTTTAAATTACTAAGTTTTAAATTTATTTGTCTATTTCATATAAAATCAGATATATTGTCACCGAGCCACCTTAGAGAATATACTTACAATGTCAGGACATAAAGTTTATACTTATTTTTATAAGTTTTATATTGATAAAACTTAAAAAACTAACATGGAAGGCCAGGCGTGGTGGCTCATGCCTGTAATCCCAGCACTTTGGGAGGCTGAGTTGGGCGGATCATGAGGTCAGGAGATTGAGACCATCCTGGCTAACACGGAGAAACCCCATCTCCACTAAAAATACAAAAAATTAGCCGGGCGTGGTGGCGGGTGCCTCTAGTCCCAGCTACTTGGGAGGCTGAGGCAGGAGAATGGCATGAACCTGGGAGGCGGAGCTTGCAGTGAGCCAAGATCGTGCCACTGCACTCCAGCCTGGGTGACAGAGTGAGACTCCATCTCACAAAAACAAAAACAAAACAAAAAAACGTGACATGGATACTATAACATAATACTCTTTATGTTATAATTCATAATAAGTTCCTCATAAGTTTTTGTGTTTTGGTTGACTCCTACATGAAACTAATTTTAAAGTACTGAGTAGAGTAGCTGTTCTCTTCCCCTCTAAGATGTTAGTATACATATCATATTTTAATATGAATATAGTTTATATTTAGACTCATTGAAGTTTATACATTTCTAAGGCTATGATACTTGATTGTCATTCACAAGTTCGATCTACTATGTGAAGCATATGTAATTTAATCCACTCTCTTGAGTTGACCCTATTGCTGCTATTAATGGTTTTCTGAGTTTTAATAGCATACCTGTGCTTTGAGAACTGGTAAGCATAAATTCATAAACTGGTGTTAATTTCAGAATTTTTTTCCAAAACATTATCTTTACCCAAGAACGTTAGTTGTGGTAATGGTAACCAAGTTCTGATTTCTAGGGTTTCCAGTTTCACTATGTCGAAGCCATTTAATACGCTAGGTATTCTTGCCTTGTTGCTTTCTCCACAAATTAATTTTGAGGGGTTAAAATCTTTCTCACAGAAATGATATGTGAACACATTGTTGTGTTGGCAAGTATATCTATTTATCCTATTAGTCCCATACATAGGTAATTTAACAGGTGGCTCTTTTCCAGAAAAAGGGGGTTCTTCATTTGTAAAACAAAAGATCCAAGATTGGTAGAGTGTGCTTGAATGGGATAGCAACTGTGATGATTTTTTTCCTCCCATAACGAAAAAATACCTAATTAATCATAACACCACAGAATCTTCGAGTTCTAGTACCCATGGGGGTCATCTAGGGTAGCCATATCCCTAGGAAACATTAAAACTTTTCAATAAGGAATGGGGTAGGAGATTAATTTCTATTAATAGACCCTCAATAACATTGACATGTTGACTTTCTTTACAAAAGAAAGGCATACCTCTCACATACCCAAAATATTACTATGACTCATTGTCTTGGAGCATAAAACTTCCAGTATGCCAAAAAAAGGCAAAATTAAAAGTATTTTTGTGGTGAAGCCTCTTTTATTTAAGACACCATAAACCCAAGGTAGGGCTTCAGCGACTTTCCCTACTTAACATAGTTCCATTAAGGGCAAAACGTGGGGTTAACAATGGGGTATTTGGGACTACTGGCATGCTTCGAAGTCAAATATATCAAGAAAGAGAGATAACCTTTTTAATGAACTTATCACTCACCCCAACTACTGTCAAAGAATGCTTTTATTTATTTTTTATTTATTTATTATACTTTAAGTTCTACAGTACATGTGCACAATGTGCAGGTTTGTTACATATGTATACATGTGCCATATTGGTGTGCTGCACCCATTAACTCATCATTTACATTAGGTATATCTCCTAATGCTATCCCTCCCCCCTAGCCCCACCCCATGACAGGCCCCGGTGTGTGATGTTCCCCTTCCCGTGTCCAAGTGTTCTACAAAGAATGCTTTTCAACTGCAGAAGAATTTAATGACTACCAAGAACACAGCAATAAGGTAAGAAACATGAAATGTAATGATGCTTTATTTATTCCAGTTGTCAAGGTTAGGACAAGGATTTGTGCTTTATCTTGCTACCTATCTACCTAGAGCAGGGATTCAGAACTGAGAGGTTCTAACAAAATGTAGATTAATTTATTTGAACTGAAAAAAATAAGTCAGCCTTTTTCTGACAAAAGGTAAATTTGGGCCAGGCGTGGTGGCTCACACCTGTAATTGTAGCACTTTGGGAGACTGAGGCAGGTGGATCACAAGGTCAGGAGTTCGAGACCAGCCTGGCCAAGATGGTGAAATCCTGTCTCTACTAAAAATACAAAAATTAGCTGGACATGGTGGCGGGCGCCTGTAATCCCAGCTACTTGGGAGGCTGAGGCAGGAGAATCACTTGAACCCGGGAGGTGGAGGTTGCAATGAGCCGAGATCACACCACTGCACTCTAGCCTGGGCAACAAAGCAAGACTCCATCTCAAAACAAAAAAAATGGTAAATTTGATTTCAATGAGTACTGGATCCGACAGTTAAATTATATGGCAGATATTTCCCCAAAATTAAATGAGCTAATGAAATAGACACATTTAAAGCATATACAGGCATACATATTGCACATTTTCTTCCAGACTACCACAATAAAGCAGATATCACAATGAAGTGAGGTACACACATTTTTTGGTGTACCAGCGCATGTAAAAGTTATGTTTACACTATACTGCAGCCTATTAAGTGTGCAATAGCATTATTTCCTTTTTTTTTTTTTTTTTTGAGACAGGGTCTCAAAAGCTGTCACCCAGGCTGGAGTACAGTGGCCCAATCTCAGCTCACTGCAGCCTCAATCTCCCCGGGCTTAGGTGATCCTCCTACCTCAGCTTCCCAAGTGCCTGGGACTACAGGCGCACACCACCAAGTCTGGCTAATTTTTTGGTATTTTTTGTAGAGACAGGGTTTCAACATGTTGTCTAGGCTGGTCTAAAACTCTTGGACTCAGGCGATCCACCAGCCTCAGCCACCCAAAGTGCTGGGATTACAGGCATGAGCCACTGTGCCCAGCCAACAGGTTTCTACAAATCAACGTATAACCTTAATTTAAAAAATTTTATTGCTAAAAAATGCTAACGATCATCTGATCAAGTCACAACCTTTCTGCTGGTGGAGGATCTTGCCTCAGCGTAGGTGGCAGCTGATTGATCAAGGTGGTGGTTGCTGAAGGTTGGAGTGTCTGTGGCAATTTCTTAAAATAAGACAATAATTAAGTTCGCCACATTGATTGACTCTTTTCATGAAAGGTTTCTCTGAAGGATGTGATGCTATTTGGTATCTTTTTACCCACAGTAGAATGTCTTTCAGAACCGGAGTCAACCCTCTCAAACCCTGCCACTGCTTTATCTACCAAGTTTATGATAATCTAAATCCTTTGTTGTTATTTCAACAATGTTCACAGCTTCTTCACCACGAGTAAATTCCATCTCAAATACCCACTTTCTTTGCTCATCCATAAGAAGCAACTCCTCATCCATTAAAGTTTCATGATGAGATTGCAGCAATTCAGTCACATCTTCAGGCTCCACTTCTAATTCTAGTTTTCTTGCTATTTCTACCAGATCTGCAGTTACTTCTGCCATTGAAATGTGAACCCTCAAAGTCATCTATGAAGGTTGGAATCAAGTTCCAAACTCCTGTTAATGTTAGTCTTTTGACCTCTTCCCATGAATCATAAATGTTCTTAATAGCATGTAGAATGCTAAATCCTTTCGAGAAGGTGTTTTTTTCTTTTTTTTTTTTTTGAGACGGAGTCTCTGTCTGTCATCCAGGCTGGAGTGCAGTGGCGCCATCTTGGCTCACTGCAACCTCCGCCTCCCAGGTTCACACCATTCTCCTGTCTCAGCCTCCTGAGTAGCTGGGACTACAGGCGCCCGCCACCGCGCCCGGCTAATGTTTTTGTATTTTTAGTAGAGACGGGGTTTCACCCTGTTAGCCAGGATGGTCTTGATCTCCTGACCTCGTGATCCGCCTGCCTCGGCCTCCCAATGTGCTGGGATTACAGGCATGAGCAACCGTGCCTGGCCTCCAGAAGGTTTTTAATTGACTTTGCCCAGATCTATCACAGGAAATCACTATCTATCTATTATGGCCTTACAAAATGTACTTCTTAAATACAACTTGAAAGTTGAAATTAAATTAAATATGACTTGAAATTAGTCCTTGATCCATGGGCTGCGAAATGGATGTTGTGTTTGCAGGCATGAAAACATTAACCTCCTCGTACATCTCCATCAGAGCTCTTGGGGGACTAGGTACATTGTCAATGAGAAGTAATATTTTGAAAGCAATCTTTTTCTCTGAGCAGTAGGTCTCAACAGTGGGTTTAAAATATTTAGTAGCCATGTTGTAAACAGATGTGCTATCCTCCAGGCTTTGTTGTTCCATTTATAGAGCACAGGCAGAGTAGAATTAGCATAATTCTTAAGGGCCCTAGGATTTTAGGAATGGTCAATAAACATTGGCTTCAACTTCAAGTCACCAGTTGCATTACCCACTAACACAGTCAGCCTGTCCCTGGAAGCTTTGAAGCCAGGCCTTGACTTTTCCTCTCTAGCTATGAAAACCCTAGATGGCATCTTCTCCCAGTCTAAGGCTTTCATCTACATTGAAAATCTGTTGTTTAGTGCAGCTACATTCATCAGTGATCTTAGCTAGATCTACTGGATAACTTGCTGCAGCTTATACATCAGAACCTGCTGCTTCACCTTGTATTTTTATGTTGCAAAGACGGGTTCGTTCCTTAAACCTCATGAACCAACCATTGCTAACTTCAAACTTTCATTCTGCAGCTTCCTCACCTCTCTCAGCCTTCACAGAGTTGAAGAGAGAGCCTTGCTCTGGAGTAGGCTTTAGCTCAAGGGAATGTTATATCTGGTTTGATCGTTTATCCAGGCCACTCAAATGTTCTCCTTATCAGTAATAAGGCTGTTTTGCTTTCTTATCATTCATGTGCTCACTGGAGTCGTGCTTTTAATTGCCTTTAAAAACTTTTCCTTTGCACTCACAACCTGGCCAACTTGGCGCAGGAGGCCTAGCTTTCAGCTGATCTCATCTTGGACATGCCTTCCCCACTAAGCTTAATCATTTCTAGCTTTTGACTTAAACTGAGAGACGTGTGATTCTTCCTTTCACTTGAATACTTAAGAGGCCACTGTCGGGTTATTGATTGGCCTAATTTCAATACTGTTGTGTCTCAGGAAATAGGGAGGCCCAAGAAGAGAAAGATGGTGGGGACGCTGGTCACGGAGCAGTCAGAACACACACATTTATTGATTAAGTTCGCTGTCTTATGTGGGTGTGGTTTCTGGCACCCCAAAACAATTATAAGAGCAACATCAAAGATCACTGATTGAAGGTCACTGTAACAGATCTAATAATAATGAAAAAGTCTGAAATATTTTGAGAATTACCAAAATGCAACACAGAGACATGACGTGAGCACATGCTGTTGGAAAAATGGTGCCGACAGACTTGCTTGACGCAGGGCTGCCACAAACATTCAGTTTGTAAAAAACACGGTATCTGGGAGGCATGATAAAGCGTAATAAAATGAGATCTTCCTGGAATACGATGAAAGCATTGCAAAATGATAATATCAAAGGTGAATTAATATGAGCAATAGTTCCATTTTTCACCACATTCTGAGTATACCAGATAAACAAAGTACCACTAAGTAGAAGAATAACAGGTAAAATGAGCAGTATTTTGCTAAGCCTTGGTAAAGTCTTTTTTGGCATCCTACACAGAAACCGGGAAAAGGATTGGTTCTAAAAACAGTGTAATAAATCTTTTTTCAAAGTAGTTAGTTGCTGATTCCTTGCTTTCATGAGAAATGTGATAGAACTGGCAGCTTATAGACAACATATTTTTTAGAAATAGATCACAATGTGATTTTTGACATATGACTAATAAGAATGTCAAATAATTGAACAGCATCACTTAAAAAAAATCCTTCCATTGCCACTTACTTATTTTGTAGCAAGATTTCTTTTGTTTATATTCATAAGAAAGGAAAACAGGATTAGAATTGAAATTGAATTTTGTTTTATTCTTACAAGGAATATTCATCTATGAATATATAAACTATTTGAAAAAAGTTCCCATTCATCTCAGAGAGGTATTTTCAATACATTTTCACTTTTTATGTTTCATATTATCAAAATGTTTAACACATTTATATTTCAATACATTTTCACTTTTTATGTTTCATATTATCAAAATGTTTAACACATTTATATAAGAATTAGGTTGTTTTCAGTCAAATGTGTACAACTAATAATTGTAACCATAATTTAATATAGAAGAAAACAGGTTTTTTTAAAAACATATGATCTCAAAAAATAAAAAAAATTTAACTTTGTATAGCTATTTTGTTTAAGGGGGTCACAAGAACAAAATAGTTTGAAGCCCATTGATCTATTCTAGCTTTTCCCATGAAATATGAATCTCATCTCTAAAGTGCCTGTCAACTTCTATTTGCTTCAAGTTATTACACTAGTTTGAATGAATTTATTTTGAATTACAGTCTTAGAATGTGTATTTTCTAAAAGGTAGTTGCAGATCTGACCTCTCATTCTAATCAGTGATATAGAGATATAAGGGCATCACTGATTTTTCTCTGCAAAATCCACTGAAACGGCAGCTTAGATTAGTACAGCCTTCCTGTTTAAGCCTCTAGTTTGAATATCAGGGGACTAGGGTTTTGTGAAGGGGCTTTGTCTTTAAATTCTGCACTGCTGCTTTTCAAGTCACAGCCCTTCTCTCATTTGGGCAAGTCAAGTGTGTTCATTCCTGTTAGCATTTTCAAATGCTCTGTATTGATGGTAAACACACCTGCAAGTCAGTGGGCCATTGACACAGTTTGATAAACTTGTAAATACTTGCACAACCTTTTCCTCTGAAGCTCATCAGTCCTCTTAGATAAAAGCCTGGACACAGAAGTCTTTCATCATGTCCTGAATTCCAGAAAACTTTGGCTTCAGAAGAAATAAAAAAAGGCCAGTTCTAGGGCTCTCTATCCTCCCTTACTGAGATCACTACATCCGTAAAGCCCTAGAGCCTGAACCTGGGAATGATCATAGGAAACACTAAGGTTGTCTGTAGGTTTTACTAAAAGAAAAAGGAGTTAAACTGGAGGAAAAAATAGAGACAGGGCAACAGAGTGCCCTGTAGTTATTCTAAACTCAAAGCTTGTGGGTTAGGAATCAAACCAATTAAAGCCTTCACAGTAAGTGTGAAATGTACCACGTCTTCAAACACAATAGGGTATCATCTTGAAGGTTTTTTTCAACGTGTCCTGTTGTGCCTGAATGTGGGAGCCACTAGCAGTCTTTTCACCTACTAACTGTGATTTTTTTCTTTCATCAGTAAGTATGTGTCACAACAGTCTTAATGTCTTCAAATACAGTTGTCAGAGTGTGAAAACATAGAGAGACCACATACTCAAAGCTATTGTTATTCCTCTCCTTCTTATGTGATACCCAGTTCATATGAAAACACATCAGTGGAGTGACAGTTTTTCAGATAATGCCTTTTAAAAAGTACTTGGAACTGAAAAACATTTTATAAATAAGAGTTTACCAACCATAGATGCTGTAAGGACAAAATAGAAGATTTAAAGTCATATTGGTAATTAGGTGGTTTGGTATCTGTTTGAAAATTATTTTGTGCTATCGGAAAAATCAGTGAAAATTATCAAATGCTAAGTTTTCTGCCATATATATCATGAATTTGCCTATGATGTGAGTAAACAAGCCTACAATGACTGAAACGGAAAGGCAGAAAAGAAATTCACTGTCAAAGTCTAACTGCAATTGTTGCAGAAGGTAAATGATAATATCATCTTAAATCTCACAGAGGCACTAATAATTAAGACATCAGGAAGCAAGGTTAGGCATTTATAGACAATCAATAGCCCACCCTCCAATTCTATGACCTAACCTTGGATTCATACCCTGACTTTGAGAGCTCTGAGAAAACATACCTTTTTATAAACAACCACATGCCATAATTTAGCATTGTGGATACAGAGTGTTATATCACAAGCTAAGTGAAGTAAGACATAACTACTTTGCAAACATAGCTTAATGGACAAAATCAATATAGCACCTAATTAAGGAGCTATTACACATTGTAATAACACAAGTACTATGAACAATATTGAACAAAACTCAGTGCTCTCGCAGCCCTGTCAGCTCCATTTCTCTAATTCACAGGTAATCTTCAACCTGCTATCAAATCAAACTCTCTAGAGTTGTCTAGTACTTGAGAAAGTTGATACACGATGATCAAAAATATAAAATTTAGTCCCAGCTACTTGGGAGACTGAGGCAGGAGAATGGCATGAACCCAGGAGGCGGAGCTTACAGTGAGCTGAGATCGCGCCACTGCACTCCATCCTGGGCGACAGAGCGAGACTCCATCTCAAAAATAATAAAAAAAAAATTTTTGAAATTTAAAAGCAATTAGAATTGTTTTGTTTAAGCAGCATAAATCATATGCATATATACACATACACGCATATTTGTAGTTTTTCAACTTGTATCCATACAAAAAGAGTTCTTCTGATTAGAGAAGTTACTTGCCATAGTTACACTGACTGAAATGTATAGCCTTTTATTTCAGTCTTTATTTTCCTAAATTATCCTATGCTAAAATTGGGCATTTATCTTACTGCCCCTTTAGAAATCAAGCTGGTGTTGAAATGTTCTGTCAGGGTACACTCCACTTAAGGGCGGTTTTCTAATTCATCGTAATAACTCGCTCGATTCCCGTCTAGCCTAGAATTCACATGCTCTGGAAACAACAGCTGTGATCATCTTGCTTTTACTGCTTTATTCCCAGAATCTTGCTCAGTGCATGGCACATCATAAGTGCTCATTACATAAACGTAAAATGAATAAATCCTATGCATTCAAAAAAAGATGATAATATTTCTTTCATAAAATTCAAATAACTAAAAATATAAATAATGAATGATGGAGATTTCCATTATTGCTTTAGAGGATACTACTGATGCTGATTTGGAGAAGTGTCTTCTTAAAATTTTGCTGTGAATTACAAGTGCATCATCTTGAATTGCAGAATGAAGAGCAAACAATCACTGATATGCATTGAATAGTTGTCATGTTCCAATCACTGCTTGGCACCCTGCATGCATTATCTGATTCAAACCTCATTGTAAACCTTTATATCACCCTATAAAGAAACAGGAAGTGAGAGTGGTAACTTGCTTAAAGGCACCCAGTGAGTGGCAGAGCTTCACTTCTTAGCCACTATTCTATACTAGTACTTTGCATATACTTGATGCATGGCCCTTCGTATACTTTATATCATATCATTTAGTTGTATTATTTTCACTCATTCATTCAACTAATACTTTGTGAGCACCTATTACATGCCAGAACTGTGCCAAGAGCTTGGTATACAACAGTGAAAGAACAGACAGGATCCTTGCCTTATACTCTAGTAAAGATGAGATGCATTAAATAGTAATAGTGATAACCATAAACATTTTTCAAGCATTGTACTACACACCATTGTATGTTTACACCTTTGAATATTTGCATTGAATACTCAAGACCAAAGACCATTCTATGAAGTAAATTAGTCCCTTTTAACTGATGAGACCACTTAGGCACAAAGAAGCTATATAACCTGTCCCAAGTAGCACAGGCACTAATGATCAGAACTAGGACACAAAATCAGGTGGTGAGGCTCATAACTCTATCCTCTGTATCTCTGTGTGATATTGTTTTTATGTTACAGTATGGTGTGATGCACAGCCAGACTGTGGAGAGCCTTGTAAGTCATTTAAAGGCTTCTGACTAGAATCTAGGTCACTGAAGGGTCTTAGGCAAGGAACTGATATCTCAAATTTGTGTGTGAAGAGTGGATGAGCAAGACTGGAGACATACAGCGCAGATAGAAGGCTACTATATCCAGTTGAGAGAAAACAGGATTCAAGAGATACTATGGGGTCAGAGTTGAAGGAATTTAGAGACTGACTAAATACGGGAGATGAGAGAGTAGAAGCAGTCACTGGGCCTCCTGGACCAGTGATGAAGTGAACGACAGTGCCATTTCCTAATATAGGAATCCCTTCTTATCTGTAGGGTCTGTGTTCCAAGATCCCCAGTGGATGCCTGGAACTGTGGATAATATCAAACCCTATATATACTATATTTTTTCCTATACATCCATGACTATGATAGCTTATACATTAGGCAAGAAAAAGATAACAATAGAACAATTATAACAATATACTGCAATGAAAGTTCAGTGAATGTGGTCTGTCTCTCTCTCTCTCTCTCAAAGTATCTTAATAGTTTCAGACCACAGTGGACTACAGGTAACTAAAACCACAGAAAGCAAAACTGTGGAGCGGGGGATGTGGGAAGGTACGGTACAGAAATCCCTGAAAGAGGGGCAAATTTGGAAAGAAAGATGGCTTGGCGATTGTATTTTCCAAAGAGGGCCACAACAGTATCTTCCATCCCACGTGCCCTTGTGCAATGGCATAACAGGTCCCTAGTCAAGAGGAGGAGTTTAATTCTCCTCCCCAGGAATCTTGGCTGACCTTGCTGACTTCCTGACCAACAGAATGTGATGGCAGTGATAGCCTAGAATGGCCACTGCTAGGTTATACAAGGCTGGTTAGTTGCTGTCATGGTCTCTTGGCATGCTCCCTCTTGGGATATTCCTCTTCAGAACCAGCTGCTATGTTCTAACAGGCCCAAGCCACATGGAAGGCCATGTTTAGGTGCCCCAGATGGTGACTACGGTTGAGCTCAGGTCAACAGATGGCATTAACTGCCAGCTATGTGAGTGAGCTACCCTGGACTTCCAGCTCAGTGGAGCCTTCGGTTAACCTTGGTTAACATCAGAAAGCAATCGCAGTGTCCTAAGTGAGAACGCAAGAACTACCTGGCCAATTCACTGAACCATGAGAGATGATAACAAATTGCTTTCTAAGCCACTGAGTTTTGTTATGGTTTGTTATGTAGTAATAGATAACCAAAGTAGTTGATGCGTTCTGTTTTAGACATGCGGAGTTTAAGATGCATGGAAAACACCCAAGTGGAAATGTTCCAAAGACAATTGGCTAGATTTTATGTAGTTGAGATCTGGAGCTGAGGAGACACCTAGGCTGGACTAACTGATTTGAGAGTTAGGAACACAGAGAATGTAACTGGAGCCATGAAAGTGGGTGACAGAATCCAGAGTGATTATTTTGTGAAGAGCAGAGTCCTGAGAAACAGCAGTGTAGAGGGGAGGTGAGTCAACTAAACAGAGACATCATTGCCAAAACGGTCAGGGAGAAAGTCGAAGTGAATGTGGCATCACAGAAGCTAAGCAAAGAATATTTCAACAGGAGGGATACGTTAAGTGTTAAATGGTTCCAAAAACTCAAACATGATAAAGAATAAAGAGGTTTCACTGGTGCAATTGACAAAGCAATGTGGAACTCTGGAGACATCAGTTTCAGTGAAGTATGAGTGTTTGGTGAAGGTGGAGGAGGACAGTCATGAGCAAGGGGTACTGTGAAAGCCCAACTGTAAGAGGGTAAACAGAAGGCAGAGACGTGATCAAACTGACTAAGCCCACTATGTTCAAGAAGGCTGGAAGTACCGGGCGAGGTGGCTCACGCCAATAATCCTAGCACTTTGGGAGGCTGAGGCAGGAGGATTGCTTGAGCTCAGGAGTTCAAGGCAGCCTGGGCAATATGGTGGAACACTGTTTACAAAATATACAAAATTTAGCCAGGCGTGGTGACATGTGCCTGTAGTCCCAGCTACTCGGAAGGCTGAGGTGGGAGGATCACTTGAGCCCAGGAGGTCAAGGCTGCAGTGAGCCAAGCTGTGACTGACCACTGCATTCCAGCCTGGGTGACAGAGTGAGACCCTGTCTCAAAACAAACAAACAAACAAACAAAATAAATAAATAAAAAGAAGGCTGGTAGAAGAGAGAGGCAGTAGGAGGCAAAGTCAAGAGATTATTGTTTTCCAAGACGTGAGAGACTGGAATGTTCGAATGTTGACTGGATGGTATCAGTAGAATGAGGACATTCTGAAGAGAGAGAATGGGATCGAGAGGACCCATGCAAAGATGAGCCTGGAATATGGAGAGAAAAGGTGGAAGCACAGATCCACATACATGGAGGAATAAAGATGTGTTTACAGAAAAGGAGAGCTCCCCTTGCAAGTTTCTATTTTTTTTTTAATAGAATGCAAGGTCATCTGCTGAGACAGGGGTTTGAGTATAGCAGGAAGATCTGAAATAGTTGTTGAGAAGTATGGTGAGGGGAAGTTTGCGAGGGATAGGTAGGGCTGCCGACTGTTGAAGTTGGAAAGTCAGGAGACAGGTAGTATTATTCCCTCTTTACATGTGAAGAAATTGAAGCTCAAAGAGGTCAGTGAAGTAACTTGCTGAAGGTTACAAAGTAAATAAATGAAGGAGCCAGGATTTGAGTATAGAACTGTGTGATTCTTTCCAGTACATTAGGCTAAATGAATTCCTTGGGCCAGGGGAATAATTTTAGTTTCTGGAAAGAGACCAGTGTTTGAGCTACAAACTTCATTCTTACCTCTTTATTCATTTGTCCATTTCCATCAGTTTTGTCTAAGACCCTACACTTCTGATAACTCATCTCTAAAATCTGTAGGCAAAGAAGGTCTCAGGAATAATCAGTAAAGGATGATGGCATATAATAGAAATCCTTCTTTTAGATACTAAATACCATTTAGAAGCTTTGGCTCATTGTTAACTTAAATGCAAGCAGGGAGTTGACTGCACCCTTAGCACAATGATTGTTCCTTAGAATTATATTTACAAAATAAGAGTAAAATAGGACTGCATAAATAAAAGTATTACATTTAGAAGCTGTGAAATAATTTTCTCACTATGCTTTTCACAGTTCATTCTCCTAGTGAGCTTTGTTCAGAATTCTAAAGCTTTCTCAAGGGTTATAATCTCCTAGAATTTCTAAAGAGATGATGTGATCTGCTTCTTGGATAGTATATAAAATTTAAGTAGTGGGTGGTGGGTGGTGGTGCACGGACACTGAGTTCATCATGAAAGCCTAAAAGCAGCGGTTTGCAGGTACCTCCCTCCTTGTAAATAGAGTTCCCGTCCACTCCCCGTGCCCCAGGTCTTTAAGTACTATATTTAGGAGATATTAAGAACTTGTATTTGGAAAAGCAGAAACAAGAATTCCTTACAATTGAGGGTTTTGGGGGCTATTCAAACACTAATAAAGAAGGCAAGTAACTAACAGTTAGGTCACTCTTTGGACAAGATCGGAGCCCAGAGAGAAACAGCTTTTCCACGCAGGGCAATTCCTGCAAATCCCTTAGTCCAGTTGGCAGTTCTCTAGTGCACTTAACTGATTCTGGGGCTTCCGTTAACCACTCCCTATATAGGAGACTTCTACACATCTAGGAAGAAAGTACTTCGCTTATATGTATATACACGTGCTCTAAAGGTGCACAGAAACTGTATAAAACTGAATTCTATAATCACTTGGGGGGACTTCAGTCCCCCTTAGAGAAGGAGGCTACCAAAGCAGTATTTCTGAGATTACAGACCACAATATTTCGTAAAGTATGAAATTATTTTAGTGGGTTGCAAGTGGCATTTGTTAAAAATGAGAAATACAATAAAATAAAATGGAAAATCCCAGGATGCATCTTACAAGGCAAGGATAAATATTATTTTGGGAAGCATATTTCAGATACATATGTATATGTGTGTGTATATGTTGGCTTTGATGTAACATGTATTTCTTATTGCATTGTCATGGTCAATAGCTTAAAAGCCACTGTTTTCGAGGACTCCAGCTTTACAGAGATTTCTATTAATACGGCCATATTCATGTGATGTTCTTTGTTCTTCCAAACCTCTGGGACTGATAAGATCCTAGGCAGCCCATTCCAGAGCTGCCCTAAAATTTTCTTGTAAATCTGAATAACTAAGCACGCCGCCCAAAGTTACAAAGTAAACAGGCGAAAGGGCGAGGATTTGAATATAGGCTTCTGTGAGCTGAGGAGTGCTGAGGTGAGCAGAGGTATTCCCTGGCAAAACGCCAGGAGCCAGCACCCAGGCTGTGGGAGTCTCTAAATCCACAGCTTTCTCAGAATCATGCTTTTCAGGACTGTGAAACTAATTAGCCAAACTCTATTTTCATTTTAATCATAATAAAAGGTTAAGATGTTGTAAAATAAATAAAATCTCCATAATAAGCATTTGTCTCTTTGGTATAATTACAATTTCTTCAGTCTGTAAAAAAGTTCCCTACATGTATGGTTAATAAGTACCATTTGATCATTTTTACAGGAACCATGCATTTTAAGAGACAGTCTAAATTTCAGTCAATACAAACCAAAATAAATATTCTTAATTTCTGTGTAGTTACTCGTTTTGTTCATATATATGTTATTAATGTATAAAAAAATAAGGTAATTGAAATTTATGTAATTAAAATTTCCCATCTATAGTTTCAACCCTCTTTAACCCCCTCTACAGTGACTGCCACTGTCTACTTTAGGTGGGTGACATGTCAGTCACCAGCTTACAGTTCTTCTGGAACATGCAGAACTTTATATAAAAAGGTTCCATATGGCAGGGGATTCACTATTATTATAAAAATCGAATGTTGTAAAATTCCTCAACCTCCCTAAGGAGAAAGAGAAGTGTCATAAAGTATTATTATTAGGAAAAAAAGAATAAAAAAGTGTACAAAGTATTCATCACAGTAAATGGGTACACGTAACACAGCAGCACATAAGTTCATTAAATGTAAAATAATTTCTTTCTAGTCTTGCAAAGAAACCAGCCACATGAGGATAGACATATTAATGCCAAAGCTGAACACCAATATACTAGATAAGAAACAAAGAGGAAGAAGAGTTAGGGGAATGCCTAAAGGGAAATAATTTATTAACCAGATGACAGAAAAAGGTGTCTTCATCAGGTTGCTCTGAGATATAAAGTATTATGATATTTTGCAAAAAGTCAGAGGATACCAAGGCCAAGACATGTACACACACATACACACAGAAATCATATAAAACCATTTGCAACGTAACTGTACATATGTATATATACACTTTTCTAAGTGTTTATATTGAAAAAATGGAATTTTCTAACTACTTAAATTCCATTTTTAATTCAGAGCCAATTGATTTCAAAATCTTTGTTAGCTCAAAGTGCAAATTCTTAAAGGTTTAGAGAAAGGGCAACCAGAGAAAAGGTCAATAAACTATAATCCTTTAATGTGTTTTGCATTTAAATGCTTTTATAATAAAATTAATATAGTGTTCCAACTCCACACACAGGTTGAATGAAGAAAACCTAATATACCCCAGGTAATACAAGAGATGATACACTGAATTATAATCTATTTGCAGACTAAAAATAAAACTCAATACACATTTGCAGAAGGGAAAGGCAGAAAAGCCTAGCCATCAAATCAGAAGGCAGCAAATCATATTATTCCTGTAATAAAAATGTGAATTTTCAACCTTTCAAGTAAATTAATTAAAAAAACTCATGAAAAGACGATATCTGTAATTTCGAAAACTTTTCCCTGTTCCATCTAAACTAGATGTAAGCATGGGTAAAAATAAATTTATGGAAAAAGGATGTTAAAAGAAAAACACAGGATACATAATTCTTTTGCTTACCATTGTCTCCAGAAGGTAATGACACAGTGCTTGTTGGCATGGTATCAGAATTCACTTTTCCATTCTCAAATGTGTCATTTTCGGTCTGCTGTAGCTGCCAGTTGAGGCCAAAGAGATGCATTGCTGGGGGTAAAGAACACAAGTTGTTTAAAGGTCTGCTGCCTTCAGCTACAACAGCAATTGCTGAGCATGTTTAAAACAAGAGTCATACGTAAAGTTAAAATTTCCATTTTCTGAAATACCAAGGATAACTGTGCAACGAAAATTATAAAACAAAGAGTTCCTCAAACAAATATAATTTACATAGCAAGGCAGTGCAATATGGTGGCACTTCAATAATGATTTAATACTATTCACTTCATTGGTACCAGGAAACTCTTAGGAATCAATCATTATTTGCTCTAATTGGTCTGAGTTCTATTTTTCACCATCTTTTAAGTAACTGGTAGAACACCCTATAACAGCATTTGTCAAACTTACTAGACCACAGGTCACTTGCAAATTTATGTTACTTCACTGCAACACCTGTAGATTCTTAAGAGACATGATCCTCTACCTTTGCGTTAAGGTAAAACCAAAAACTGGTCTCACAGATGAATTTGTTGGTACACGAAATTCAGCTGTACAAAATATAATCAAATTTGAATATTCTAAATTTGGGATGAGTAATTTTTGAATTGATGACATACAATTTAATAATGGTACAGATTAAAAAGCATGTATTTGTGTCAGGTAATTTCATGTGAGTTTCTGATGTGGGTAAAATAATTTCATAAATTTATATTTAATAAATTTATTAAAATTTATGATTGTGTTTACTAATTTGCTTTATTTAAAAAAATTTAAAAAGTAACTAGAAGACTATACAACTATAAAAGTTTTAAATTCCAGACATTGAAATGTGAATACACTGTGTATTATTTTTCTTAATTTATCAACACTATTTAGAAAAATATGTCAGTGTCATATTCACCTAATATACTAAACATTCATTTGTGCTGCACAGAGTACAGTTTAGGAACTAACCCCTAAGGAAGGTTAAATATCTTTAGGGAAACCCAGTGATGGTCATATCACCATATCATGAAAGAGAACTTTTTTGATATTTTTAGACATTATTTTACTTACTGTATATACTGGAATTTACTAGAGCGATGGAGGAAGAATAAGAAGGCAGTGTGATGACTACCACTGTCAAAAAGCCCTTCAGATCCAATACATAAAGGAACGGCACTGACCTGCTACAGTACATGGAGCAGGGGCTTTGGATGCAGTTAGATTTTGGTTCAGTCTTCAGTCTAGAGTTTAGCCTTGGATAAATTATGTGATATTGTTAGAGATTAGGTTTATTTTTCAAAGGAGGTTTGTTACAACCACCTTATTTAATTTAAGCTCAGGTGAGAAGGTGTAGGCCAGAAGAGTCTAGACAGGGCATATGAAGGAGAGCTGGCACAAAGCTAGACAGTTCTTACTGCTGAGGTATTTTATTTAGTCTGGACACCAGGTTACTGAACTATTTGCAGTCACCTGACTAGATCACGGCACCCCTCAATAAACAGTCCCTTCTGTCTGCAATGCTTCTCCCTGACAGGAAAATACCTGTGCATCCCTCACACCCCGACTGGGTGACGTGTTTTTCTTAAGACTATTTTAGTTGACTTTCATATCTCATTTATAAGACATATAACTTTGTATATGTTAGTTATATACAAAGATATATACTAGATACAGTGCCTGATACCTAGTAGGTCTCAATAAGTATCTGTCAAATAAATGAATTAAAATTAGGAATATTCTATTTTCTGAGATTTTAAAAATCTAAGAAAACACTGTGTGGATAAAATATAGTAATTTAGAGAAAAAGTTAATACATAGAAAACAAATGCATAAATGGCTAAGAGAGGAGAACATGTTAATAACGGAGGAATGACTGCTTTACTATAATGCTGTCTGAAGAGCAGTTGACTGAAAGTCTACTACTACTATATGTAATTAACTAAACTTTAAAAATTTGGTAGTTTTAGGATATTCTATTAACAGTCCACATTCTTTTGTTAATAATACCTAATATAAAAGCATGCTATAGTAAGAAAGATACCAAAAATAGGTAGATAGCTACATCTACCCTGTATATTTTAAATAAATGTATATACTCACACTCCCTGCTAAACTTATCCTTGGCCAGCAATTCCTCTTAAACTCTGATTTTCTTTTTTTTCTTTTTTTCTGAGACGGAGTCTCGTTCTGTCACCCAGGTTGGAGTGCAGTGGCACAATCTCGGCTCACTGCAACCTCCGCCTCCCAGGTTCAAGCAACTCTCCTGCCTCAGCCTCTCAAGTAGCTGGGACTACAGGTGCACACTGCCACGCCCAGCTAATTTTTTGTATCTTTTTTTTTATTAGAGACGGGGTTTCACCGTTTTGCCCAGGCTGTTCTCGAACTCCTGAACTCAGGCAATCCGCCCGCCTCGGCCTCCCAAAGTGCTAGGATTCCAGGTGTGAGCCACTGCGCCCAGCCTAAACTCTGAATTTCATGGATTAAGATACAGGTTATAGGCTGGGCGCGGTGGCTCACGCCTGTGATCCCAGCACTTTGGGAGGCCGAGGTGGGCGGATCACAAGGTCAGGAGATCGAGACCATCCCGGCTAACACGGTGAAACCCCGTCTCTACTAAAAATACAAAAAATTAGCCAGGCGCGGTAGCGCATGCCTGTAGTCCCAGCTACTCGGGAGGCTGAGGCAGGAGAATGGCGTGAACCCGGGAGGCGGAGCTTGCAGTGAGCTGAGATCGCACCACTGGGCGACAGAGCGAGACTCCGTCTCAAAAAAAAAAAAAAAAAAGATAACAGGTTATAGGATTCTTGAATTTACAAGTTGTCATCTTGTAAAAAGGTATAACTTCATGTGTCATTTTGCATTAAATTGCATAGTGTTTGACTTGCTAAACACTTATCAAGTCATACATTTTTCAGGGTTTCAGATGCTTCACAAGTTTTGAACAAAATAATGGGAGCTAGTTTTGCATAGAGTAAAATGTCTGACAGACACACTCTGGCACAGCAGCAATAAATATTCCAAGAGGTCAAAGTTTCCACACAAAATAATTTGTCATCATTGTGATCTTTTAACATAAAAAGTCTTCTTGCCTGATAGATTTGCTCATATTATCGGTTTTAATGGATTTTGAAGAGGAGACATAATCCACGGGATCATGCGCAGATGTCACATGTTAAAAAGTAATGTGACGTTTATGTTGGGAGAGCTATTTTATTTTTTGCCAGATAGGCAACAGCTTTAATATATATATACATATATAACAGAAAATCTCAATACAGTGGGATGCTGGTTCTACTTAAGATGCTATACAATGAGACTCATACCCAAAAATATTATCTCTGGTTTAATACTGCACTGAAAACAGAAACCAACAAGTTGTTTGGTCTTAGGATATTATCTACTTTGAAACTGTTGGTGTTTCATATTTAGTGATTCCCTTGACTCTCATTACGTATAATTTAAGATATTCATACAAATGCAGGGTGTTAGTGGGGTTCACTCTCGAAAGCTAGAGAGAGGAGACAGAGAGAGACGAGAAAAAGGAGAGAAAGGAGAGAGGCAGGCAGCAAACTCATAAAAGTCAAGAATGCTACAGAAATTACTGAGCAGTGGTGTAATAAAACTAAATGGGGTATCTGGCAGAAAAAAAGGGAAAATTAGCCAAATAAAATACAACTGAAAATAAAGAAGGATAAGTCCACTTCTTCAATGCCTGAGTTGGAAAGCAGAACTGAACTCATGGAAAAGCATTTGCTGCCACTATTCATGGATGGCACAACGGATCCTTGTCCGTTGTAGGGCATGTCCCAATGAAGGGTGCGCAGACAGCAGCAAGAAGCAGCTGGGGGCGCTGTGCTCTCCTGAGTCCCTTACTGCCCTGGGTCTCAGGTGAAGAGGTGCAAGCCAGGAGTGATACAGGCATTCCCGGCCACAGACATGCTCCTTGTGCTGGTGGTAGAACATCATGCTGCAATAGACATTTTAAACCATTCATTGAACAAACGCTGTGTGTCAGCAACTGTACTAGTACTTGATTGGCATTATCTCTAATCTTCACAAAGATTCTGTTGAATGGTTATTATGACTTATTTTTTTTTGTTTTAAATCCAAGCAAGTGGAGATTAGTTGAGAGTTTAAGGTTTTTTGAGAGTTTGCATGCAGTTTGCAATGGACGTTAACCTCAAACCCCGATCTTCTGATGACAAAAGACGTATCACTACACACCTCTGTATTCTACCAGAGGGCAGTGGGATGTGAAAATCCATAGAGAAGGAAGTGAAATGCAGCTTGTGTGTGGGCCACAGGCTACAATAACACTTCTCTACTATATCCAGGACACTGCAGGCTGGGGCAGTACTGGGGGGCTGGGGCCGAGGATATCACCAGGTAGCATCTGTGTGTCCTGGGCACCGTTCTACACAGTACTTTCCCACTATAGTGTCTGAAACTAAAGTTTTACAGTAATATGATGATGACAGTAATGAAATTAAGAACAGGCTATGTTAACTCCAAGATTCTTAAGAAACAACAATTTTAAGTTATAAAAGTACAAAAGGAAGCATTATAGCTTTGAATTTTAAGGTTATAGAAATAATATTCGTGTAGATTTAATCATGAAAAATTTTTATTTCTAGTATTATGTTTCTTAGTTTTATGTCATTTCCATGTATTTCTAGGTGAATATAATAGTGAAAGGGCCTGGATTCATATCCAAAATGTTATCCAAGGCAGAATGAAATTTGTAGACGACAGCAATACTGCCTGAGATATATATTTATCAGTGTGTTTTTCACAATTTAAAAAACCTTGAAGTCCATTATCGTCTTTTTTTGTAGAAAGAATGATTATATTTGCCCCATGAGGTAAATATAATCAGAAGTTGTCCAAATGTTAAAACTGGTAAATACAAGATTTTTACCAACTATAAATGGGAGTATTTTGCAAGATAATTTTTAAGTTGGTTGTTTGGAATTGGGATGTATTTTCTCATATTAAAAATCTCAGAAATAGTGGTTAAGTCCCCAGAGCATCTACAAAAGTCTATCTGTATATCCTATAGAAATATGTATTCACATAGTAACAAAAGGCATGAGCAAGAATGTTCACAGAAGCATTATTTGTAATAGCCCCAAACTGGAAACAACTCCAAACTGGATATCTGGCAGCAGTAGAATGGAAAAACAAATTATAGTCCAGATATACAATGGAATTCTACACAGCAGCGTGAGGGAATGAACTGCTGGCAGACACAACAATATAGATGAATCTCACAAGCCTAATGTTGGGCAAAAGAAACCAGTCACACAAAAACAGTGAATGCTGTGTAAGTTCATGTATATAAAGTTCAAAGGCAGGTAAAATCGACTGAGAAGAATGAAAGTCATCATGGTGATGACCTCTAGGAAGGAAGGAACAGGTAGTGGCTGGCATAGTCCCTGGAGGTTTCTGGAGTGCTGCCCAGATTCTGTCTGGGAGGTGGTTCCAATGGTGTGTTCACTTATTGTGATCCATATACTTTTCTAAATGCATATTATACTTAAATAAAAATTACTTAGGCAGGGCGCAGTGGCTCACCTCTGTAATCCTACCTAGCACTTTGTGAGGCTGAGGTGGGCGGATCACCTGAGGTCAGGAGTTTGAGACCAGCCTGACCAACATGGCAAAACCCAGTCTCTACTAAAACTACAAAAATTAGCCAAGTATAGTGGCAGGCGCCTGTAATCCCAGTTATTCGGGAGGCTGAGGCAGGAGAATCGCTTGAACCTGGGAGGCGGAGGTTGCAGTGAGCCAAGATCATGCCACTGCATTCCAGCCTGGGTGACAAAATGAGACTCTGTCTCAAAAAAACAAACAAAAAAAACACTTAAAAGTAATCCATCTAACACCCAGCGTAGCTAAAAATAACATACATTTTTTTACCCTCCCTAAATCTTCTCTAAAAGTGGGTTCCTCCATAAGGCTAGCAGGCTTGCCTTTCCAGGATGTTGCAGGTGAGGCAACTGTGATGGTCTGTGCTCCAGCCCGAAGAGGTAACAAATAAATGCAGGTGCAGAGTGAAGACAGTACAGAAGAAGGACACATGACTCCACCAGGTGGGAGGAAAAGGAAAGAGTGAGGAAAGACTTTCCTCGGTGCAAATCTCAGGAAGTGCAAACTTTAAGGAGGAAAGCAATATGATTAAACCAATTCATGTATTGTGGTGATGACTGTCAGCTCATGGCCCTCCCAAATTGATTTTTAGTTTAAAAACATTATGATTTGTCTTGGCACAAATGTAAAGAAATGGAAACTCTTGTGTGCTGTTGGCTAGGATTGCAACATTTTGTTGCAAACACTATGGAAAACAATATGGTGATCCCACAAAAAAATTAAATATAGAAATACCATATGATCCAGCAATCCCGCTTCAGGCTACATACCCAAAAGAACAGAAATTAAGGTCTTGAAGAGATATTTACACACTCATGTTCATACCAGCACTATTCACAATAGTCAAGAGGTGGAAGCAACCCAAATGCCCATCGATGGATGAATGGATAAAGAAAATGTGGTATATACACACAATGGAAGAGTATTCTGCCTTAAAAAGGAAATCTTGTCACATGCTATAGAATGCGACATGCAAGCCTTGAGGACTTTATGTTAAATGAAGTAAGTCAGTTATAAAAATACAAATACCGTATAATTCCACTTGCATGGACTATCTGAAGTAGTCAAAGTCATAGAATCTTAAAGTAGAATGGTGATGACCAGGGTTTGGGAGGATGGAGCAATGGAGAGTTGTTGTGTGATAGGTACAGAATTTTAGTTTCATACTATAAAAACATTCTGTAAATCTGTTGCACAACAATGCCAATCCTACTGAGCTATACACTTCAAAATGTGTAAGACGATACATTTTATGTTACATGTTTCTTACCAGAATTAAAAACAAAAACTATTATAACTTGTCACCCTGCAGAAAATCATTGTTGTTAAGATGAAGAAATGGGACTGTGACACAAAGTGGGAAACTTAACCCAGACGGTATGAAGTGACCAGCATCTTACTGTATCTGACTGTGCACTGAAGGTCTCTGTGTTTGCTCCTTCAACTTAAGCATGTTTACAAATGGTTTAGAAGAGATGAAAAAGCAATGTTTGGGGTATAAATGTCATGCTTACTTACAGAATCAGGATTTTCAAGGGTTTCTTAATTCTGATTTCTTTCAAATTATTGCTTAATTCCTCTCCTTCCCTTTACTACCAGGTATCTCAGAAGAAGAGACCACAATATATACTTCCTCAGCACATACTTCTTTTCTCCTCACTTTAACTGACGTTCCTCATTACTGTACTAAAATCTTTCTCACAATGGTTATGGGTATCTCTTTTTTAATTTTTTTATTTTTATGTATGTATGTATGTATGTTTGAGATGAAGTCTTGCTCTGTCACCCAGGCTGGAGTGCAGTGGTGCAATCCCGGCTCACTGCAGCCTCCACTTCCTGGGTTCAAGCTATTCTCGTGCCTCAGCCTCCTGAGTAGCTGGGATCACAGGCACCCGCCGCCACACCCAGCTAATTTTTATATTTTTAGTAGAGACGGGGTTTCACCATGTTGGTCAGGCTGGTCTTGAACTCCTGACCTCAAGAAATCCACCCGCCTCGGCCTCCCAAAGTGCTGGGATTACAGGAGTGAGTCGCCATCCCCAGCCGGTATCTCTTAAATTGCCACATCCAGTAGCCTCGTGCCAATATTCATCCTGTTTACATCTCAAGAGTACTGGGCATTATTAGCCACCCATCGTCAATACTTTATTTTCCTTTCATAATTCTCCTGGTTCTCTTCTCAGCTCTCTGCTGGTTCCCAGTTGTTCTCCTTAAATCATTTTGTGGAAGTCTTACAGGCTATTCACAAGTAACCAAGTTCTCCTGGACATATATTGGAGTTACTCTTCCCTGCTCTTCTGAAGCCTTATAACTTTGCTTCACATAAAGAAATGTGGGCAAAAGTAGTATGTCTTACCTCTGTGAGGAAGATTTAAGAACCAATATGTAATGTGTTGCATTCCCATGCAGTAATCAGGCAAATGTGCTGAGTACTCTTTCTGTTAAGTCTAGGTCCTTGAGTGAGCAGAACCCCCTTGACAAGAACCACCCCGCACACGTAGCTTAGGCAAAAATAAACCGTCATGTTAAGCCACTGTAGTAGGTAGCCTCCGAGATGGCCCCAGATAAGCCCTGTCTTCTGGTATTCACACCCTTGTGTAATTCACTCCCCTTGAGTTTAGGCTCGATTTAGTGACTTGCTTACAATGGAAAGCATATGGCAGAAATAATAGAACATCTCTTTTGAGCTTAGGTTATGAAAGACTTCAGCTTCTTTTTTGGTTGTTCTCTCTCTCTCTTTTGGACTGCTTTCCATAGGGAAAACCAGCTGTCATATCATGAGGCAGCCTTATAAAGAGGCCCATGTGGTAAGAGACTGAAGTCTGCCAAAAACCACATGTGTGAGCTCGGAAGCAGGTCCTGCAGCACCAGTTGAGCCTTCAGAAGAAACAGCAGCCCCACTGTGTAGTTTGACTGTAACCTTACAGACTGTGAGGCAGAGGCACCCAGCTAAGTTGGGCCCAGCTGCAATTACAAACTGATACAGCCATTCAGGTTTTTAGGGCTGTTTTTACCACTTCATAACCTGCCTACTCCTGACTTATACAATGCCTCCCTCCATGTATTCCCCAAAATATAGACATTCACCAAAGTCCTTCCTTGACCTTCCTTTCATGTTAACCACTTTTATAATATCAACTTCCAATTCCATGTGGATGGATGACTTTGAAATATGTATCTCTTACCACTGAATTCTTTCCTGACTGGGCACTTTAGCCTGGGCAGTGAAGTCACTGATATCATGAACAGAAAAAAGAAACCCAGAAAACAAAACAATTACGAAGATAAAAACCATTTGTTTTGTCTTTAGTAAACTTTTAAGTACCCCAGGAATCCCTTTAAAATAAGTTGTAACATCTGACATTTGTCATCTATAAAATTAATGAGTATACTTTTCATACTATCACCGAAGTCAATGAGAAAAAAAAAATTATAGTAATATCAACTCAGGAGTGACTAACATGGATATTAAGTCACTGATCATGGTCAAAACCTATGTTACTAACAGCCAAACAGGCTACTCTAGATTGCATCTTTTTAGGCTGTCTTGTGGTATTCATGAACTGTAACCATTTTAAGATGTTAAAAATTAAATCTTTCCTATATAATTAAAAAATTAATCCTACAAACTCTTAGTATGTTTCTGTAGATTTTTCCAATAATTAAGAAAAAACCTTATTAATTGAAATAATTTTGAGACAATACGTTAATAAAGATCTATCAGTAAAATTTTATGAAGGAATTTTTTTTCACCCACAAAGACCACTAAAGTGAGAGAAATTACACATGCATTTCTTTTATGTTCCAAGGCTGGAGATGAACAGAATCCATGGTATTATAGTTATTTCACCTCCTCCCCATAAAATAAAAAGAGGGCATGCCATTGTTTTTAACCCATATATGTTGGTTTGACACTTAAAAGCCAGCATGTGGAACACTTGAAACCAAAAATGTGTAATTAAAGAAAATTATATACCACTAAGTAACAAATTCAGTGCCATTTTTAGCTCCATGTTGAGAAAAAAAGGTGCCAAATTTTGATCTCGTCTCTGGGGACCATGCCACTGAAGTTGTTACCACAGCTACTATTATTTCTACCGGCATGCTTGAGTTCCCAGATCCTGCCAAAAATGGATGGGAAGGAGGGGTGATGACAGCTGGTGACACAGTCCAGCAATTGCCAGAACCATGGAGCAAATTACAGGGGATGTTGCGAAGGGAACGCAGACGTGAGCACCCAGCCATCAGTCACCTGAAGGTGGCGTGTGCCACCAGAACCCTGAGGAGTGTGCTCTAAGGTTCTGGCAACACAGAGTAGCGTGCTTGGAGGGCCTGCCAGGGTTGGCTAAATGCTGTTTTATATTACAAGATCAAGTGAACATTCTCACAAAGACAAAGAGGATGAGGTAATATGGGAAAGAGAGTCTGATAAGAAAAACTGACTTTAAAAATACCATGCTGAAAATGTCTGCCATTCCATATTGTTTAGTCTCCCAAACCTCAAAAGTTCATCTAAGCAAGCAAGGATCTAGAGTTTCCCTTTCTTGCAATTCAGTTCACATTCACTGTGGTGCACTTCCAAAAGGAATCTTTCTGAGAAAGATTCATTAGGAACATATTCAGTTGCAGAAAATAAAATCAGAGTCTGACATTACATAGGTAAGTGCATTGTTTTCAACACAGATTGTCTATTGCATCTTGTGGGGCCTTTTGTTTGTATTAAAAGACTGGAGTCCCTGTCTGAATCCTGGCTCTAAATAATTGTGGAACTTTGGCAAGTTACTGGATCTTTCTGAGGCTTGGCTCTCTCATTTACAAAGAAAATCTGAAGGGTTTGTACTAGATGACCTCTAAGGTCTCTTCCAGATTTATATTCTATGATGTTAGTATATTTTAAAATGTAAATATTTAGGCTAAATTATTGAGCATAGGGAAAAATATCTGGCATCAATAAGATGTCAACACATTAGAATACCAATGTTGTTGTTGATTTTAATTTTTAAAACTACATTGCATACAGTCAAACTATCATGTTATACATACGATTCCTTGGATTGGCTTTGAATGCAGAATTGTTTCATTTTATGTATCAATTTCATGAACACACAAATATACATGATGCACATGTGTATTTCATGTGCTAATAATCAGATTTCACAGAAAAAATAAGAAAAATACTCTTAAATATAGGGCAATCATTTGATCGGCTACATGCATTCAGAGTGCAACTAAGCTTTCAATGTAAAATGAAAGTATCACACGTGAAGACTGCAGTTTGTAACTCGGACCCCTACTGGTCTAAACTGTCATTAGGAACACATAGTTCTCCATAAATTAGCTTTTGTTTTGGATCTCCTGCTGTGTTCATATACATGTTGACAGAATGTGTTGGGCAATATTTTGGCATTCTAATTCATTATTATTTGTTATTAACTTTAAAGGCTAATATTATTTCAACACTCTATACCATGCTGACCCAAATATTGTTATTTTAAATCAATATTTCTTTTGAAAGCTTTCATATTAATATGCACTCTAGTTGTCATTAAGGAAAATAAAATTATTCTGTCAACTGTAGGATATTTATATTCAAAAGAACTAACATTTGATATAGCAGGTTCCCTCTGCATTACAATATAACATTCTAAAAGTGTAGGCTTTATGAACGAACAGGTTTGGAGGGAGATACAGAATGGCTGCCAATATTTTATATTTCCATGCTGTTTTTCCTTTCCATCCTTTCTTGGCATAATGCAATTAATGGGAAAAAAGAATCATATTGGCTATCAAAATGCCTTGATGGGAACACACAGTGATTTAGCTTTGAAGGTTTCTGCCAGGATATTTGACTCATATTCTTTTATAAATGATAACATTAAATAATTCTACTTTAAAGTTTCATTGCATTTTTTCTTTCTGAACTATGTGGATGCAGTGTAAGACACCTATGGATGCGGCTCAGGAAATGCTAATTCCAGAGCTGCCTTTGACAGCCAATGCTGAAGCTGACAAAACGAATATCAAGCTGTTGCTTCTGTCAAAGAGAGAATTAAGTTAGAATTTCTAAAACAGACCGTTTTCCTGATGTTTCATTAGTTTTCTCTTGTTTAAAGGGTCTGTTCTCTGAATAAAAGAAGGATTTATCCTCCAATCTAATGGAAAGAACAAAGTGTTAACCATCACGATCAGCTGCCCAAAGGGGTCAGCCATTACCTATAAGCTAGAGAATTTTTGAGATAATAATTGTCAAAATTGAAGAGTATGGTAAGAGGACTTATTTCAATAACATTCAAAATACAGAATGAAATCATTTACATGATTTGTGGGTTATTCCCTGCTTCCCAAAATATTGAATTTGCTGTTATTGTGAAATGTATGTAACAGACGATTCATTAGTGAGTTACCTGCAGCTTTGCCATTGAAATCCAATAGACCTATCTCATTATTCAAAGGCTTGCAGTACTCACTCAATTTTCATTTGGATTCCTTTTTTTTTTTTTTTTTTTTTTTTTTGAGACGGAGTCTCGCTCTGTCTTCCTTTCTCCCATAACAGCTTTAAGAATTGCATACATAGGCGGGGAGTAGTGGCTCACGCCTGTAATCCCAGCACTTTGGGAGGCCGAAGCAGGCGGATCACTTGAGGTCAGGTGTTTGAGACCAGCTTGGCCAACATGGCAAAACCCCGCCTCTGCTACAATCACAAAAATTAGCCAGGCATGTGGAGCACACCTGTAATCCCAGCTACTTGGGAGGCTGAGGCAGGAGATTCGCTTGAACCCATGAGGTGGAGGTTGCAGGGAGCTGAGATGGTGCCACTGCACTCCAGCCTGGGTGACAGAGCAAGACTGTCTCCAAAAAAAAAAAAAAAAAGAACTACATACTACTTTTATGTAACAAATGTTTATGTATGCTACTGACTTACTCAAGCATAAAATTATTTCTTCACTTGTTTTGGCTTTTTTAAAAATGGTAAAATATACAAACCGAAAACTACAATTCTTTGAAATTTTAAGGCATTGTAATCACCATTATTGAAAGATCCAACTATTGAAATATGGAGATCCTTAGAAGAATGTCAGTATGTTAAAACATGGCAAAATCCAGAAAAACAGCTCCTATGTAAGAGTCCAGTTCTCCAAGGTGTTACATTTGAGACAGACACTGATTGGTGTGTGTATACGTGTGTGTGTTTGCACAGGTGCACGTGTATGTCAAGAGGAAACTGCTGAAACAGAATCAATGATCCTTCAGTAATGTAGGCACAACCAGCTCATGTGATTTGTTGTTTATCATTCAATCAACAAAGATGAAGTGGGTATCTGCCTTATCAAGTTCGGCTGGCTGTGAGAAGCAGAGGGCTGTGGAACCCACTCACGGCCTCTGGATGCCTGCAGCACCTTGCAGTGTAAGGGTTATTTGGACAGATCACATCAGTCTCCCATGAGTGTCTCATCTTACTCCTCAGGCAGAAGAGATAAACGTTCTTATGACGCCTGAGTTCCATTTGCTCCCCCTTAATCTGGGATCACTCGGAGAGCAGTTTTCCTTAGTTATTACTAACTTAGCCATTATTAATGAATATTTATGGAGCATTTGTGGAAATATATTTCAAAGCAAAACACAGAGGAAGTTGCAGTCTCTGATACCTGGGAGACTTGCTCACACTGCCAGCCTGCTTCTGTATTTGGTGGTCTCAGTCTCCTTTCCTAAAAATAAATGGCCCACTTTCTCATTTTAAACATGCAATGCTTCTCTTTATGTGACTCTTTTCCAAGATCATGAAGAATTTATTTGAAGAAGTAAAAAAAGGCATCTAAAAATATCATTACTCTAAAAATGGAAAATGTAAAATTTATGATTTGAAATGACTGAAAAAATATAGTTTTTATAAACAAATTCTATGTAACTCATATAGGCTTACTAACCGTATCATGTAGTTAGCTTGTTAAAACTAGAAATGTAGTTAACAAAAAGATTAAGGATCTGGAATAAAATTGGGAAACCCAGTGGAAAAGCCCCACAGCATTTTCAGTTCCCTCAGCAGTGATTCCTGTATTTGTAAAAATGTGCTGATCACCTTTATAATTGTGAACCTTCTACAGTATTATTTTGTAAGTAAGTATTTTACATTTATATACTTCTTTTTCAAGTGATTGACTTAAAATTTTAATACATTTATTTTTAAAGGAAATTCTGTATTACCTTAAGGGAAAAATCAGTGTATCTTGATATGAATAGAAATCAGCAAAATTACTCTTATTTATGTATTTTTGAGACAGAGTCTTGCTCTATTGCCAGGCTAGAGTGCAGTGGCACGATCTCAGCTCACCGCAACGTCCGCCTCCTGGGTTCAAGCAATTCTCCTGCCTCAGCCTCCTGAGTAGCTGGGACTACAGGTGCGTGCCACCATGTCTGGCTAATTTTTTGTATTTTAGTAGAGACGGGGTTTCACCATGTTGGTCAGGATGGTCTCAATCTCCTGAACTCGTGATCCGCCTGCCTCAGGCTCCCAAAATGCTGGGATTACAGGTGTGAGCCACCACGCCTGGCCCAAATTACTCTTTATTTGTAAAAGAGATGTTAAGGGCAAGTGTCAGAGATGGCTAACATCTGCTGAGACCTTCCTCATCACATAATCTGATACAACAAAATAAGAATTCAAAATGGAATTCATTTCTTATTTTGTCTTTCATTGTTATTTATTCTTCAGTTCATGTTCTATCTATAAATTCTTAAACCTTAGGAGAAACAATGCCCTATGATATAGTGGGAAAAGTTCTGGATTTAAAATAAGGAGACTTAGATTATGGTTCCTTTTAAAGACTTGCTGACTGGACAAGTCACTGATTTTCTGGGCCTAAGACTTTTCTTTTAAAAAAGTGTGAATAGTACTTAATTTACTAGGTTGTTATAAAGAAGAAGAAGAAGAAGAGCTAAAATTAACTGAGCACTTACATTTTGCCAGGCACATTACTTTATTCAATTTTCCCCATAGCTGTACTATTTCGAAACTTGTTTATATTGATGAAGAAATTCAGGTTTATGAAGGTTAACTACCCTGTTCAAGATTACATAGCTAGTAAGTGACAAAGGTGAGATACAAACACAAATCTGGCTGCTTTGAGAGTCTATACTTATTGACAGTATTTTAAAAATAAATTGTACTATGGTAAACAAATTTGAAATTATATTTTGTCATATAAGATTGTGAGATCACTGTGATAAAGATTACTTCTTACTCATCTTTGTGAATTCAGTATTTAGAAGAGATATTAAAAAACAGCTAAGTTTAATGAAATTGACTTTGATATTAGAAATAATTAAAAGGAGATACATGTAAAAATAAGCAAAAATCTGAAATCTGCAAAACCACCTGTATCATTTTCTCTCAAAACCAAGAGCCCCATATTCTACAAATTATATGCAGTAATCTAGGTAGCCTTGGATATCCTTCTGTCTCTGGGGGAAATGCAGGATAATATGTGAAAGGCTTCCTCTCCTTCAGGGGCAGGTGGAGGCTTATTGAAAGTGATAAAGAGAATGGGTTCCCCAGTGGAGGAGAAACAGAAAGGATCAGCCAGTGGCTAAAGTATTAGGGTGATAAGACAATCCCAGGACAGAGCCAGCCAATGTCATGCCAGGCTGGCTGATGGACAGCCACCAGAAGAGGAGCATTAATTCCCTCCTGGATAAGTCACCTCGATAAAATGTAATAGGTAACAGAAGGACTGGAAGTTCTTATCATTAATAACATGAAATCTTTTCTCAGAAAATAGCTTAGTATTATACAGAGGTAGATCTAGCTGAAAAAACATACTTGTTCTTCGAGTCACTGTATAGAATGTACAATGGGAAGATGCACAACGGGAGGGCTTCAGAGTAAGATTCTTTGCACCTTTAGGCCCAACTCAATCATGAAAATGAGACGTGCTGACCTCCTTAGTTATCAAACACAGGGCAACATGACGCTTGTCTCCAAACAGCTTTTGTGATGTAGGACACACACACACACACACACCTGTATGTTTTTAATTTCTTCAAAACAGATTGAGTACTCATGAATGGAAAGAAGTCAGAGATATCTTTTCCTTTACTAGTTTTTAAAAACATTTTTTGGAAATTCTTTATAAATAAAATTCTTAAAGCATGCATGTATGTTATCTGAAATTAAGAGAAAGGAACAAACAGAAAGAGACTATGGGATTCTTGTGGCAATTTTAGATCTAGTTACCCCAAATTTCCAAAGTGACATTTCTACTTCTAGATGTTAACTGCAACACTGGGCTCTAGGTAAACTAAGTCAATAATGAAAACTAAAAAAAAAAAAATAACATTTTTCCCTAACACATGGATAAATTTTCTCTTTATTATAACACAATATATTGGTTTTAATACTCCTGACGGTTGATATTTTTGGGTCACATTTAGGTTTATGTGGTAACACTTAGAATCTGTCCCTACATCAGCATTTGTCAAAACACATAATCTGAGTTACTATTTAGGCCTTAGCAGGAAAATCTTGAATGCTCAGATTCAGTAAAGTTCTGTCTTTTATGCACTCTCTTAGTTTCCCACATTTCTCCTTTTTAAATGGTTACTATAACTGTAATTAATTACTCAGTGTTTGCATTTTATAAAAGAATATAACCTCTAAGAGGCAAGGAATGTATTTTCACTGCTGTCTCTGTCACAGTGTCTGACCCATGGTAGTCACCTGATAAATAAATGTTGAATGAATGACGGATGAATGAATGGTCAGTTCCTTTTCTGACAGGTGTTATATTATAAAGTCACCAAAGAACAAATTGGAATTTTTTTAAATCTATTTTTTATTTTTTAGAGATGCTCTTGCTATGTCGTTCAGGCTGGAGTGCAGTGGCTATTCACAGGCATGATCATCAGGCATTACAGCCTCAAACTCCTAGGCTCAAGTGGTGATCCTTCTGCCTCAGCTTCCCAGAAAGCTGTGACTACAGGTGCATGCCACCATGTCCGGCTTTGGAATCTTATTTTTAAGGAAAAGGGACAAGGTGAGCAGTCTGCAGACATTCTAAGATGATGTGGGAGCAATAAACTCTATACAAATTTAAATTTTATTTGATCTGTTATATTCTAGGATGAGACCTTTGTTTGATATAGATTCAGTGAAACTTAAAGGTTTTATGCTGAATTCACTTCTAAAATTCCTAGTAATTTGTCAAGTTTTTTTTAACCTTATGTATGCCGTTTACTTTTCTTTCACTCCTCTCTAGGCAGACATTTCTCTCTGAACATGCTGCTGTTAGTACCACTAATGTAAAGGCAAATGACATACGCAACACCAATTAAGTATTTATGCAACGCAGCAGTAAAGTGGTAAATACTGTATTATGCTTTCCACTTGTTGTTAGGAGATGTTGCTACATTTTGAAAAATGATAGTTGAAAACAGAGAAAACTTCACTATATTTCATGAATAAGATATTTATATCTAGCATAAACCAGAGATAAGCTGACTTTAAAGGTATTTCTTATCGTTCTGTCTTTGAATATTTTTCAAGTCAGAGAGATCCCTATATTTAAATGGTAAACACAATATGTTTAAGTGTACTCTTTTCTTTTCTTTTTTCTTTTTTTTTTTTTTTTTGAGACAGAGTCTCACTCTGTTGCCCAGGCTGGAGTACAGTGGCGCGATCTCTGCTCACTGTAACCTCTGCCTTCTAGGTTCAAGCAATTCTCCTGCCTCAGCCTCCTGAGTAGCTGGGACTATAGGTGTGTGCTACCATGCCTGGCTAACTTTTTGTATTTTTAGTAGAGATGGGGTTTCACCATGCCAGCCAGGCTGGTCTTGAACTCCTGGCCTCCTCCCAAAGTGCTGGGATTACAGGTGTGAGCCACCATGCCCGGCCAAGTGTATTATTTTCATATGTTATTTACTTTAGCTGACCTCATATCAAACTAAGAGTAAAATAAATTATGTTTGTGGGGAGAGGAGGAGCTTACTTTCTATACTGGTAAATTCTTTTATTCTGAGTCTTTAATCACCATTGAATCAGGCTTAAATATATCCTTAAGGATTCAAGAATAAAATAAAATATTGAAAAATTGATTCTAAATTTTTAGTCTTACAATTTTCCATTCTCTAAAATATAGGCAACACATTTTTCCTGCAATGTGATGAAATCATGTTAGTATTCAAATGCTTCCATACCATCTCAGACAAAAATGCATTTTCTGAATATAATGCAACTCAGAGTGAAGGGAAGAAGCTGTAGTGGAAAATGGTATGTAATTCGTTGCTTGGCTGTGTTCTAGAACATTATACAACAGCGCTTTTATTACAAAGACATGTCCAAAAAGAAAAAATGTCAAATGCATTTTATTTTGCCATGTATAGTTAAATGGTTGATTTTTCATGAAGCATAAAGGGCTGGCATATTTTCCCTTCTGACCCTGAGTTGCATATATATAGCTACTACCATAATCAATTTCAAGGTACATAGGGAGGTAAAAATGTTCATAAAATGCAAATAGGCCCAGGAGTAGGACACATAACTGCTAAGGAATCATAACTGCAATGAACCTGGATTCGACAGGTTATGTTTTGCCAGATCTAGGAATGCTTATGTTGTTAAACAGCCTTTTTAGCAGGCATATGACAACACGTATTTTAGAAATCAGTTGGTAGCAGCTGTTCAAAGGAAATAAATAACTACATATGTATTTTTTAAATGAAAGGAATAGTAAAAATTTGAGTAGTTCTCTGGTTTGCTATACTTGTCAGGAGCTCATAAGAAAAACAAAGCTGAGCTATTTGTTTTCATTGGGCAATTAGTTAGCAAAACAGTCCCTTAAAAATTTCAGATTTTTATGAAACATTTTTGTGGGGATAAAAAAAACTATTGGGTATTGGGTGTTGGGAGGTAACAGGGAGTGACTGCTAAAGGATGCAGGGATTCTTTTTGGAGGTGAGAGAAATGTTCTGTGATGGCAGCTGCAAAATTCTGTGGACGTGTAACACTAAACACCATTGGACTGTATATTTAAATGGATAAATCACACGGTATGTGCACTGGGTCTCAATAAAGCTGTGATTTAAAACACTCTGTTGTCAAATGAATTATTGGTTAGGAAAAACCTGGCCAAAAGAGCAAGATAATTGAGAAAATATATCACCACAATATAGTCTGATAATATTGTTTTCTCTAGTGTTCCTTAAAAAGTTCATGTGCAAATACCTTTGGTGCTACTGTACATGGAGAAATTCTCTGACTCTGCCTAGCAGTGCAAAGAATTGCTCGTGAAATTAAAGGTCTGTAACGGTGCTATTTGAAGTCTGATTTGAGTGGCTTTTTTTTGTAGTTTAATTGGCATCATCCCAAGCATTTATTATGATTTGCATGTAGCAATGCTTTAATAATGTTTATGCTTCATGACAGATTTCTGGCCATTTTTCTACGTGTATAACATTGACATTTCAGGTTATCTTCTACCCAGAAAAAAGAGCTTTCTGTGAGCAAAGAACAGTATCAAGACTCCTACCCACTGTATAACTGTGAACCGAAGCGGAACACAGACTCTTTTCCTTTTTGCCATTCTTTGGTGAACAACTGGTGGTTATTGCTCATCTTTTTTTTTTTTTTTTTTTAAATTTCAGAGCCAAAAAAAGAAGAACGAGTATATCAGGGCCCAGAGAAGTGCAACAGGTATTTCTTTGGGTAGGTCTGTATCACTAACTATAATCATTGAACCTAACATTTGTGGTTAGAAATCAGTAGAATTTTTGTTGCGTAAAGGCACAGCAACTCAAAGGTTAATGGATTAGAGCAGGATTTTAACTGGAGGCTCAGTAATCCAAAGAAAATCATAACATGACTCCACTGAAAGAAGTTTACAATATGTACATTTGATTTTTAAAAACTGAGATAGGTGAAATCACATCACATTTATTCTATCATGAATCAGCTAAAGTTTCTCAATTCTGCTTGCTCCTCTATCCCAATAGGGCCTCATGATCTCCCAGTTACGGCTACTTTTCTAACAGGTTGTCTAGACTTGTACTATTCAAATGATAGTTCCTAGCCCCATGTCGCTGTTTGAGTTTAATGAAAAATAGCACAATTTAAACTCTGGTTTCTACAGCTTACTAGCTACATTTCAAGTGCCCAACAGCCACGTGTCTAGTGGCTACTAAACTGGACAGTGTGGAAACAGAACATTTCCATCATGAAATGGGACACGTGACAGCATTTCCTAGACCCGTGCTACTAGCATTGTGGTCTGAGAAGCACAGCAGCACCACCTGAGAGCCTGTTGGAAAAACGAATCTCCGTTCTCACTTTGGATCTGCTAAATCAGAATATGCATTTTAGCAAGATCCCCAGGCGATTCCTAGGCACAGGAATGCTTGGAAAGCACAACTCTAAACCTGCTTTCATTGTATTACGTGTTCTGGAAGGCCACTGAAGCAATCTTTCAAAAGCATAAATGTGACTCCTTTTCACTCCTATGCTTAAATCTCTTCAATTTCTACTCTATTTTTACTTCTTAAAAAACCTCACGGGAGATAGTATAGTGTAAGAGTCCTCGTATGTGTGCCTTCAGGCAAGCCATCTCTAAGCCACAGATTCCGTTTGTTAAAAGAAGAAACCTCCTAAGGTTGTTGTGGAAATTAAATGAGGTAATTCATACAGTTTCTAGAACAACGCCTGGCACAGTAAGCACTGCACATGCGCCATGGCAGATATTTCGCATTTCTTCCTTGCTGTTCCTCAGATGACCTCATCTCAAGGTGATTTTCTCACTAGCCATTGGCATGAGGTGAACAAAGCTCCAGCTCATGCATCAGATGCCAGATCAAGTCTTTCCCCCAAATCTTCAGCAAAACGTAGGTATCGCCTTTCATCTCTTTTTGCTCATCAAGCTGGTATGAAAGCATGTATGGTGTTAAGAGTGTTTTTATGCATGTCCTCATCATCACTTGACTATGAGCTTCTAGAATGAAGAGCTAATTTGGACCTCTGACATCTATCAGAGTGGCCAAGAAAATGTTAACTTAAAAATAGTTACTGAAAAACCATTAACTACCAGAGTAAGTTGAAGTACATTTTTAAAAATCCTGGGCTGGGCACAGTGGTGGCTCATTCCTGTCGTCTCAGCACTTTGGGAGGCTGAGGCAAGAGGAAAGCTTGACACTAGGAGTTTGAGACCAATCTAGGAAACACAGGGAGATCTTGTCTCTACAAAAAAATTTAAAAACTTAGCTGGGCAAGGTGGTGTGGCCTGCAGTCCCAGCTACTAGGGAGGCTGAGACGGGAGGATCACTTGAGCCCAGGAGGCAGAGGCTGCAGTGAGCTGTGACTGTGTCATTGCACTCCAGCCTGTGAGACAGAGTGAGATCTTGTCTTGAAAAAATAAAAATATAAAAAATAAATAAAAACTAATACTTAGATAAGTATGGCATGAAAGCCAGAAATTTAAAGAAAAAAACAGAGTGAGAACCTGTCTCAAAAAAAAAAAAAAAAAATACCAAATAAATAAAAACTAATACTTAGATTAAATAAGGACTTTACAGGTATGTCCTGAAAGCCAGAACTATAAAGGAAAAAACACATTTGACGACTTTAAAACTTCTGAATGAAATAAGGTAAAAATGACTATGACCAAAATTAATAATAAATTGGAAAAGTATATAACATGTGACAAAACATTCATATCCTTAATTGAAAATAGCCTTTTTAAATTCAAAAAGAAAGGAGAATAGCCCCAGTAGAGAAGTGGAGGCTATTAACACACAAAAAGAGAAATACAAGTGGCCAATAAATGTATGAGAAGATAGTCAGCGCTACTAGTAATAAATCAAAATAACAACATTTTAACCTAAGAGATTGGCAAAAGTTAAAAATATGCATAATAAAATATAGATAGATAAATAGAGGTAATGACTAGCATTGGTGGTTATGTAAACTGACAGTTGCCATGGTTTTCAAAATTTCAAACATGCCTACTCTGTGGTACAGCAACCATCCTTCAGAAAATTTATACCAATACAAAACTAGATCAAATGAACACATACACACACAACAACATACACAGACACAGGCATAAGAAAATAAGTCACTGTATTTTGGGGAACTAGTTAATTAAGAATAGCCACTAAATAAAATTATATAGATGATGTATAATGAATGATACGTGAGAAAAGCCTGGTATAAAATGCATTTAAAAATATGGACCTCTAGCTGTATATGTACATGGGAAAATATCTGGAAGGATATCCACTAAAAAGCTGACAGCACGCACTGTGGGATTACAATTAATTTTCACTTTTTATGGTCTTTCTTTACTCTCTGAAATTTTGAAGAAATAGAAAAAATAAACAACAAAACCTGTCCACCTCCCTCCCTCCCTCCCTCCTTGCCTCTCTTTCAGAAGCTGTTCACCTTGTCTATCCTAAGATAACTTACCTTAGAGAAGAGACATGTTAAATCTACATGTCGTAAGTTCTCATTATCTTACTGGAAGGTGAGAAAAAATATTCTAAGAAATAATTCCTCAAACTTTTTTTAATGTCTTAGGCTGTATATTAACAGTCAATATAAGAGAAGGGAATTCTACGGGAATGGAAAAAAAAGCTTAAGGCAGGCTGCATTTCTGTTAAAGGTTGCAAGGTCAAGCTCATGATGACATTGGTCTTCCCCATTGATTCTGGGGTTTATCAGACTGATCTGGCTGGATGCGCAAGTGTCTCTTTTCTCCCTCTCTGCTTTACATGCACACTCAATAGAAAAGGACAACCTTCCCTGAGAGAAGTGTCCTGTTCTTTTTTTCAAGGGTAAAGGCAACATCTTTAATCTGATGAGGGAATGAAATTTTTTTACCTGATCAAAAATAAAATCATTGTGTTAGTATGTTAGTCCTTTAAATGTAGGAAGACCAATGAAAATTTGAAGCATACATGTGCTTAATTAAAGCAATAAAAGTATGAGACAATTCTTTGAAGATAAAAGTAATTTTTTGCTAGATAACACTGGGATTGTATCTTCTTAATTCCTAGCACAATAACTAGATCAAAACAAATGTTCAATAAATATTTGTTGAACTGAAAACCCTACATGAGTATATTAACTAGATAATTTGCATGTTGCCATGTGGGGAAAAATAAAAGCAAAGAGAAGGTTTATGACCATGGTACTAGTAGGAATAAAGCAGATTGCTAATTACTAAAAAGTAAAACCAGGCAATCTGAAAAAAAAAAAAAAAAAAAAGAAAAATTTTGAATTTTTACCTAGAAGTCTGAGAGTTATATTCACTAATGGGTCCTTAAAAAGAGTACAAGTCTCACAGGTAACAGTGACTGATCTCACATTAAAATGCTATTTTTTCCTGCTAGTCACACCATGAAAATAAAATTAAATGGTATTAAAATTGATATTCAAAATATTTAACAACTGGAAGCACACAGGTACTTATTAATCAGAAAGGATGCCTGACCAGTCAACCTGACACTGAATTCCAGCCCTGCGTATTTATCTACCTGGTATGCCCCATTTAGTAAAAAAAAAAAAAAAAAAAAAATCCCCAACAAACACATATTCTTTTTTATTTTTAAGTTCCAGGGTACAGGTGCAGGATGTGCAGGTTTGTTACATAGGTAAATGTGTGCCATGGTGGTTTTGCTGCACCTATCAACTCATCACCCAGGTATTAAGCCCAGCGTGCATTAGCTGTTTTTACCTAATGCTCTCCCTCCCCCACCCAACCTCATGACAGGCCCCAGTGTGTCTTGTTCCCTTCCCTGTGCCCATGTGTTCTCCTTGTTCCGTTCAAATACATATTCTTAATTTATTACATCCCATTTATGACTGGTCCATTTCAGAACCATTTAAAATTCTTTAGCAGCACACTTCTGACAGGTACAAATAATATATACAGCTAACTAGAATAGAATCTCTTGATGGCTGATACATTTTCTAACCGAATACTAGAAATCTGTTCTCTGGAATATTGATTTTTGTTGTGAAATTACTCATTTACCTTCAGTGTTATGAAACAACAGCAGTATTGTTTCACTAGAGTGTGATCCTGGTCAAGAGACAACCCCTTCAATATCTGGTTTGACCATCTTTATAAGGAGAAAGTTAACTTAGATTAAAAAATGACAGAAAGGTAACAGAAGGGTTTCATCTTGCTTTTACCTCTGACTGATTGGTAGAGACCATCGGAGGTACTGTATGAAGCACTCTGATGAAGATAAGCAGCGTGTAATCGGGTTAAGGAGAGAAAGTGCTGTGAATCATTAATGATGTCTTCCACGGTCAAAGAATTGGAAAAAATACTGTATAACTTGTCCCATAGTTGCCACCCCTGACTCAATTGTCTCTAAAGTTCTTTCATGCTCTACAATTCTGTTTTCCCATTAAACACTGACTCAAAATGGTTATTTCACTTTCCAAAGTGCATAATTATATCACAGGAGTATTGTAGCCAGTGGAAGATACTGGTCCATTGCAAAAACATCATAGTATTCTACTTACAGCTCTGCAATACTCTTATTCAGTTATCGAATTTCATGGGGCATCACAAATTGCTTTGTAAACTTGAGGATGCATCACTGGCTATTGTTCTTGGTGGATAAACCACAAAGCCTGTGATTTATCTCAGTGGACACCATTAGCATTTCAATGTGGTAGGCCTTACCCTACACTTCGAAGAAGATCAAAACACAATGTGGTCATTTCTGGCATTTTAAAAAGCAATTTCCAGTAGTTTGAATGCTCAAATATGTTATGAAATGGTTAAATAAAAGCAATATTTACAACTTCTATTAGTAGCTTCCATTATTCGGGTTACTATCAAATGAAAAACATGATCAATACTACATCAGAAGAGAAGAAAAATCCACACATATGAATGAGCATATAATCCATTCATCGCTTTATGGATGCCCAGTTCTCTGGAGAGTGTTCCTGAGTGCCAGGTGATGGCCCTGAGTGATGAGTTTTACATTTAGATGGCTGAGTGAGCTGAGAGACTTGCAATATCACAAGTAGTGGAGAGCTCCCTATTCAGTACGCATTGAAGGAAATCCTGCACAGGGTTCATTACTGTGCAAGCACATGAATTATTTTGTGTACATGAAATGCCACAGAGCTATCCATGTTTCACAAGGGATAAGTCAAACACAAATGTACCCTACAGCTTTTGTTGAAGAATATACCTCACTGTTTATGGAAATGGACTACCCACAAAACCTGCTTTTCTATGTATCTAAATTTGCTGAAAATTACTGAAAATACTCTGTGATTTATTACACATTTTTACCAAACTCACCCCCACCAAATATAACCTCACAATATACTTCTAGACCAAACGAATAAATACAGGTAATAAAACAATGTAACACCCGGATTTACAGACAAAGTAATTCTAAGAACTTGTTCTTACCTATAAAATAAGACAGGAGTATTGCCAGGAGCACCGAGACCCCTACGGCACACAGTGCAGTGCATTTCCAGCTACAGTACTTTGAAGATTTCTTGAATTTAAAAGCACTTCTTGATAGGGTGTTTCTAGGTAGTGGCCGAGTAGGCGGCGAATAAACAGAGCCAGATGCCATTGTGTAACCTGGGGTTGCAGTACTGAACAGTGGCGTTGTCCCTGTTCCTGTTTTGAATAGGAAATGCCTGTGGAAAAGGAGAATATCATTATAAGACACAAATATGTTACAATATGAGAGACAAGAGACAGCGATGCATTTAGCTCTCCTGTCTCTTTTGCTCTCTTTTTTTTTTTTTAAAGAATTTATCCTATATAACCTAAAACATTAAAAATTAAGGAAATGTTTTAACCAAAGAATCTAACTCACAAAAATGACTCTAACGAAAGAGACTGATTTCTAATGTAGATAGCAGGATTTATACACATAAATGATCATAAATGATCACTGTTCCTTCAAGTAGACATTTTGAGAGACTATAAAGATTTTCTAATCATACTATTTCCTGAACAAAACCATTTTGGAACGTCCCTTGATGAATTACCCTAAGAGCATTTTCACAGTTAGCAAAAGAAAGCCAGTCTTGCTGCTTTATAGCTACATGGGCATTTACTACTCATGAGACTGTACGCTCATATAAACACGAGTATGCATGATCACGCTGATCTTCTGCAGACTGATTTATTTTCTGGATGTCCATGGAAACACTGTCCTCTTGGCCTGCTTCTCTGCTAAGTACTATAAAAACAAGTTTGGTTACAGGCAGCTGGTCAGTTCTCAAACGATGCCAACTATTTTATTGTTAGCTCATGTCAAACATAATCAGGATTGTGAACCTGCTGGGGGTAGGGAGAGGGAAGGAATCATGGAACATCTTCTAACACCAAACCTAAATAAATGAAGGGGTCAGTGAAGCAGATTCTGGATCAAATATAGAAACATTCTCTAACCACCGAGCCATACAACAGAGAGCAAACTGTCTCTAAAAGTTGTATGCTCTCTTTCTTGACAATGTTTAAGCAGAAATTGCGTGGTCACATGACAAGAGCACTGTAAAAGGAATTATTCAGGAAAGGTAACTAATTTTAACTCCTATTAACAATAGAAGTCTCCAAATTTTAAAAAAGCACCATTTGTTTTATGGTTTACATTTAATATTATGCTGGTTACTTACAGTATACTCAGTGAGTGTCCACTGAATATACAGTATACTGAATATACAGCATATTCAGTAAGTGACACTTATTACGATGTTCCTAATACATCCAATGAAGTCAACAGACTGTGCTCTCTTTCATATTCAGAAGGTACAGAGATCTTTCAATCTGATATGGTACAGTCTTTATGCAAGGTCATTTTGGATAAGACATAGCTAAATACTTTTACTTTTAATACTCATATACTTATTGTATATTGGAGAAATACTGAATATATCAAACAAATTAAGGGGTTAATAGGACAGAATTGGGAAGCCAGACTGCCAAGGTTCAAATTCCACTTAACCACTTAGTAGGTATGTGTCCCTGACGAGTTACTGAAAGTCAGTTTTGGTTTCTTAATCTATAAAATGAGGATGGTAATAGTATCTACCTCACAGGGTTATTATGAAACTTAAATGAGTTAATATTTAAAGTCAAGTGCTTGGAATATAGCAAGTGTTACATAAGTATCTGATTAATAAAAAAGGATCACACTCATTTATTTTATGTATATTATTGCTTAGAAAAGGCTGAATAGGGATTTAAAAGTTACAAAGAATCAGTCTCCAGAAAACTATTACGTGAAAAATAGTGAAGCTGGTCTACAGATATGGTAAAAGTCATGGAAGTTGGCCTAATACAGGTCGGTAGAGTGCAAAGAATTCTGGATTGAAAATCAGTCCCTGGTCTATCATTTCCTAGTAATGTGGTCCTAGGAAATCTCAGTTTTTTTTCTTGACCTGTAAAAAAAAATAGCACTAATGACTTACTTATTTTAACAGGGTTGCAAAACTAGAGCTTTTAGAGACTAGAGCTAATGTCTCTAAAAAATGCTTTGTCAAACACCAAATTAGAACAGATGCAAATGATGAGTTGCCACTTGTACAAATTATACTAGTGACTGTATTACAATCCCATTTCCCCCCCACTGAACTACTTTAAAAAGCTAATTTAAAAGTTTATAGCCTGAATTAAGTGATACGTTGGAGGCAGCATTAGTACCTCCTACCATATTCATATTCAGCGTGGTTATTAAGCGCTCTGAAACGACACTGAGTTCAAATCCAGACTTCACCTGTAAATAGCTGCAGGATGTTGGGTAAGTTACTCAAGTTTTGTGTCTTGGTTTTATCATCTGTAAAAACGGCATAATAACAGTATCTACAATTTATAGGCATTTTCCAAGGATTAAATGAAGTAATGCATATATAAAGTGTTTACATTAGTATTTAGCACAAGGTAAGTGCTCAATAAGCATTAGCTATTTATTATTTTGCTCAAAATCACACATCACAGTCTCTGTTCAGAAGACCAAAAAAGTATAATTTGAATATTTTAAATGTCAATTCAAAATGTAAGATCATCAAAACAAATGTGTACAAAATTTTAATTCCCTGTTTACAAATTTGATACTGGCGATTCCACACACTGGCATGTAGTCTGGATAAGAAGATGGACTATGTCATTTAGATCAGGCATCAGCAAACTTTTGCTGTAAGGGACCACAGAGTAAATATTTTAGGCTTTTCCAGCGATATCACTGAACTCTGCTGTTCTATCGTGAAAGCCGCCATAGACGATGCATACATGTTTAACTCTGGCTCTGTTCCAATAACACTTTTTTGTAGATATTGAAATTTTAACTTTATAGAAGTTTCCCATGTCATGAAATCTTCTTTTCTTTTCATGTTGTCAATTATTTAAAGATGTGAAAACCATTCTCTGCTCACAAGCAGTACAAAAACAAGTAACAGGGCTGGATCTGGCCTGTGAGTCATGTTGGCCCGGATCTAGATTCTCACTCTTTTCAGGATTACACATGAAGAGTGAGCAGGAGGCTCAGCAGCCCATAGAAACAGCCTATTCCCTCAACGCCACTGGAGAGGATTTAAAAGGCAGCCTAAAGGGTGCAAAGCATGCCTCTTGTGAAGCTTGGACAGATCCATGTAATTGGACAGAGATCCTATTATTATCTTCTGGAAGTTCCACCCTAAAAAGTCCTGGCAAACACTGGTGTATGCATTTCACAGGGCCAAATGGATCATCTTTGCCAAGTATAGGAAAAGGACTGACACTTCCTATGACTGTGGGACAATTCGCTTATTTTACTGCAGCGGTCCCCAACGTTTTTGGCACCAGAGACCGGTTTCGTGGAAGACAATTTTTCCCTGGACGAGGGATAGGGGGGTGGAGAGGATGGTTTCGGGGTGAAACGGTTCCACCTCACATCATCAAGCATTAGATTCTCGCACAACCTCAATCCCTCGCATGCGCAGTTCACGATAGGATTTGTGCTCCTGTGAGAATCTAATGCTATCTCTGATCTGACAGGAGGCGGAGCTCAGGCGGTAATGCTCCCTCCCCCGACTGCCACTCACCTCCTGCTGTGTGGCCCAGTTCCTAACAGGCCTCGGATCTGTACTGGTCCACAGCCCGGTGGTCGGAGACCTGTGCTACAAGTGTGGGCTTTGGCATCAGCTCAGTTTTAGATGACCCCTCCTGGTATCACCGATGAACCTGAGCTAGGTGTCCATTCTGCCGGCTTCATTAACAACAATAATGATAACTGCCATTTCCTGAGTACCTACTAAGCACTGTATTGTTGTTTCATTACAATTTTCACCACAATGCGGTGAAGAATAAAGTGACTATTTGTATTTTCAGCCTTCATCCTCCAAGTCTCAGCTCGGATGTTACTACCTGACCACCCAATCCAAAGCCCTGTTCTCTCTACTCTCCACAGTATTACCATGTATTATCATTTTCTTCAACGTGCTTATTACAATCAGTGATCTTGTTATTTATTTGTGCGGTAAATCAAGTTTCTGAAGTACTACTGAAAGCATGTTTTTTCCTCCTGACTTTTTTCCCTTTCTGTGTTTTCTCTGCCTCAGTCCTCTCATTCTAGTTTTATTTCATTACCTCCAGGAGAAATGAAATAAGATGAAGGAAGAAATAGCTTGAGTCTCTTACTGGTTTTCTAAAGCCCAGACTGCTGAGTGAAATAGAGTGGACTGGGGAGAAGACCGTTGTGAGGGGAGAAAGGGCCTCCCTCCAGAAAGGGTGATAGGTCCACGCTGGGAGCAGGTGGAGAACCTGAGGGGAACTGGTCACAGCAGAGGAGCAATAGGGCCCAGGGACAGAAGCCTTCTTTCTGCTTCGTGGGTGGCATCCTGGGGAAGTGGCAAGACTCCAAGGAAGGCTGAGGCTCCTTCTACTGCTTCCGTGCCATGCTCGAGGGGACAGAAGTAGCAGAGAGAGCTACCTGGCAAAGCTGTGTGTACAGAAACACGCGACACTCAGGTAGCGACAGGTTTGCAGGCCCATGGCCAATGATGCAGTCCCTTACCTTAGCCTTTGGTCCCATGAAAAACCTCTGGGGGAAAGTGGAAATGGAGAGGCTTTGGGATATACCCAAAATGTCAGAAAGAAACTGAATTTAGAAAATAAAGATTCCCCTTAGACTAGAAAAAATATTTCATTTTATTAAGGGCTAGGAAGAGAGAAAGAGAAGAATGGCTGAAGATGTACTGTGTCCCAGGGATGAAGGCCCTGCTCCTGGCCTCTCTGAGTGAGTCCTGGAGAAGCAGAGACCACAGCATTTATCCAAGAGGCCTGAGAGCAGAGGAAACCTGTGCCTTACATCTCAGACAGAGAATGGAGGCGATAACTGGATCTCAAAGAGAAATAAACTCATGAAGCATCCAGGTGATGCAGTCAGGGAGCCTCACCGAGATTCCTGTGCCTGAGCATAATTTCTAAGAAGTGGAATTACTTCTATGGCTGCAAGAGTAGCAAAGAGATGGCAGAGTGTGCTACCGGACAAGCAAGGGTCTCGCGGGTAGGAACGAAGGCGACCCCCGCAATATCAGGAGGATTAGGAATAGAGAGAGAGCATGAAAACTAGATAACACCAGAAGCTCCCTGCTGTGCTCAGAGCATCATGGAAGAGCTGGGGTAGGGGAGGGAGGGACCCAAACTGCCTGAAGAGAAGATTCTAGGAATGAGGCTTAAAATAAAACATAAACGGGCCGGGTGCGGTGGCTCACACCTGTAATCCCAGCACTTTGGAAGTCTGCGGCAGGTGGATCACAAGGTCAGGAGTTCGAGACCAGCCCGGCCAACACAGTGAAACCCTGTCTCTACTAAAAATACAAAAAAAATTAGCCGGGTGTGGTGGTGGGCGCCTGTAGTCCCAGCTACTCGGGAGGCTGAGGCAGGAGAATGGCATGAACCTGGGAGGCAGAGCTTGCAGTGAGCAGAGATCTCGCCACTGCACTCCAGCCTGGGCAATGGAGCAAGACTCTGTCTCAAAAAAAAAAAAAAAAAAAAAAAAAAGACTCTGTCTAAAAAAATAAAAATAAAAAACATAAACAAGTATTTTTAACAGTTGTATTTCTAACGCACTATACTGATGGACTATGAATGATGTATTCACTCCACAAATCATCTATTGTCTGTCTTCTCCCATTAGAATGTAAACTCTATAAAGTCCTATTCACCTCTGTATTAACAGGACTTAAAAAGTTCTTGGCATGTAATAGGTGCTCAATAAATATGTGTAAAATAAATAAAATGGTGACTATTATGTAGATGAGGAAAAGTGAGCCTCAAAAAGTACCTTGGCCAAGAAGCCACAGCTAATAAAGGAATGAAATCATAAAATATATAAAATAGCAATAAATAAGGTTGGAAATTATACAAACCAAAAAGCAAGCCTGGGACATGTGTTTTAGCTTTATTCAAAGTACGCTGTTTCTCCATGGGAGACAGGATTTGAATCTGAGCCTATGGGACTCTCAAGATTATGAACTTAGCCTCAACACTAAAAACGTGAATATCTACTATGTGAGAGACAGTAAGTTTGATAGATGCTGACTTCAAATCAGACATCTCTGTTTAAATTTCTAAAATTTGAGACATCAGTAGATCATGAGATCACCAGTCTTGGCAAGGGCTTGAGTTGCTATGAAATTATTCTTTTTCTTTTTCTTTTTTTTTGCGAATAGAGTTTCGCTCTTGTCATCTAGGCTGGAGTGAAGTGGTATGATCTCGGCTCACTGCAACCTCTGCCTCCTGGGAGGAGCCTCAGCCTCCTGAGTAGCTGGGATTAAAGGCATGTACCACCATGCCAGGTAATTTCTGTATTTTTAGTAGAGACGAGGTTTCATCACGTTGGTCAGGCTGGTCTCGAACTCCTGACCTAGGTGATCTGCCCACCTTGGCCTCCCAAAGTGCTGAGATTACAGGCGTGAGCCACCATGCCCAGCCACAATTATTACTTTTCTTAGAGGAAAATGTAACTTTGAGATATTGTTCAAAACAAAGATGTAATATTCTAAAATTACATCTTTGTGATTGTATATTTTGTTATTTGTTCTAACATTACTCCAGCTGCTCAGGCTGGAGCACAGTGGCGTGAAGACAGCTCACTGGGGCCTTGACCTCCCAGCCCCAAGTAATCCTCCTTCCTCAGCCTCCTGAGTAGCTTGGACTACAGCGTGTGTACCACCACATTGGCTAATATA